>NC_141831.1:23916975-24229163 GCF_982586985.1 Callionymus lyra
TGCTAAGAGCGCGGTGCCAAAATGTTAATGTACTGCCGTGCCGGTGGAGCTGATGGAGCTCATGCATATGCATACTCCACTAGAATTCCCCCCCGAAACCCTCGGCGAACATGACAGTGGTTTCTATAAATGGCAGGAAGCTTAACGTCTGTGACAGCAGACGTCACCGTGGAGGAGAGCAACTTTGATGAGAGCCTTCCCTTTCACAGGCCTCTTTTGTTAGCAGCAGCGAATCACGCGCTACAAGATAAATGGCTCCGCTAGCTGCCAGCGCACACTGTGTACAACCCGATAACGTTGCCAAGGAAACTCTCCTGTAGAACCGCGGATACTTTTTTTTTTCCTCGATCTGTGCAAACAATTAATACCTTATCCAAGCAAGGGGAGGAGGGGTGGCTGGCACAATTCCCGAGGTGCTTAAGCACAACACGACGTGAGCGTTGAATTGTATCCCAGATATCGGGGCGACACGGAGGGACGACGTGCGACTCATTGTGCGATGATTCAACGACAAAGCCGACTTACACATGCGGCTAATGTGCTTTTAATGAATGTTTGGAATGCGGCGCCATAAAAGTGCCATTACCCTCGGCCGTTTTCCATTTGCCGTGATTGACGCCGCGGCGGAAGCGGGGGCCGGTGAGGAACACGAGTCCTGATGTGAAAAGCTGCCGGGGAGCCATTAGGATCCATGAGTGACTTCAACTGCAGCCACAGATCAATGCTCAGGGGCCCTATCTGTTACTGACATCCAATTATAGCAATGGACGTCCGCTTAGCGCCACTACAGAGTGCTTCAGTTGCCTTATTGACTGCCTGTCGCTGGCCGGCAACACCAGAGCGATCGGCTGGTAATCGCCCATCGATCCTCAGGCCCGGCGGCACCACTGGCCCACGGAATCAGACGTGGAAACGGAGGCGAGAGTGACATGAGTAAACAACAACGAGCGTTCAAGCGCGAGACCAGGGCTGGTTACGTCCTCTTCATTAGGGAGCTAAATTTACACGACTTTGATTAGCGCTGGGCTCACAATGAGAGTCATTACCGACCGCGTTAACTCGGGGAGGAAACTGGCACTGATTGAAAAGGAAGACACGGAAGCTAATGTTGGAACGAAGCGACACAATGGCGAGCAGCAGGTGAGCGAGGCCGACTCAATAACAGCCCACAGGCGCCGGGAGAGCTTCCAGCGGATCTGCAGTCATTTTTAAAAAGACGGCGCCGCGCGAGACGGGAGGCCGGCGGCGTCTGACCGCCGCGTTGATTAATGACGCTCGTTAAGTCGTTAGAAAGTCACCTCACCTGGAGGAAGACGTGGAAGTGAGAGGCTGATTGAAACGGAGTCGGATGGAGAGAAGATGGAGGGCAGAGATGACAATCAGACGACCAAAGTGTGAATCTTGTTTTTGCAAAAAGTGCCTCAGTTTGACTCATTATTGTCATCATCGACTTGATGACTCAGAGAGACGTATGTGTGACGACTGTTTTGAGAATTTTCAGAGATTTGAATTCGTAGTCAACAACAGATTCGTCATTGATGTTGTGTTGGTGCAAATAAAGATTTTCATTGTGTTTATAAACACGTTTTCATTGAACTACAGAATGAAACGGGGGCAATAAGATATATTTTCTTGAAGAAAATGATCAGGGAAAGTGATGAAAGTTCAGACGCAGTCGAGCAGATCTGGGTCAACATTCGCAGGTCAGACCAGCAGTTATGATAATGAAAGTAAAGCCAGGACTGATTTAACGCTTTTAAAATATGTGGTGTGTGTTCACACTTATTCTTTGAATGATACTATGAACTTAAAAAGACTGTAAGTCGTGCTATGGATTATTAAACAAATGATAATGAATGTGCAATTGAAAATAAAATCGACGAAATGTGGACTGTCAATACTTTTAGATGTTCAATTGGACATGATGCAACGTCCCCTGGATAGTTAGGATATTTTATTTTCTTATTTATTTTACTTTCCTCATGCTTTTTCAGCCCACTTTACTTAAGATCAGTGTAATTTACCTTCTTACAAATCGGTTCTGTCTTGACCCCAAATGGTTTAAAGAGCTCCCAATAGAACTATGAAAAAGAAAACTTACGGTCAGTAACTCGACAAGATGGTTGGATAAAAGTTTACTCGATGAACTCTTGACAAGGACTCATACGTGATTGGATTCGTTTTGTTCACACTTCTGTTCCGGACATTTTGTTTTTTTACTTTCCTTACGCTGTCATTAATTCAAGAGTGTGTATCAGGTGTGTGTCTAATCAAGTCAAGTGTAGTCAGAGGGTTGTAGAGCTACAACAGACACAGCTTTTCTCTAACAGATTAAAGACAGATTCATGTTTGTCAATGTTTGACCTTCAAGAAAGTCAAGAACTGTTAAAAAGATTATCACTGATGAATCAGTTTTTGAAGAAATGTAATTTTTTTCCAATTCTAACTGTCCTTGAATTTCTATGTTTTTTGTTAAACTAAGGTATCGTAAAAAAATATCTTTTGTTACTTAAAAATGTAACATTTTATTGTGATGGTACAAACCCTTAGTCCTGTTCTCTTCCGTCATAGCACATGTTGAGGCAAACATTTGTGAATTATTTTTCATTTAGAATTGAACAGTCTGTAGAACAGGCAGAGCAAAATTTATTAATATAAAACTGAATGAAATGTTGATGTAGTTTAATCGTCTCTACATCCTTTTCCTTCAGTATTGTTTTATTTTTATTGGAATTCTCTTCATCATTCGACAGATAATATCTCTTCCAGTATTTAAATCAGCACATTTTATGAGTCACAAAAAAACCAAGCATCTTAATTTACTTTCCACCATCTGACAGTCCACAAAAAATGACTCATCAGCCTTGAGTTTGACTCATAGATGGAAAAAGTAAACTCTAGCAACACCATCAGAAACACTGGAGATAAATTCAACTGAGAAGAAGCAGTCACTGAGCAACAAAGCTGAACATTTTTGGAGCTTTTATTACTGAAAATACAGCACAAAAATACACACACACACACAAAAAGATTATTGGTTCTCACACAGTGTCGACACCTCAAAGGAGACTTTTCTTATTAGTACAGATTTCAAAGCTACCGTTAAAATAGTTAGTCGTGAGGCGCCATCACCGGTGTGGTTGGACACGAACACGCAACTGAAGGAGAGACTGACGGATGTTCTTTATTTGGGTCCGGCCACACTTTTCTTTAGATTTGGCCAGACACCAGAAGACACACCATCACTGTCACCTTCACTCTAATCTCATTCTTCAAGCACACATTCCCAATAGTACCAGGGAGCACTTACAGCAGCCTCCGGCGCCCTCATCTGCTGTTCTAGATTCACTCGGCATCACGGAGTGTCGTGATCAGTTGACTGTTGCAGCCACTAGTCAAACACACACTTCCTTCCTTATCAATAAAACACGACTTCAAAAGGAAAAAAAGATCTGATGGGATGTTCAGAAGACACTGTCAATCAAAAGAATGTACCGATGTTCACTTCCCGAGAAGTTGAATTGTTTCACATCAATAAAACAATAATGATAAAATAACACAATTAGAGGAAAAAAAACAAAACATTAATGAAGGTCAGAAAAGGTGAGAGTTTTAACCGGTCATACAAGCAGCCCTTCAAAATAAAACAGTGAGAGGTTTCTTTGAGCTACAGGAGCAGTTATGTGAAGAGATTTTTAGTGTTTTTTTTAAGATGCTACAGAGAAAAACAATCAAATGGCGCTCACGCTGAAACCGACAACAGTATTGGAGTTCTGGACCATGTAGCGGGTATCGCAGCACTTTGGTGGACGCGCTACAAAACTTGCTAGGTCGGGTCAAAGGCACGATAGCAGTCAGCAGTGGGGGCTGTGCAGAGGTGAAGCTAGTAGACGTGTAAGGCGAAAAAGAAGGGACAGAATAAGGCGTCAGAGTAAAAGAATCTCAGCAACAAAACGTTTGGCGAGAGAACTGGGGTTCCAGCATGTTCTGGGGTAACTAACGCTAACAGGCTCATCACCTCTGCGCCCCTCCTCGTCACGTCCTTCATTAGAAATCCCAATCAAAGCCGCGGCAGGTGGACCAGGAAGGTCAATCAAGATATCGGCTGCTTGTAATGCAAGCAATAATAAGGAGGATTACATGTAGGGGGGCTGCGGGGGGGCTGCAGCTCCACATGACAAGTTAAGACCGCCTTGAGCGCCACCAGAACTTCTGCTGGTCAAACACAATCAAAGATGATTGTTCAGTGAACCGCTTGAACCCCCCCCCCCCCCCGCGTTTCTGGATTGGATTGGTTCTAGGGTGTGGAGGGAATTATTTATTTTGTTGGGTGGTCCGGGGGAGGTATTGTTTTTTGAGCCTGGTCAAGAGGCAATAATCCACCCAATCACAAGAACCTCCCACTTGTTCCCCACCAATCCTAGACCTCTCCTGCCCTCCAGACCTCGCGACTGGACCATTCAAACGGGACCGGAACACTGGTGACCTAAACCCCAGAGTTCAAATGGACAGATCGAGGATTGTGACGAGATTAATCCAAATCTCAAACTAATGACTCACTCTTTGAGTTCCGTCTCTCGGGCAGTTGCTAATAAACGTCAGGACGTACAGTGAATCTAAAAGGAGTTAAAATGTACAGAGTGGGATATAATCACAGATTTACACAATCGTTCATCATGGAAGTCAATATTCATTCAGAAAAGTCTACACACACATGCATGCACACAGCTGTACACACTAATTCATCTCTAAAATGGGGCGGCTATAAAAAAGTCATGCCTTCACTTATATACAATAAACCTGTTAATTCCACATCAATTCATTTGTCTGAGAAAGCCCCGGAATATTTAAAAAGTTGTTTTTGTGGTTTTGTTTTTGTTATAAAAAAGAAGGTGTGCTCTGTTGTGGGACGTCTTCTGAGTACCACAGAGTCTCGTGAGTCGGCTCCGTCCCTCGTGGTCCCCTCACAGGTCAGACGATGGAGCCGTCTCTGTTCTGGGCCGGGATCATGACCGGGATTCCGCCCATGCGGCTGAGGTTGGGCGCGCCCATCCTGAGAGAGGAGTTTGGTGGCAGGGGGTTGTGGCTCGGGGGTCTTTCGTAGTCTTCTGTCGAAGGGATCTTGTCGTACTGGGGCTTGAGGGCGTACTCGTGCAGGTTGGAGGGCGACATGGAGCCCAGGGAGGAGCGCTGACTGCCCACCGTGATGCTGCGTGCTGTGGAGACCCGACTCTTGGGGGGAGGAACGTCCTCTCTGGAAAAAAAAGGATGGATTATTAAGATTTGTTGCTCAGCATTTAGAAAAAACAACAACTTGAAAAGCACTGAGACTGAAAATACCTCTGCCAAGGTGGTTTTTTTTTTTTTTTTTTTTTAGAATCCCTTATTAGTCCCGCGAGGGGAAATTCAACCATTCACACATACTGATGGGAGTAGGCTGCACACTTGCGCCAAGTTCACCATCAGGAGCAATCAGGGTGAAGTGTCTTGCTCAGGGACACAACGACACAAGCTTGTCTGGAGCTGGGATTGAACCTGCAACCTTTTGGACTGCAGGCAACCACTCTACCATCTGAGCTATGTCGCCCCTCTTGACTGCATGACTTTGTAAAATGATTCAAGTATCGTGTTCACTTATCACTGATGGGATTCAAACCTGAGCCCAATTAGAAACAAGCAAAGGTCACTGACCCCACGAGGGTTCACACCAAAATTGATATTGTCGAGAAAATTAAAACATTTTTATTTGGAAAAAAAAAAAGACATTTGTCACATTGACTTAGAAAATACATAAAATGAAATAAAGTTTCACATTATTAATGGTTTAAATTATATTCTCCAGAAATTAAACAAGACGTTTATCTGTTGCCTATTGAACACGTATTATTCTTATTATTATTATCATTAATAATGGTTATTATTCATTACAATGCAATAAAAGCCTGAATACATTTTTATTTAACATTAAAAGGTTTAAATATAGTAGAGGAATAACTTTAAATTCCCCAGTCTGTTTGTAACACATGTTATTTCACAATACAAGTTCACATTTGTCACTGACTAGTGTGGGTATTTCAGCGACTTATAACTAGTTACAAGGATGATTTTAACATCAGCCGACTTTGCTATTCACTTTGAGGGAAAATGATATTTATGCTTAGCGAGCCAAAACGTGGATTTGCTGAGTGACGTTGTTTTCATGAGGGGTCTACGTCAACACATGTCAAGGAAGCAGCGTAAGGCTATAATCTTTTCAAGCTGCTAGCAAACAGAGCAACACACTAATAATCTTCACTTCATAACAGCGAGCTGTTGTCGGAAGAGAAGACGAGTATGTTGATCAAATACCTCCAACCCAGTCATCCTGAAAAATCCCATCAGAATTGATCACGGGGGCAAACTGTGACTAAATGAAGAAGATGATGTCACCAGTTAGTCTGATTGGTCAGACGGTTTAATGGCCTGTGGAGATCGTGTCGTGCGACCGAACGCTGTTATGCCTCGGACTCCCTCTGCCGCCACATTAACAGCTAATAAGCAGCAATAATCCAGTTAAATGCTCGATCAAAGGAAGCCTGGGGGGGTGTCGGCTTGTGTAGTCCACGCTCATGCTGTGGTGCTTCAGCGTATGTGCGAGGACGAGACAGGACCAGTGGTCTAATCCTCTTTGTCCTCCAGCATGAGCACTGTCACATTGTGGTCTTAGACAGATTCAGTCCACAGAGGAGGGATAGCGGAGGCCGGATGGAGCGTCGGATGGAGGGGTTAGGAGCTGTGGAGCCTGGACGGGGGGGGTGGGCGGGGGTGCAGCCAGAGGCAGACATGACACGGATCCAAGCGAGTAAACAAAGCTTTCAAACTGATTAACTCAGCTGTTTATTTCAGGCTGAGCTAAAAAGCTGATTGAGGTTTGTTTGTGCTTATAGACAGATTCCTAATCGCGTGCCACTTGTCTGGTGCTCATGCTCACCTTCATACTACCGTAGACAACCTTAGAGACATTTCTCATTATCCGGCAAATCGCGGCTACAAAACATCCTTGATCAAAGAGGCTCTCCTCGTATCTGCCAGCCAAAATCCGTTTCATGTTCAAGTACCTGATCTCATTGCAGATTTCCTTCTCGTACTTCTTCCTGTAGCGGGCGCGGCAGCAGCAGAAGAGGATGATGGCGATAATGATGAGGATCAGCAGAACAGCAATTATGGATCCGGCGATGACGCCAGCCGTGTTTGGAGCTGGTCGGGATAAGAAGGGGGGAAATAGGTGCGAAGGGTCATTAAAAGCATCTTTGATGGTTCAGTCGAACTTCCTCTCTTTAATGAACCAGTTAAAAAACTTTAGAAACATGCACATTTGTGAGACACGGCTCGTGTGCGAGGCTGTTGTCAGGATTAATAAGATTCATCGTCAATTATTAACATCTACTGCGGACGACTGGAGGCAGCAACAATACTTTTAAACTTTTAAATTCACATAGAGGTTTGAAAACAAGTACATACAGAGTTATTATGAAGACAAATCCTTGTTTTTCAACTGGTTTGTCACTATCCTCGATTAACATTGGTTCAAACTGAGATCATATGGCCTTCAAAACATCTTTTCCCATTGACCTTTGACCTCAGCTCCTCAAAATTCTTCAAAACAGTTTTAAAAAAAGTCTCTTTTTGACAGCTCTAATCTTGTTTCTCCAACGACCTTCAACTCACCATAGAGAGTTTCATTCTGAGAAAGGAAATGTAAGAGCCGAGTCCTTTTCTTTCTTCATTTCTCATCATACGCTGGGTTTCTAACTAATGCTAGCAAACTATCGACAACGTTTGGTGATAAGAGAATCAACACAAAAAGGAACAAAGCTGTTCTTATCATGACAGTTTCAACTTGAGGATGTATTTTGTTGCATTCTTGGACAAATAAGAAAGTCACATTGAACGACTGGTGGACATTTAACTGGCTGCCTAAATGATTTAACAGCTAAATCAGATTTAAACCTCTCATGCAGAGACTTCCTCATGTGACTGTACGACTGAACAGCAGAGCTCGTCGTACTTCTGTTGGTGCTCATTAAAAGCTCCTTCCCTCCAATTCTTTCAATGGAAATCACGTGGAACAAAATCTGTCCCTGTGTGACTGTGCCCGTGTGAGCATTTGAAGTCGAGATGCAGCTGCTCAATTTTTTCAGATCAAATGTTTCAAAGACAAATTCTTTGGACAACAAAATCCCCTTTTTCTTCTCCACCATCATTAGACTGAAAATGGTGAATACACACTTGTGTTCAAAGAGTGTGTGTTTGGTTGGAGTGCTGCAGCGACTGACTCCTAAAATCTTGTTTACCACACAAGGACAGTAATTGTTGTCCTTCACCATTTACTGAAGGTCACTTGGACCTTTATGGTAGGAGGAAAATTGCAATCAAAAATAAATAAATGTTTCCACTCTGGTGAAGATTCTCAAGAAAACAGTCGCCTCCCTTTAAACCTCCCTGTAAAAAACACAGCAAATAAAGCTCTCATGCAGGACAAAGCCAGGAAGATTTTATAAATTAATATGAAGCTTATTGCAAAACATCCACATTAATGTATAAATACAACCAGGAAATTCTTAATTAAACTATAACCAAATAATGTTAATATATCAGTCGGCCGTAATTTGATTTTAGAAATTGATCACTTAATATTTTAAAATATTGTTTGAACTTTTACTTATTGTTTTTTTTTGGCTAATACATTTTCAACTTTGCAAATAAATAATATACTTACTTAAAACTTTTTTTTTTTTCAAAAATACGATTTAATATCTTCTGCATTTATAGATTGATCAATATATTTATATTTTTAAAGCCGTTTGCTTCTTAAATAAATCAGAAAAAATACAAAATAAAATACTCACGAGGGGTCACATTCAGTTGCATCACACATTCCTCAGTGCCGACGCGGTTTTTGACAGTGCAGCGGAAAGTACCCGACACACTAGCGGACGCGTTCTTCATGTAGATTGTTCCGCCAACAGGATCTGCAAAAGAGTGTGTTAACCAAAGAAGGACGATTGTTTCCTTACAATTAGTTACCCATGGTGGACGAGGGAGGCAGGAGCTTGTTGCCGCTGATCTTCTCCCAGTTGTACTGCAGAGGAGTGGAACCTTCACTTGATAGACACATCAGTTTGATGTCTTTTCCTTCCTGCGTTGGACCCATAGCATAGCACCTGGGCTTGGTGGGCTTCACTGGAAGGAGAGAGAGAAAGAAAATTGAATCAAAATAACGGAAAAATTTAAAATATAAAGCGAAACGTCTTGGTCAGAACGGTATATTTTTTATTTTGACTTTGTGATTGATGTCTTGCAAATGTTTTTTAAAAATGCGAACGCAACTGAGCATCCACCACTCCGAAAACAAGACTGCGGATGAATAAAAAAGGAATGAAGGAAAGAAAGATAACACTGTTGTGTGCTTCAAAAGTTGATTTCCTCAAAGCTGCAGTCATCAACGTGATGAGAGCAGTAATCTGAGTAATTGATACAGCTGCTGTCATCGCAGGAGCTGTCACTCAGGATAATGGCGACGGAGAGGAAGAGCGTTAAGCGACATTGAACGCACAAACCCTCGCTTGTGCAGGTTAAGAACGGAGGCGAGGCGAGAGTGTGCAAACACTCCTCGTCCAGTCTGGCGGTTGGAAGGAGATGAGATGGAGGAGGAGGTCGGGAGGGGGTTTGAAAAACAAACACGGCTCCAAATTAAATGCAGACAGGCTCTGTTGAATTCCGGGCGCATAGACAGACAGGCGTGGAAAGGAGGGAAGGGGATGAAGAAAATCTAAGGGCCACGTTGCAAATCTACGCTCTGTGTTTACTTTGAGAGCTGACATCATGGGTTCAAGAGCAAATCTTCCAGTGGGGGGGGGGTCTCTAGATGTGGACCAGGTGTGGAGCTGAGCCGTGAGGATAAACAGTAGTCTGACAGTACCGGCGCTCTGGTAATCTAATAAACACACGGAGGTCAAGATGGAGTGAGCGAAAGAGGACAGAATTAAGCGAGTGCTGATGGACGCACGGTTGAATGATGGGAGGCCAAGGCTGTTGAGATCTTAACTCACTGGGCTGCTCTTGTGTCACACCTACACACACATTCACACGACACAGTAAATGTCAGCCGGTGATGGCGTTCTGAATGCCTCTTTAAAAGGGTGAACCCGACACATCCAAAGGTTGTCGCACGTCTCCTCATGCGAGCGCCGTTGTCCGATCGGCAGATTTATTTGTGTGAAAGATGAGGTTTGGAAAGAGGGTGACAAACGCTGGAGGACTACAGGGAGATAAAGGGACGAAGGATGTACCAGGCAAGCGAAAGTTGAACAAATCATGAATTTATGAGGTTGACAAGGATATCTGGAGGCAATTGCAGGGCAGTGAAGAAAAGGAATTATTGCATTCACAAATGCACCATCAGAGACTCACAAGCGGAGACACACTCATGTATTATTATTATATGATTATTTGAGTTGAAATATTTAAGATGAAAACGGGTTATTTCTGGATAGACAGTCCTTGTTTGACCCGCTCATAGAGATTGCACAGTTAGGTGCCCAGCTATCAATCTTTGTCCGATCAATTTACTGTTTCAAATGCAGCTTTGAAAAAAAAAAAAATCAATTGCCGTTTAGGGAATAATAATTTAGCCGCTCTAGTAACTCAGCTCATGCCAACAACTCACTCAATTGATCAAATACACTGAGAAAGATTTCTAGCAAGGTTTACTGGATTTCTGTATTTTTTAAATTGACAAAAACATTTATTTTGTTTTTCATAAAATATACTGGTGTCTGATCAATTACATTTTCATGAAGCTGCTAAAAATGTTTCCTTTTAAATAAATCAATATCAGATGTTTAGAACCTGACACAAGACAGTCCTGGTAGCAAAATAAGAGTCTTTCCTACAAATAAAATAAAAATAATAAGAAATACATGAAGAGATGTACAACTAAATTATATTAAAAAAATAAAAGTAAACATTTTATAAAAGTGACTGTGTTCCGAGTATTTTGTGTCATTGTGAGTCAGTCCGACTACCAGGCCTGCACAATAAAAGATGTCTTCTTCTCATCAATGTTTGCTGCATCTGATGGTTCAGACCATAGCAAAGGTGTCGGAGAATGACTAGCTCACTAATAACACTTGATGAGAAACCAAAAAAAAAAAATAATAATGTTTTCTACAAGGATTTCTTGTGAGGTTTTCAGTCTATGCCTAGAACCAAAGTGTCTTTGTTGCATTCATTTCTTCCCTCCGTTCAGGTTTCACAGCCAACCCTTGTCCGTCACTGCATGTGGTTAAATAAACCATTATAACACAAGGTAAATATTATAGTATGAGACCACAGATGTTTTGAACTCCTTTTCAACTCTAAGACTATGAAAAGGTTCTGAGGGACTAGAACCGTTCCAAACAAAATATCACCTCTAAGCCGTTAATAATGTGCACATACATTTTCAAAACACTCACCTACAGTTACTCAGTATTGGTTAAACTTCTGAAAACTAACAAAAACAAGTTTGTTGGCTTCCAAAGTTTCCCCACAGAGACAAAACCCATCAAAAGCTGCTTAAATTTGGATATTTTCTTTTATAGTTTTACCAAATTCATCATCGAAAACCATTCTCACTAGGAAATATTTTGTTTTGAGATTATTGTGGCTAGAAATATTAATAAAGGAATAATGCCAAATCAAATGTGTTGCTCAATTGTATGAGAAATGTATGTGTTGCATAATAATAATTTTAATAACACAGTTTTAAATATCTTTCATGTTGTTTTCACTTTAAAAATATTATAACAAAAATAATAACAATCTAATTTTATTCTTTTCAAGGTTTTGACTGTTGGAAATGTTACTATAATCCGTGTTGCTCTCAATATTGTCACACTATTTTTAGAGCGTGAGAGTACAATGGTGCCAGTAAAAATCACCAGAACTCTGCGGTGTGGCAGTTGAAAGAGCTTTCACTGAGCGGCCCTTTGAGATCAGCATGAGGTAAACCTCAGCCGACCATCAGAGGAATTCTGGACTTTCTATCCAATCAGGTAAAAATAAAAAGAGGAAACTACCTGAGGGAGGAAACGCTGTCATGCATTCAGTAGCAGAGATGACATCAGCAGCGATGAATCCTTTTAATGATGTTTGAGTGCAGATCTGTTTTTAACCTAAACTGCCTCCAAAACAGGTTTGTCAATGTTTCGTAGGTCAAATGTTCTTTGCTGCTCTGCGTCACACTCAGTCACGCAGACCACTTTAAAAAACATGTCATTTTTAGAGTGTAAGCGGATCTTTTCGCAGATCTAGGAGGGACACGATTCGGAAAACAAACCAATATGCTTCAGGTGTTTCGACTCAAATAACATGGAGAGGAAGGACTTCAGTTGACCGACCAGCATGGCCACCGTGTGTGTTTGTCTAAAGAGTGACTCATCTAACTTACACAAAACATGTGTAATTTGCTTGTTCTCATTCAAGACTGGAGAAGAATTTCGGGGGAAAATATCTTTTTCCGTTTTCTGCCTCGCTCGGACGATGATGTCATATGCAGTGACAGGTGGATAAGCAGATTTAAGGGGCCCTACATTTAATGTTTTATGTAACACATTAAATATATTGGGAATCACACTTAACATGACTTAATTTAATGATGTTAGAAGATTATTTTGGTGCATCTGGGGTGAAAACGATATTAAATGCAAAGCAGGGCAGTGCTCTACAGCCTGTGGGAAGGTTACGCTCTCTGTAATAAAAGGGATTACATCAGCCTACGGCCAAGCAGGGCAAAGGGCGTGTGACTTCGGTGTAGTTTTACTCTACACAGCAGAGGTATGGCCACAAGAACATTCAGACTTTATCTTAAATAATAGAACCATGAGGCTTCAACTACTCACCCATGACTCTTAGAGTTATCTTTCGACTTCTGATGCCAGGAGCCTTCTTGACTTTGCAGTGGTAGGTCCCGGAGTCGGTGGCCTTGAGCCCCGTCAGGTTGATGGAGCCGTCACCGTTCTTGGGGTCGGAGGAGGTGAAATGGACTCTGCCCTTGATGGGTGAGGGGTAGTCGTCGTAGGCTCGGTCCCCAGCGTACAAGAGCATCTAGTGAAGGAGAGAGCAGGGTCTCGGTTAGACAACAAAGATGGTTCATGTTTACGTCCTGGATTTATCTTCAAAATAAAAGCCCTTCAAGTAAACAAATAAAACAAGGCCCTGACATAGCAGGTATCGGTGTTTAAAAAAAACCCTCTGCTCAGTCAACCATCAGATATGGATCGCCGAGAGAAAATTATTTTTCTTTTATCTCTCTGATGCCCTTCAGTCGGCCAGATTGTGCTTCTCTGCCCTTTCGGCTGGGGACTGCGGTCGAAATGAAGCCAACAAAGGCACCACTGTGGACCCAAATCAACACCTGCTGTATCAACAAAGTTGTCCATGTGGAGACAAGTGTCCATGTTGTACTGAAACGGAAAAGAAATGTGGAGAAATCAAGGCCAGAGGAGAAAACAAGGCATGTGTGCTTGGAAGAAAGGGGGCTTTTGGGAGGGAGAGAACCAGCGGCATAAAATAAATGCAAACAATGACAAGAGTTCTCATTCTCTTTTACAGACTATAAATTATATCTCAATGCGTTTCCATGGAGACAGCCATCAACAGGCTTTTCTGTGAGACGATCAACACCAGGCAGCAATTCCCTCGGGCGAAGATAAGGAAAAGCTAAACATGGCAGGACGAGAGAAGGAATAATGAATCCATCAGAAAAGCCAAAGAACAGACACACGGAAGTACAAAACATCGGGATACAAAGTCGACGAGGATCTGGTGTATCCAACAAGATTCACTCTCTGCTTTGATGGCAACAACTAAACTAGTTTCAAGAGGTTGGAGAAAGACAGGGTGTGGTTTGGGAACATTGTGTCAGTATTAGACTTGTAAACAGGTATCTCTGTTACCACCTGGCTCTCACGGGAAGGTAAACTAATCCAGACATGTTCACTGGGAAGCTGAATATCAGCAGTCATAACATTTGAAAGATGAGCCCCCGCAGGAGAGGAAATTAAATTGACCAGGGCTCAGACAGACAAGAACCCTCAACTGGGTTCAAACACTCCACGGCTGACAGATGGGAGTCTACACAAGCACACCTCTGGAAGAAACCTGTGTGGTAAAGTCACCTTGAGAATCCTATAAAAACACTTTAAGGGGTTGGGGGAGGAGGACGCAAAGGGCAAATGACTAGACAATCTGGCAGAGCAGAAGTGTGTGTGCACAGTGTTTCATAACAGGTGGAAAGTGGATGATGGAACAGCCACCTGCCTGAGACATCTCAGTGGACAACCAACGCGGCAAAGCTCCATTATCCAGGTATGCTGTCACTGGACACATGGAGATGAGGTCATTATCTCAAAGAGAGGACGAAGAAGACGATGTGCGGATCATTTGCGAGGCAAAGCAGAGCACAGTGGTACTCATGTTGTCCTGCAGCTCAGAGAGGCTTTTAGCTCGAGTGAGTCCAGGTGTGGCAGCCACATGCTTTCTCACAAACAGCTTTCACTCACAAGGTCAGAGCCTGAAATGTTTGATAATGGATTTGGAGGTCAATGACTTGACTGACGAAAAACTAAATCTAGGCCATAAAAGTGCAATTACACAACTGTTAAATTATGACAATGCGGATATATACAAGCCTCTTTTTTTAAATAAATTATATTTCATAAAGGACATAAATTTCCATCAGAAACAACCATTTTATTCAGATTAATTCATAAATAGGTTTCATTGCATTTAATCAACGGAAAAATTGCAATAGACATTCAGAAAAACAACCTATTAGATGGTTCAGTTGTTTTGATTTAATTTTCGGAACTTACTTCCTTTGTTCCATCACATGCATGTTGGAATCAAACCATTTTAAAAAACCTACGACGTCAACATTTTTTCACATTTTTCCAGTGCTTTAAGAGGAACAAACCGTTTCCAGAAGTGCTGACATTTAGAGGCCATTTTTAACTGCAACACCTGGTGTGCATATGGTATTTTGGCCAAAGCAGTAGCTTCCATCAATGTTTTTTTTTAAATCATATTCCTCGATTTTAATACAAGAATCGACTTTTATAAAAGGGAAATCACATAAACTTCTACCACAACGTGCTACTACTTGTAGAACGTGTTTATATTGAAGAAAAAAATACTGATGTTGAAACAAATTAGCTCAGAAACGTTTAACTAATATATGGCATCCTCTTTAGAATATACAATGAGGTCAGGAAATGATTATTCGGAGAGATTAAAACCATTAGATACTATGTCAGAATTTGGTTTTTACATAAGTAAAAACATTTTGTGGCAAAATGCCGATTGAGTCAGGCAGCTGTCAAGATAGGGGTAAAGACCAGACTGAAATACAATTATGCATGACCAAAACAATTACATATTTTCCTGTTGGAATGATGTCTGCATTCAGTTCATAATCCAGGCGTGAAGACAAAAGATCCCAGTTGTAAGACACGCGACAATCGGGAGCAATGATACATAACATTCTGTGAAAATTCTCTGGTGTTTTTTCATTTTCCTGGTTGTTATCAGTATGACGTTTAAATACTCAGGGCATTTCCTCCTTTACTAAATCTGCTGGAAGACAACAAAAAGAAAACATGCAGATTACTGCATTCAATTCCTACACAACAATAGACCAGTATCAGCTTTGCTTCACTGCTCCTAGAAAGGCCCTTCTGAAATGTTTGATATGTCGTCCAATGTGACTGCAATCATCTGGTGGCCTCTAAAAATGAAATACAAAACAAAAAAGCTTTGTGAAATCCAGACTCATCGTAACTTGGGAAAAGCAGCACCTGATTTTCTTTTTAAATATGTGCATATTTGATTAAAAATGTAAAACAAATGAATTCAGCACAACAAACATTTCTCAACAAAACTTTAAGACACTGGACACTAGGGATTTGAATTGCAATAATACAATATATCACAATACTGTAGTAACAACATCATATTTTTAGTATTGTATACTTGACTCTAGCATTGCATAATTTACAGACCGGATGACTTTTTGCGAAGTCGCAACTGTTTTTTTTGTTTTGATACTAAAATTTGCCTAAACATCAGCTTTAAAAGCTTCAGTAGTCTGTATCCTCTCATCCTCAGTCATCGCCAGGATGTAGAGGATTCCAATGTTCCTTGGGCTGTGGGGCACGTAATGACTGCCATCTAGCAGCTAGTATTTATAGTTAAAAGTTAACGCAGGGGTATTCGCATGTTAACAGTAAATAACAAATTTTATTACTTTAGTTTGTACATTTTGTTGATATACAAACCATAAAAGAAAAATATAAATATGTAATATGTAAATATACATCTGTAATTCAATATACTGCGATATATGAGGGTATCAATATTTGCACACACCCATACTGTAAACATCCACTTTGAATAATAATATCACAAATTTGACAGAATAAATAATTTTGCTGAATGTAATGGAGTGATTGAGTTCACACATTTTAGATATTGAAGAAGAATCCTAAAACTACATCAAAGACAGTACCTCATAACAAACCGTTTTAATTCAAAACACAATTAGAAAAAATAAAAATAAAAACAAATCAATAGCTTCCAAGTATGTATTAGCATACAGAATTATTTAAGAAAAAAGGCAAACACTTTCGATTACTTGAATGACGAAATTTACATTTTAAGTATTTGATTTAAAGAAGAAAAAAATGATCAAATCGTTCCAATGATATATAGTGGATGGCAAATGGTAAGACAAAAATAGGATGTTTCTTTGTATGTGAATACAGTATGTGATCCTCTGTAAACAAAAGTCCAGTAAGATAAGTGAGAAATCGGGTTTTGTTCAAAGGGAAAACACATTACCCATTTACCACTGGCCGTGTTAATCTCAGTGTGTAGTTTCTAAGCGTTATCTAGTGACAGTCTCACTTTTCGAGGCCTCATGGCTATTAGTTTTAGCCAGGTCCCATCGGCTTGGTCTGAGCTCATCAGCCTGATTTTATCGAACACCATTGCAGAAATTAGTCAGACTCCTCGGTTAATTACAAGGAGCTTGATTTAAAGCAACACCAGAGTGTGTGTGCAGATCAGTGAAACCTAGTAGGTCAAGGAGAACAAATATGTTTTGAAGGCAAGACAGTTTAAGGTTTAAATGGTGTTGCTAATGGGTTTAAGAATTTAATTGAGCTTTATGCAAGATGATAAAAGGATCCATGCGGACAAGTTATGGATAAGAATAAAAAGTCGTCTTCAACCCTTACATAATGTCTGGAAGACACAGATCCTCTTTAATAACATTAATTATATCACCAAAGTGCTATTAGACCATTTTAATTAAAGAAAGCATCCAAAGCAGCGACATAATCTATTAAGTTGTACAAATGTGTTTAATTTATTAGAACTAAAAGTGTTATATTTTTTTAATGAACAAAAAAGAAAAGTTTCCTAGGAAAGTCCAGAACTTGACCATAACGATGCTGTAGGTCTTTGATAAAAGGCAGTTCACAGGGACTATAGCTAAAATGATAAGGTCTAATGATAATATTGTGACCCAATTCCAAAACTGACCAAAAGGGAACACAGAGAAAATGAAGAGAATAGACGGGGAAAGCTTTGTTTCATCTTAGAGCTGTGAGTAGTGAACCATGGGAGGACACCAACGTGAAACGATCTGTCGCAAGAATCTGGCTTCGCTGCTGTGAAGAGCCTGAGGGAATGTGGGGTTCCTGCAGTGCCATGTAGAGTTCTGTAGTCCTCACTCTCCGTGGCTGAGGGCCATACTGGAACGGAGAGATACTGACAAGGATAAAAGGGGCTCCATCTCTTTTACTCTGAACATTTGCACATGAGACATGGGGTGTGGGTGTGTGTGTGTGTGTGTGTGTGTGTGTGTGTGTGTGTGTGTGTGTGTGTGTGTGTGTGTGTGTGTGTGTGTGTGTGTGTGTGTGTGTGTGTGTGTGTGTGTGTGTGTGTGTGTGTGTGTGTGTGTGTGTTCCTCACTCAGCACCAAGTGAGGAAGATAGACAACAAACGCGGAATTGAAATGCAACCATCTCAAATTTCACTGGTCTTGCATATTGTATGATTCTCTCATATTGTGGAAAACTTCACAATGTATACTGCTGGAAGAGATGGTTACATAATCCTGGTGCCAAATAAAAAACAAAAGAGTTTGGCCACATTTTTCGGTTAGCGTTAAATGATGTTGAGATGTTTACCAAAACTAGCCTCGGGATGTTATCATATTATCTTCTAAGGGTTTGTCTTTTGGGCTCTTAAAATTAAATAAACATAGAAAGTAATATCTATTTTTTTATAAATATAAATTAAATAAATAAATACATTTATAAATATTTAAAAAAATATCAGCTTGGGAGTTTAATAATTTTCCACCTGAGTGAAAGCTTATTTTCTTAATTCCTTCTTGTGTTCAGGCAATGGATAAAACGTAACCACTTATGAAAATAAATGCCCTCCCCTGACTAAAACTTGAAAATGATTTGTTTATGACTCCTCCCCAGGGAAAATGTGAAAACATTTAGGAAAGATGAAAGTGAAATAATTCGGGTAAAACATCTAAAACTCAACCAGGATCTGCTATTTTACCCAGAAGAAAGATATTTACAGGTGTATAACAATGTTCATTCAACTAACAATAAACCATGGGATTTCACAATTTTTTTTCTTCATCAACACTTACTACTTTCTCTTCATTCCGGGTATCAGTGGAGAGCAGGCTCCATTCGATGTCAAGAGGTCCAGAATCTTCAGCACCCGGGCTGAACTGGCAATCTAGTTTGACACTCTGGCCGCTGGCCTTCTCGATAGAGGACGGTCCTACAGAGGTAATCTCCAGAGCGGTGGTCAGGCCTGCAGAGAGACGGGGAAATCAATACATGCCCACAGAGCTTTAAAACATCAAGTTGTATCCAGTTATTTTAAATATACATGTATATATATGTTCCAGGAAAACAGCAATGGCAATATTAAACCATTACCACTCAGGAGCAGACACCAAAGCATTTATTCTTAGAACAGAAAAAAACATTCCTGGTGACATCAACTGGACCATAATTCTCTATTCAATATGAGATTTAAATCCGAGGAAAAAAAAACACAGTCCACAGAGAACGAGTTGTCACATGCTGCCTCAACACATTAAAATCCTTCTGACAGTCATCCACCTGCTTGTCAGCAGGAGGGTGAAAAAAGGGTGACTTATGAATTTAAAAACCCACATAACCACTTCACAATAGAAGCACAACATGAACACAAGTAGTAGCAAAATAATAATTTATTAAATGCATTTCTAGTCAACACCAGGCATAAGCACCATGACTCTACCATGGTAAGTGGTTTAGAGGTGCAGGTACCACCAGATAAAAATGAGGCAGATCTACACCCATGCTTAAACACAGTGACTCATTGCAGTCACCCTTTAAAAAGCCTCAGGAGATTCACAAACCTGCACCCAATCTGTCAAGAAGCCCACCTGACCACAAGCTGTTTTACTAATTTGACAACACAGCATGTGGCGACATTAAAAAGGACACACACTTTAAATTTTTTAATGACTTTCAGAGAAATCTTTTAGAGGACGTGCTCAATGTCTACCTGATGAACAGTTTTTAAAACAAAAGTAACGCAGCACGGCCGTGATGTTAAGACAAAAAAAGGGAGTGTCAGCTATGATTATGAGCAGAATTAAGTCCATCAGCAGATTTTCTCACTAAAACCTTTTTTGCACCACAACAGGAAAAAAATAAACCACACAATATTTGGCGTGCCTGAGAGTGTCTCTCTTATCTATAAGCTTGTCGAGGCTCAAAGCCTCTAAGAATTTCATATGGTTGCAAAGCCCAGGCGCAGATTTACTTGAAGAGCCAGCTGGTAGTTTAAGTATTCAGATTTTGATGGAAGACTCTGTCTTGATGGCAGCAATTCATCGCCTTCAGCGAGCATGAGGGCAGACAGAGGGAAAAGTGAGATACGTGTCCATCAATGTCAAATACACACAGGTTGTTATAATAGTGTTGGAGCGCAAAGTAAAATTATCAAGCACTGAAAGAATCCAGGGCGATCTAAAACATGCTTGGGAAGGAAATTTTCTTCCCCGAGGGAAAAACAAAGAGGTAGTTTATCACAGTGACTGATTTCTTAGACAGGTAATAAAGGAGGCTGCAGGATGTACCTGTTAAATCAATGCCAAAGCACAGACAGCATTTGTTTAGATTACAGTTGATCCCGATAATGCTCAAGTTGCTTACACCAGTAGGAAAGAAATGCCATCTCATCAAGACGTGAAGCTTTTTTGAAAAAAAAAAAATATATATATATACAGTATATATATATATATATAAGGGGGGGCTGTGTGATGGATGACGGCAGAGCCAAGGCAGAGACAGACACAAAGAGTGTAATAGTTGATACGATTCTCAGTCAACACACTGGAATGCACAAGTCTGTTAAATCCAGCTACTGCCAGCATGAAGCCCAGTGGAGTGTAGACTGTATCAAATGCAAATCACACCATTTGCGTCAGTACAAAACAACAACAAATCTGTAAAGTGCACCGATGCAGATGAATGAAAAACACAATTTATAAAAGGCATCGGTGCACCACGAAAGTTTCAGAGGGCACCTACTCATGTTATGGTGTTCAAATTGAATTCATTAGAAAAAAGGTTTACATGTAAACAAAACAACTAGTATAGCTGATGCCATATTTACGATAAAAATTAAAAATATAACACAAAAATGTATCCCGACTCCATAATGCCCATTGGTAAAAGCGACATTGTTGGATGATGTTGACATATACGAAGACATGCTCAAAATTCAAATGGAAATCAGCCTGTGGTGTTAATCAGTAACTTTTCCATTTGAAAAACATTCTCAGAGTGTGTGAGAACCAAAGGGGCGGAAACTTAATCCCTGCGGTCAAAGTCTCATGATCGTGGAAAAAAAACAACAACATAGGGATAGGTTATTTACAGTGATAACACAAGGTAAAAGAAAAACAGAATGCATCCTCGAAAGAATAATTAGGGGAAATCGTTTTTAAAGTACACAGGGAACTTGGGCCATTTAGGAAAACGGATAGTAAGCAGTGAACGTGCTTGGCAGAGTTTGCCCGTTAAAAACAATCTTTGGACTGAGTCCCAGCTGTGAGGAAGAATATGAATTGGAGTGTGTGTGTGTGTGTGTGTGTGTGTGTGTGTGTGTGTGTGTGTGTGTGTGTGTGTGTGTGTGTGTGTGTTGAAGAGAGGGAGTCAAGTGATGGGGGAGAACACGACGGCTAATTAGAAAGTCTATCTTAATAACTATTCATGGCTGCCTGTGTCTCTTTGTGTCTCTGATAAGCGTCTCTTTCCCTCTGGTACGTACTACTGACACAGCACTTCGGAGTTTGCTATCTGGGAGTTGGGGAATGAACAGCAGGAATTTAGAGTGTCAGCATGCTCCACCCTTTACTCCAAATACTACACACACTCATTCACCAACACTAAATAACCCCCATTCCCACCAATACTTCCCTCCCACCCCACCCTGCTCCTCTAACACACCCGTGATTGTCAGTGCGGGTCCCCAAGGGCCCCCGATTCTGCCGAGACCTAGTGATTGTAACCCTTAAGAGCCCGCCCCCTCCACCTTTGTCGGCATACAATAGGGAGCGAATCCTGTCTCCTGGCAACCAAATCTTTGGAGAAGGTTGCTGTGGTGCTTAAGAGACAGTATGAAAGAAGGAAAGAAAGAAAAGACGACATATACAGGAAGCAGGTTAAAAGAAAGCCAGACCACGAGGTTAGTGAGAAGTTAAAAACAATAGTATTTCCTTAAAGCCGCCACGTGAGCTTACCTTTGTATTCAATAAAAAGCTTTTTATTTTATTTCTCTTTATACTACTGCCCATTTGGTTAGATATTTTAAATATAATATTTATTTAATACGTAAATATCTTACAGCTCTTGAAGTTAAATTATTTCATTATTTAAAAAAAAAGGAATTGTTTACCATGTATTGCTTTAAGACAAGCAGAAAAACAACTGGGTAAAAGAAAGAAACTTTTAATTGCAATTCTAATGGTATGAAGTCAAAAATATATCTTTTTAAAGCAGCTCTATTTCGACGGGAGAACACATTTCCCGTGAGCACTCTCTAAACGTTGCTAAAGTTGCCATTGTCCCCGTTTGCAGCAGTTGGACAATTTTCGGTTTCCATTGGCTGAATAAAGGATGGATATCGATGAGATAATGAATCATATTGTGGATAATGTGATATGCGTTATGACGGCTTTGTAAATAACATAACTTTAACTTTAACTAAAAATCACACAAAACACCTCAAGTCACGGTATACGAGTCATTCAACTAGTTTTAAGTCGATGAGTCATCACAAGTTATTTTAGTAGAAAAATATTAAGGTTCCCAAAACTACCCAGAGCTGCTTTAAGACACTCATCTTCCAAGAAGATTTTGTGACAAAACTGGTAGTAGCCCTTCAAGTTACTCTGCATCCCTGGTATAGCTTGTCGCCTTTTAGGAGAGACGGTGATCAGCTCTGTAGTATTTTAAATGTTCATGTCAATAAATCCAATTTCAGAAGAAGCAATTTGTTGCATGACAGATATTTTCAGAGAAAACTCCATTAAACCATGCTTGATGGCAAAAACATTTGTTATTTTTGAAAAAAAAAGATTGAATCTATTTCAGTATTCCGCGGAGCAAGAGATGAAGACAGCATCCAAGACAGCAGCAGACAAACAACCGCTGATGAGCGTAGAGCGGTTTGTCGAATCGGAAATGATGGTGGCATGCACATTAGTGATTCATTATCCTAAAACTGCAGTCTGGGGGCTCTAGGACGAACAAATTAAATGGCACAGGCGCTCTCCACATCACAAACAGTCAAGCCGATCCCCTGTGATCAATTATCTCTTCAGCGGCAGAAGATAGCTTCATGAATTGGTAACTGCTAGAAAGGCGGTTCTGAACACTCGCCCCACTGCCCCCACTGGAACTATTCAATTTGAAGCGATGTGTCGCCCCAAGAGCGAGTTTGGTTTATTTAGTGTTGCGAGGGGCTGTGCCTGTTGAACCATGACGATTGTGCTGTAATGTAGCCTGAAAGCTCCATTTGCTACATGGAACAAACCGTCGATTTTCACTGAGTGTGACCTAAAGGCTGTTTTGACATAATTGAACATTAAAATAAGAAGGGCTGACGGATGACAGGCCATTTTATTTGGCCATCTGAGCTTTTGACAGCATTTAGAGAGGCCTGCAGGAGGAATTTTAATGTAATTAGTGGGAACAGCCGCTGAAGACTGGGATGTGATGAAATTCTGATTTAATTACTATATTCATGAAAGCCTGGTCTTACGGGTAATCCATGTATTCACATATAAACAATCTGAATCTTCATGAGCTTCAATCACATTACACTATGTAATATATAGATATGTGTAATCCTTGCTTTAAACATGGGCGAAAACAGGATTTGTTGAATGCGGGAGAATCATTGGATTCAGGATGTACGCATTGGTCCCGAAGATTACAACTTTCTTTGGCTACTTACTTAATTTTGGAACTGGAATTTTGATACTTTAAAATATGTTGTGAAAATGTGTCAACATATTGTTCAAACTGAACATGATGAACCCAAACTTGCAAAAACCTGGTCCAAAAAAGGATTGTAGGTTCATTAATCCTATTCACACATAAAATGACCAGAGATATTTAATAGATGCCCAGAATCCCACAGATCCAAAGAAGATTAGTGGCACAGCAGAAGGGTGGGTTGTACTTAGAGATGATGGGCATTGTGCCAGTCAATGGAGCAGCACAGAAAGCAACCTGAAAAGATCCTCAGGGGAAGATGTCGCAAATGTGCCAATATAGACATGCAGGAGGAAATTAAAAATGGTTGCAGTCGGGAAACACAATGGTGCTGAAAATAAGCCTCCACAAACAAACGTGGGGGTTTAGAAGGAAATAAGTATGGTGGAATATTTTCTGAAGCTAGACAGATGAGAAAAAAAAGATTTGCGCACGGATTTAAATAACACAGATTCCTTATTTTTCTCCAATACTAATCTTAGATGATCAAACATTTTCGTTTAATCCCATGGTAGATGAGGTTTTAAAAATAACCATCCACAATTGTTTAATGGAGGAAGCAGCAGCTACTGTGCACAGCTATATCAGGAACCCTCTTCTCCAGCTACTCAGACAGGTTGGGTAGATTGGGTCTTAAGTGTGCAGCGTCTGTTTATAAATAGAAAGCTGTTTAGCTGGAGAAAGGTATTTTTCTAAACACACACCGTAAGGATTATCCTTTGCCTATTCGTACAGAAATCACGTTAGCGTTACTTTCTTTTAAACTAGTACCATAAAAAGCCAGACAAAAGTTAAAGCAGCTCCCTTGTAAACTATGCTGTTGTGAGTGCCATCTTCACTTCAGGGTGACTAGTAAAATATACAATTAACATACTTAAAACATTGTGAAGAAATGTTAGGAGAGACCTGTCGGCTAAGATCCATGTCTTGAGGTCACCACATAACTTGCCAATAGTAAGCTCTATGAAAATGCACACATCTAAGACAGAATCCTGACTGACAAGAATTCAATATTACTACTTAGCACGGAAGCTTTAATTCCAAAAATGGAAGGCATTCATGGTGTTCCCTTGACAAAATGACACGAAAATATTTATCAAAACCGACTTGCCGACTAAAAACAACCATTATATAACCGATGCAAGAGGAAATTGTCAAGCACACACAGTACCTTAATGGGACACTTCATTTATACTTATAGAAGATTAAAGAAGTCATTGTCAGCAAGTTAAATGGTGCATGCAATTCCACAATCACCCTATTGAGAGAAGCATAGTCACAGACTGGGCTAGGAAGTCACCACGTATCTTATCGATAGAGGTATTTGGTAGAAATATTAAGATATGGAATTTTGTCCATATAGTTCATCCCTAGTCTGGGCCATTTGACAAACAGGTTTTTTCTTTACCTCAAAGGGAATCTTTACTGATAAAGCTTCAGCCCCCAAAACAAACACCCTGTCTGATAGATAGCACCAGAACCCTATCAGTGCCTCTGAGCAGGCCTTTGTCCTGTCCAAGGCTCAATGCCAGCTGTGATTAAAGAACAGTATCAGTGGTCAAACACTGTCTGGGGAGCAACACTGTCCTTTCGTATCTTCAGCAGCACTATACTTCACAATCTTTGTTTGTATTTTAGTTTAACTGATCTAAAACGGTCTTGAAAAGTAAGTTTACAATAAACTCTAGTATCCTAGTTGACTTTAACAGGAAATGGTCAGTGAGTCCATCTTGCTCACACCATTTTGCCTCAAGGTTCAGGTCTAAAATTAGGAGCCCTGTGCCTTAAGCGAGTGCCACGTATGTTTTCTCCAGGCCAAAGTGAAAAAAAAGCTAACACTCCTTCCTGCTCCCACTCACACACATTTATATAACAAAATCAGGGTTCTCACCAGTGCCATGGTGATTTTGATCACCTATGCTGTGAATTGGGTTGCTTGAGACAGAGCGTCGGGGCATTTTCTTTTGTTTTCCCTTTTATGTATTGTGTCTTCATCGTAAGGATGTGATAATGCAGTGTCACGTTCAGTAGTTGTCAATTTAAACTTCCATCCGTCGGTCTGTGAGCTGTGCGGTGCAGCTTTCTAGGCTCGGTTGTTATGGTGACGCGTTGGTATATACACGGAAGTAAGATTAATTAAGGAGCGTGAGTTTTCCAGTCAGTAGCTCATCTCTTACAACCCCCTCTGCAACATATTGTAAGTACTTTTCATCTCGTCTCAGTTGTTTTTAGCGTTTTTATAAGAACGTTTTTATAAGATCGCAGAACATTTTTATAAGATCGCGGAAATGTGTTAACCTGTCCTTCTTTGCCATATGCTAATGAGCCAAGTTGTTAGTTATAAACCATTATGCGTGCGTGTACACGGAAGTAGGATTTGTTATTTATTTATTTGCATTAGTAGTGATACTTTTCTCCGATCAAGTTGGCGCCGAAGTGCGGAAATGAACGAAAGGGAAATATCGCATCGTTTTCATTATCTGAACCCCCCTGGACCCCCCTACAGTACTGAGCTGTGCACAGGTCCCCCTACGCTGTAAAAAAAATCCTGGATAGAACCCTGAATAATGCAATCATTTTAGCCAAGATCTACGTATGAAAACATACATATGATTTTGTTTATTAATCATGGAATGCACTATCACTGCACTAAGGAGGAAAGGTTAACAAATACTGTAGATATGCTACAGTACTTGAAAACGTTTAAAAGAAAGTGACTTAATGCAAAGGTTCTGATCCAGCCACTTTCAATGTACTAAGACCTTTAAATACCAATTATTACTTTTATCAGCAATACATATTTCCAATAGTTAAACATGTCTTCAGTTACAGGAAGTTTCCTCCCTAGCCACAACATCCAGTAATTCCAGGTTCAGTACCAGGCTCAGAAGGCTCCAGGCCCTCCCACGCAGTCTTTTACTGGTGGTCTTATCTGTTTCCAAGGTTATGAGGAAAACATTTCTCAATTCTTGCTACATAAAATAGTGTATAAAGGGCAGTTGTAATCACCATTTAATGGTGTTTCTCATGGGTTTACTCCAACACATTGGATGAGAGAAAGTGAAAACACACTTCAAAATAGGTGAATAAGATATGCATTTCATTTTATTACACTCATTTATGGACAATAATTAATCTTGGTAATAAATATTTTTCAACGCAGCAAGAGTGAAGTTGCTATAAAAATGCAGACGGTGTTTTTCAGTGTCCTGCTTGAAGGGGAGACGGTGCAACAGGACATCATGATAACACTGTTGTTAAAAGATAACAAGATGGATAATCCGTCCCTCCCCTTCATCTCTGCAAAAGCAGTGAGACGGATAAAACAAAGTTGCCTCTGCACTCGGAGCTTCTTGCAGGCAGGTGTAGCTAACACACCTGGGTGTTGAGCCCTGCAGGAAGCCACAGGCGAGGACTGTCAGTTGATGTTACGGCTTAACCAGGACTGCTGGATTTATTCATGCCCCGAGCGCGGCCCGGACATGAGGATGAGGCTCAAAACCACCACTCTACATGCAATGTTAAGTGACAAGCTGCAATTGGGAATGTTAAAAATAACTTGCTAGTTTTGTCATCATGCGCAGAGTAGTAATCCAATATTTTCTTGCCATCAAAATAGGAGATCTGAAGAAAAGAGCTTCATTTAAGGACTCTGTGATATGAGAAGACGTGGAGTGTCAAGGGTGGTGAAGATAAATCTAATCAGCCATTTAAGAAGCAGTGTTTATTGCAATGGGGACTTCTCTGCGCTAAGGGTACGGTTGACTGTCGGCAGACATGACCTCAAATTTGCACTAGACTAATAAGATCGTTATCAACAAACAACGCATACGTTAGAAAAATGTCAGGCAGTAAATTGGATATGTATTCCCTTGGAGTATATTAGGAACTGTGTACATTAATAGCTCGCTCTGAACTGCTACATTGAACAACATGTAGAGCGTGAAATGACTATATAAAGGAGGAATTGAGATGTGAGAGTTCTAGTAAGGAGTTAGATTAGCTTAGGGAGGTTTTTCATGGATCCCACTAAAGAGATTGTGGTTTTTACTTGTGCGGTTAAAAATGTTTACAGCAGTGTTTATTACAGTTTCATAAATTCAGCTTTACAATTTAAACTTTTAACTTCCGGCTTAGAGATTGGGCAAACATCTTATCAAATCTTGAACAAACAACTGGGTTCATGGTGGATTAATGAACCTTGTGGACCTTTTGGATTTGAAAAGCACGTCAATATTTCTCAGCTTCCTTAAAGCATGAATGGTCATATTTCTAGTCGGACAAGAAAAGCTGGTTTGTTGAGAGTAGAAACACAACCATTTAACTATTATCTGACGGATGGACTCGGTCCAGTATACAAATTGTGTGCAGTAGAATAAATACACCAATAACAGCCAGCATTGAGAGATTAACATGAATAGGACAACAATATGTTAATACGTTAAAAACATAACCTTGAAAGGGAAACAATTAGATTATGACATATTTCTGTTAATGTTTCAGAATAAAATGGTGAGAAAGTAAAACGGAACACTACACTACGCCTTCTTCAAGGTCAGCCAGCTGGTGTTTAGTGCTAATGTGTTTTTGCGTGAAAACTGTCAAAAGAGGACTCCCTTGCGGCTCCAAAAATGTTGGAAAAATGGATAGCAGAGACCTCTAATGCTAGATGCTGATGTCAAATATATTTTTAAAAACTCACATTTGTCCTGTTAAGTATTGGTACGACTTTTTTTTATGCTAACAATTTAGTGCCAATTTTACAGATTTAAACTATTAAACCATTTGATTTAAGTTACAGATCACAATATATTTGTAAGGGTTTTCTGACCCGACTGTTGAAAATGATGAAACATATACATGCACAACACTTAACATCCAACCCTTGATAATGTATCTGATGCGGTCTTAATAAACACAGACATTGCTAGGCATGCAATTATAAATATAAATTAAATCATCTTGAGTCCTCGATTGACGCATCCAGACAGGAATAAGAGATGCACCGATTGGTATCGGTCCGATCTAGCCTCTCAAAGTTGAATTTTCATCACGTCAAAGAATATGAGCGTTTGAAGAAACAAGAAAGGCTGGCAAAACGCAGCAGTTAATTTAGCCGGCTGCTCTGCAGAGACCAGAGAGGCGTCCAGTCGATTGTATGAAAGTGTAAAAAACAAGGAAAAAATGTGTGAGGGGTTTCATCGCCTTGTTGAATACCATGTTACTGTGTGAACTCCGATGAATACATTTATATATTAATAAGAATTAGACATATATTGACACATTGGTATTAAAGGGTATTTGATTTATACATCTTTTTTTCATTAATAGGTAAATATCTATTATACAAAAGTGTCAATTTATTGTATTCTGTCATTTTTTGTTCACTTGACGAGCTTAAAATGTTTAGTTGTTTGCAAAGAAAGAATAACCAGTGTTATTTCCCAGAAAGGCAAGAAAGTTAATGTTTTACCACTAGTATGTGATCCTTACCCGTCAATACTTAAAGCCCAGGTCTCAGTATCGAGACAATAAAGTTGGATCGGTGTCTATCGATCATCAATTCCTTTGGCAGATCCAATAAAACTTCAATAAGGTAAAGCAGAGTTCAGAAAATGATTAAATGCACAGCTGAGCTTTTTACTTATCACATGGAAATACTTGGAGACCTGAAGAAGAGGAAGGGGGATTACTATTCCAATTACTGGCCACTCGCAGCGAGTCAGCCAGCCACATAGATGTGTTTGTGTTATGAATTATTCATACAGTCCATTAGGACAGTTAACAGTAGGTTTCCTAGGAACCCACCAACCACAGCCCAGTTTATACCTGCCTATTAAAATCTTAGCACTTGTGTTTACGGCACCACAGTAATGTGCTTTCTGCAGTAATCACAGATATTTTCATCTCATTGTCTCATAGTTTAAACAGCAGTTTCGACAAGGACTGGAGAAAGTCGGACGCATCATGTTGCTCAGCGGATGAGCAGTTTCCAAAGACATTTAAATGTCTGGACATTCATTTTAAGAGGTAGATAGTCTCACATATACAATTGATTTTTAATGTACAGAAAATTATATATATTTTGAAGGAACGTGCTTCTCAAATTTACTAACAAAAATGTAAACTTGCATAAACAATGTAATGCATTAACGGTCTCAAACAACCAGGAGCAGCATGCAATATCCAATATCTGTCAGTGTTTAATTTTTCAACTTCAAAAGCTCTAAACTGCTAATTTGATCAGTGATCACCTCGATTTATTAAGTAAGTTAGTAAAGCGTTTAACTGTGTTATGACTAAACTATACTTGTTAAATGAATTTCGTGTCATGATTGATTGTCCTGAAGTTTGTGAAATTTAGCGAGCGTCCACTGACGTCACAAACACGGACCTCTGCGCTGTCAGTCTTTATTCAACCAGTATTAAACACAAACTTTCTATCTATGGATTGAGGCAGATTCCACATTCCGCAGTCAACTTTAACACTAACAAGATCATTTGTTATCGTTACCCTTCATGTGGTTGACTGAAAGTTTCTCTTGTCTCTACAGAACAGCAAAGTTAACTGCTTCGCTTTGTTTAATTTTCCTTGTTACTTAATCTGCTAATATTCTTTTTCGTGATGCTTCTCTTGCTACTTAAATACATTTTTTTTATATCGAAACAGTTCTTTTGAAAATCGATAAAGTATCAGGAATAAAAATATTGCGATATATCAATATTTTCTTACACCCCTAGTGTCCATGCATCACACTTATGCTAAAGACATCGCTGCATTCTCTTCTCCTTCATTTTAGTAAACTGCTTCCACACGCTGGAGCTTCTTTGCTTAAAAAAAAACAAACAACGTCACTGATTATTAAATTTGTCTTTGCTGCTTTTTAAAGTTGACCTGATCGAAATTATTCAGCCAATTGTAAATGTAACGTGCTGCTGTTTTCAATATTAAACACCATTTCCTATTCCCACACTTAGTCGTTCTCATTCACAACGATCCAGCTCCTTCAAATATGTTAAAATATGCATCCTGACCATTTTGCATTCATAAAGCAGAGATTCCCAGCAGAGACTCGAAAATAGATGAGAGGGACTTCTTTAAGAGCATGCAAGTACATTTTGGAACTGAAGTGGATTGTCTGTAGTTGTCAATATCACCATCTATCCACCAGAAATTAGTCACCAACGCAAAATCGACTTAATAAGTTAATCATCCTTAATGTGAAGTAATACACATATAATGCAGTTTCTATTTGACTAAAATGATATGAGTGATTAGTTGAAACAATACCCCCATAGCACATTTAGTGTTTATACTGAGATGTGCGGCTCACCAGGTCATAACTTCTACGATTGCAAACATTTTTAGTGTTCAGAAATATAGAGAAACAAGCCTCCTCAGGGTTCCGATGAAGACTAGCTAGATCCTGCCTTTTTAATCATAGACAGAATGTATTACCATAGCGACATTATTTGACATCATAATTCAACATCAGACTAGAACATCAAAAGGCTGATGTGAATGTCAGCCAACGAGTAAACCAAAACGGGGGAGACTGAATTAGGAAAGAAGCCTGACATTGATTTGCCTTTTTACACTCATTCTTAGCATCAACCATTTTTTTTTTTTAAATGAGGTGTGCTAGGAATGGATCCCTCAACAGCTGCTTCATTTCTCCTTCTCATTCAGAAATTCATCCCACCTTCTGCTTCTGTTGCCGCCATCCCCAGCCACAATATTTTTAAAGATTAGGCAGACAATTAAATCTAATGTTCTTGGTGGAGAGGCTTAGTGCTGGGGAACAAAACAATCATCTCACCGCAATTTGGCTGTGTTACACAAAGACTGGACATTAACTCACAACTGCTGAACATGCACAATATTAAGTGGAATTCCCATATACATGAAGGCATATTGGACGTCAGTACTGACTGAAATGATCCTTTGCAAATGACTTTACAATATTGCTTTTGATTCTTCAGATTTCGCAGAAGAGGGGCCAAGTGTTCTACACCGTTGGTTTATATTCTACAGCCTCACTATATGCATCAGAACACAAAGTAACAGTTAAGTTTTCAACAGTATTTTCCAATTTGTACAAATTTACTTATAAAATGGAAAATGATTGTACTTCAAACTACATGCTTTTTAAAACCTGACTGTGATTGTTAAGTCTTGTAAGTAGGGGCTGATAATTCCCCCCTGCAAAAAAATGATATTCAAATGACAAGACAAAGGTTTATATAAACTTACATAAACTTCTCCAACACAACATGACTGTACATTTTATATATGTTAATTTATTTTTGTTTTATTTAATAAAACTAGTTGCATGTAAAAAAGTCTATTACAAGAACACTGTCAGAAATAAAAAATTTAACAACAGTGTTATCATGCACTGAGACAAGCAGGTCACTGAAAACAAAACAAACTTCTCTCTGGCACTTTGCAGTTCCAAGATATACATGTGTATCAATGTGTGCTTCTTAGAGATTCTCATTCAAGATATGACACAGACATCGTTGTTGAGAACAGCTTATTCATCATAGTAGCTCCAACTTCTCATTAGAGTAGAGGGCACTGTCGGACCTGCACAGCTGGATGAAGTGACAAATGGGCCCTTGTGACGGCCATCACCCTTACAGCAGAGACGTGGTGATGAAGACCGATGGTCCCATGAGAGCGTGGAAAACTCAGAACCACATGCACCTTGTTTTATGCGATGGGCTACAAAAGAACAGTATTAGATTTTTGGAAAGACTTCCCTTTGAAGCTTTTAAAACTGTGCAACTATAATGCCCACTTTCAGTTTATAGAAAGAATGTTCAAAAGGTTCAATATTTTTGCTTGCCTTAAAAAAAATGCTGGAATTGTTAAAAAAGAAGAAAAAAAGAAATACAACTGTTGTACATATAACAAGATAGATATTCCTGGATATCCTTCACCTATCTTGACCTTCACTAGGACAAATTAAGACAACAACTGTGTTATTAAAACAATCTCAACAAATCGGAAACAATTTCCCGAAGGAGACCTCCAGAGGGATCAATAAAGTTGTATCTATCCATCCATCCATTCATCCATCCATCCATCTCCAGTGCTGATCATGATGTACAAGATTAACATCCATTAATCAATATTTTTTTTAAATCAAAAGGTTCTAGTTACGGACGTTCCAGTCATTCATCCAAAATACACACTGAAGCGTAACATTCATGATTAATGAAGTACAAGTACATGCACTTTGCTTCCTCCAAGAGCGTGTGTTGTTCTTTTTTATACACATAATTAAAATATTGGGCAGGTGGGTCGATTCCCGGTGTTTATTACAACACTAACCCAGGCAACCTTTTATTGAATCAGGGCTTCTCAACAATCAATTTATTACAATTTCTAAACCATTTGCTTCACACTCTCCTTCAACCCAGTGGTGAGAAGCGCTCGGAGTGAGCTAGAGGTCAGAAAACACACAATCCGCAGATGAAACATTGGATTTAGAGCGGAGGAATTTTTGTTAAATCTTGCCAATATATCATCCCCCCGCCCCCAAGAACGTCTGGCAGCCACCCAGAACGCTGTTTTATTCCCCACCTGAGAAAATGAGAATGCGCTCTGAATACAGAGCAGAGACACAGCCATTAACAGCACTGAGGAAGAAGCACAAGCATCAATCATTTCCTCTCGTTCTGTGGCAGACAGCAATTTGTTCATTCACTAAATCAGACAGGAAATGGGGGGAAAAGAGGAAGGATTTAGGGTAATGTGGTAATGTAAAAGGCAGGATCAGAGCTTGCTAATTCAATATAGGTGAGTGGCAGTTGGCACCGGGCTGGACACCACAGGCATGCTAAAATATTAACATCCCAGGCTGTGAATATTCATGCGTGGTCGTCGCCATCTCCAGACTGCTGAGGACAAAGCGGTGCTCAGGAGTGTAATCCAATTCCACGCGTTCATGGTTGATTTTCAAGGGCATGTGTGTGGTGAGGTGAAGCGACTGCTCGAGGTGACGTGGTTTGAAACGGTGGACTGCTGGGTCATGACAAGTGCCTGCGACCTCAAGCCAGTGTGGGCCCATTCACAATGGCTCTTTACTTTTGAAAACAGTTTGATTCCAAGGACAGTCAGGTGTAAAACTGAGGCCAACTGTTGCCCTTACAAGTCATTAAATGCAAATCAAAAAATGAATTCACAAGGATAGTTCACATCTTTTGAAGCACCCAGCTGTAAAAGCAGATAAGATACAATAGAAACGGGGGAGGGAAGCTGAAAAGATCAACTCCCAGGATCTGTTTTCATGTAACTAAGCAACCATCCCCTGGCCAGAGCCTGTGGTTCGTCTCCACTTATCAGGTAAATGTTTTCTGCGCCTGCTCAGTGTCAGCAATGCTTTCAGGATTTGCCTCTTGCACCAGCTTTGGCTTCCACAGTTACCATTGGAGCAATGTTGAAAAAGAAGAAAACTAACTAGAAGACTAGACGTTTAATAATTTTATATTTTTTTTCGTCCTTAAGTTGAGAGTCCATATTATTGACTCTCACTAAGGCAACATTGATATTAAAATATCTTAGTGTATATTCAAAATTATTTAACATCATGACCATACTCTTTATTTGTACTTTGTTTTTAACTGTATCAGAACTTAAAGTTATACAACAGCTGAAACAAGCGAGTTATTATTCATTTAATACTTAAATGTAATTTTTCATATGCAGGTTTTATATGGTCTGCTGCGGGTTAGAGACGAAAAGCGGAATTTTATTGTAAAGCACTGTCCCAACAATTTTGTACATTTAATGAAAAAATGCCATTATATTTCATACTGCCACAACAAACATACATAGAGTACACAATGGACTTTGTAAGGCTGGGTTGGAAGAGGTTAAACAAATGTTTTAACCAAAAATGAAAAGAGCATTATTTCAGATGAATCGCCTTACTACCACAAACAAAAAGTTTAATAGTGTTTAACCATAAAAAATAAAAAACATTATTGATCTTGATATACATTTAGAGTGATAGTTCATCCAAAATGCAAACTTCACTCATTTTTTACTCACCCTCGTTTGTAACAGAAGTTTTAACACTAACATGATAGGCAGACAGGAATAGTCGGGGTAAATACTGCGAGTGCTTCCAGTGTAGTCAGTTTTATAGACAGTAGACTAGAGCCCGCAATATTTACCTGGAGTGCTTCCCGTTTGTGTACGTTAGCCTTTAAGCTTCTGCTTCAGACGAACACCACAGAGGTATTTGGTTGTTTTTAAGTGCCTTATTTTGGAGGAAGATGAACCTGCGCACCAGTCACTACGTTACAATGAAATTACAGTCAATTTTGGCCTATAACTTTTAAAAAAATAACAGATTACTCTGAATATAGTCGACATGAGGGCAAGTAGAACATGAGCAAAGTTTGAATATTGAGTGAACTAACCCTTTAACCAATGCTGTTAAAACAATATCATTATTTCCTATAATTCTATTTACAAAAGGCCATACATTCCAATGCACACACACACAGAATAGAAACGGCAGAAATGTTTGTGCGTGTTTGAACTATTTGAAAGGGGTAAGCAGATTATTGTGCTCGTCAGTAGAATTCGACATTTCTGGCAGATACTGTTCTTGTCTGCTGAAGTGGAACAGCGCCCAAATGATGAGGCCATGTCACCATTAAGATGGTAATGAGCCTAAACTAGTGTACCCAACAATGTGAATAATGAGACAAAAAAAAGAATGCGTCTCGGTGCCCTAGCTTTGACAAAGAATGCAAGAGATTGTATATATAGAGATGTTGTTTATATGTTTTTGGACCCTTCAATAACGAATAATATTAACACGCGTTATGTTAAAATAAAAAAACTATTAGTAAAAGGTAAACTATTTATTTTTGGGGCATGTTTCTTTACACTGAAAAAGATAGCATAACATTTCTCAAATCAACAAATTGACATGTTTTCTTACGTCTCTGAACATATAACCTTGGGCGTGAAAAGGCTACTTTTGCAGTAGAAAACAAATATATTTACTTATTCCATGCAAACTGTTTTCAAATAAAATGTAACATTCATTTAAATTACCATTATATGTTACCTTCAAATAGGATTGATTCTATGACTTGGCATCCATTTTAAAGGAATAGACCAACTTAGTCAATCACCTGCAACTCATTGTTGACCCAATGCTCAATATTCCAAAACCTCATTTTAAATATTTAATATTTTAATATGAAATTATTTTGATTAATTATGTCTAGTTAATAAGGTTTCTATTTTAACCTTTCCTTTCCTTTTAAAAATGTTGTGTTATTTCCTTTGATCCATGGTCTTTATATTTGCACTTTATCTCTTTGTACTTGTTATTTTTATTTATTTATAATTATTTTATTTGTACCTTTTATTGTCTGCTGTGAACTGAAAATCCAATTTCCCTCTCTCCAGAGGGATTCATAAAGTCTAACTAATCTAATATTAAAGTGATAGTTCACCCAAAATTCAAACTTCACTCATTTTCTAGACATTACAATTGACTTAAATTTTTGCCTACAAAAAGAAACTTATAACTCTGAAATGAATCCCAACGCTTGGATAGATAAAAACTTTATTGATCCCTCTGGAGGATGACATGAGGATGAGAAGAAAATTAGTGAAGTTTGAGTTTTGAGTGATCTATCACTTTAATAACAGTAATTTCATGTGTTTAATGGCTTTACCTACACAGAGTAGAGCAAAAATAAAAACAAATATTGTTGTTTTACAATGAGCTTGGAAGTAAAATATAAGCTTATATTGACTTGTTTGATAACCTACCAGTGATTCACTAGTTTCACTGAGTACAATGAGGTTAAATAATAATAGCTTAAACAGTTGTTCATGTTGGAATGCGATACTGTTGGTTATGATTCATGAGTGCGGTCAGGAATCCAGTGCTCAGTGATAATGATTGAAACCAAAAAAAACTCTTGTTTCTCAGGCTGGTTATTGTTTGTGGTGGGAGGAGTCAAGCACTAGTTTCAATGTAAATTCCATGACACCAGCAGACACACCCTAGGATGAAACGTACAACAATGCAAGTAATAGAAATATTAGTATTAGTAATATTGGTCTAGTATGAAATTAACAACTCTAACAGTCAAATATTGTACATATATGGACAAAAGCTTTAAATAAAAAGACAACTAGTTTCTTAAACTGCTTTTAATCTTTATGCAACCGTCGATCATGGTGTATGACAGAATAAAGAATTGTTCAATATTGAAGTGTTCTTTGAATACATACGTTGGAGAATAAACCACGTGTTGACGTAAACTTTAAGTCCAAAGCACATGTCATAAACCCATAAAACATGCTTTAAAACGTTTGTACACATTTTGATCCTAAATGAGATGTTGAGGAGAAGAATTTAATACAGAATTTAAATGTTTACGAAACATACAAATTATTTAACACGATTCCATTGCGTGATACAATTGTTATTGAAATAAAACACCAATTGTGGATCGATAACGGTTAAATGTTGTAGTAGTAAAAGTTTAAAAAGCAACATGGGGTGACTGGTGGACGGCGTCTGTACTGGCCCACACACTGACCGTCGGTCTGAGTTGCTTAAAGTGTTTCAACTATCTTTCATTGAGTCAGTCACGAACTGTGTACACATAGAATTCAGATATATTTATTTTTTAAACACTTCTAGTTCCTTCAGAGCTCCTGTGGTGACGGTGGACCGACATGACTGACCACACACTACGGGAGTCACGCCGTCGGGGTTTTCTCAGACTTCAAAGTAGCTCTACGGTCACAAACGTGGACAGAACTTACCTATAAAAAGCGCCAAGAGTGCACAGCAGCGTCCGGCTCTCGAAGGATCCATCTTCGCGGGTGATATTCCAAGAGTTTTCCGGCGAAACTTGGTGGAAGAAGTTCTGTTGAGCAGGAGTGAGAAGCGACCGCACAGCTCGAGCATCAGACTCTCCTCCCCCTCCCTCTCTGCAGGTGCACCGCGCGCCGCAGCCAGTCACGTGACACTCCCGGAGAAGTGCAGTAGCGCCCCCTGCTGGTTGGAAACAAGAGTCAGCGACACATTTCATCAGATATGTGTCTCCGTCACGTGATATATGACTCAAAAAACTACCAATAAATTGAAAACATAAACGCAAATGAGATTATATTGTTGCAGAATAACCGGTAGTTCTTTATGGTCAACCTTTTCATGCCACACATCGAATGTCGGTGCATGAAAATTTTGACTACATTAAAGTGGTTTCTGGTGCAAAATTCATGTCATAAATGGCTGGTTGAACCCCTTGATCAGTGATCAGTTTTATCTTGATCTTTAAAATATATACTTTATTGAATATTGTTTTGATTGTTTAAGCGCTTTGTGACCCTGGTCTGGAAAAGCACTATATAAATAGAAATTACTTACTTACTTACTAAACAAACTACTGTCCATAATGGATGATGACAGTCATCCTCTCAGCACTGTCATCAGTGAACAAAGAAGCAAATGAGTGCAGGAATGCTCCTTCCCGGGTGCAAAACAAATAGACTTGATACTAAACTAAGCCATGCAGCAAGTAATGCTGTAATGCAAGTAGCAAGGTGCAAAACAAATAGACTCAAGGACTCATTCATTCCTCGGGCTATTAAATTGTACAATTCTGAGTTCGGGGGCAGGAGTGGAGTGAAAGTATCTGGATGTTTTCTTTGATCTATGTTCTTTATCTTTATCTTTAGACTCAGATTGTATCATCTTGTTCTTTCTCTTTATTTGTCTTTGTTCTTGTTCTTATTTGATTTTTGATTTTTTTTGTATTTTTTTTTTTTTTTATGAAAAATTGCTGTATTTGCTGGGGCTATTGGAAAAAAACTATTTCCCGAAGAAGACCTCCTGAGGGATCAATAAAGTTCTACCTTACCTTACCTGCTGTGGCAGATGACGACTTTAAAAAAGCTTCATAGGTAAAAGGGGACCCACACAGCTAATGCTTAAAAATATAGGAAGTAACATCAACGTTTAGAGTGTATTTACTTACTTTAATTCAAATAGGTATTCATTGTTGAGCATTTCAGGCATTATTGTTCGTTTTCTGTACGCCTGTAACGCCATACTTGATGTAGTATGCTGCCTTATACTTTGGAATTTAGATGGAACTATTTTTAGCAGTAGAATGTAACACGGAAGGGCTGTTTTTCTGCCCCTTTGGTCTATTTCCCTGCTTACCAGCTACAGCTACTAGTAAGAGGCGAAAAACAGGCAGTTTGACACAGAATTTGACTTCGTCTCACGTGGTTTTTTCCAATTGGAGTCTTGAGAATTCGAAGATCACGTTGTCTGTTTATGGACAATTAAAACAAACCTGTTATTTGCCATTATATTATATTATATTTAATTGTATTATTCCCTTCCGTACAATTTTCTGAGGCCCATTACGCCCCCTGGCGGCCCTACATTGCAAACCACTTCGCCAGAGGGCGGATTATCTTTCGTCACACCAAGCGCGTTCCCAAATTCAGCCAGAAGAGGGCAGTACTGCAATGGGTCGAACTGTTAGTTGATTTTTCATCGTCAGTGAGGCTTGAAATTAGAAATGTTTAACTTTCAGTTCACTAATTAAGTCCCCAACACATCACGTGACCCCGAACCCATTACTTTTATTTGACAAAACGACTGTATGTAAATTCATCTTTGGTGTTCTGTAATTTTAAATTAGCACAGGAGGTGGCGTGATGATGGTGAAAAAGACCTTAATTTACAGGTTTTTGCGCTCGCATGTCTTTGTGTTGACTTTGATTTTTAATTTTTAGATCTATCTGAAGTGTTAGAGTTCTGTCATAAAGTCAAAGTCATAAAACAGCCGCGAAACTTTCAGACTTTTAATATTAATACACATTGCAAATTTTTCTGAAAATGACTTTTACCGAATGCCAAATCAGCAAATCGTGAGTTCTATCCACTAGAGGGAGACAAATCTCCATGAACCAAACTGAGAATCGAAAGCATGAGATCAACATGTACGTTTTTACTTGAACCATACGTATTTATGAAGTATACATTCCATTCAAAATTATTGTTCCTCCCTTAATGTTTTTTTCATTTATTATTAAATGAAATTTAATGTATTTCATTTTTATTTCATTTGTTTAATTATTACAATTGAAATATATGGCAATCTTGCTTTATTTTTAATTTATTGTATTTTATTAATTAAATCATTTTATTCTGTAATTTCGTCACAGAAGAATCATAGGGGCCAATAAGCCTTTAAAGTTCACAAATCCAAAACGACTAAAGTTAGCAGCCACATCACAAAGTTAATGTTTGTAAATAAAAGTCACATGTGATTGATTTGAAAATCATTTTTATTTGACTTTTTCTACAGGTAAAAAAAACCCCAAAGCACTGTAAGGTCCTTAAAGTCACATAAAATAAATAAAATATAAAAAACCAGAGTAAAAAAATAATACTCAAGTCAAAGATTAGCAGAAGACACAAGTCTATGCTATACAAAACTGAAAAAAAACACTTCACACCCAAAAAATACATCACTCTAACACAATTGTTAAAAGCAAATAACTGAGAATTTGAAAGCAAAGACCACAGATTGTAACACTCCGAACACTAGCACACAGTGAAAACTGAACCCTAGAACGGGTTAAAAATATTTGGATCTCTTACAAAGAGAGAAGATACATGCTGACAAAACGAAAACATTTCTGAGCCCATTCTGTTTCCGAGCCTCGTCGGATCTACGGCCTCCCTTGGAACACATCAATGGAGACAATTTCTACACAATAAAGCTTCAATTTCTCTTCTTGCATAGAGTTACATCATGTTAGACCAAACATGGGCAGAGCAGCCATCTTTCTTGAACCGGTTTGGTTTACAAAACACCAGCATCATCTGCATGTATTTCTTTGACATCATTTGCACAGACAGACCTTGAACGATGCACACGGAAAATATAGATTCAACGCGGGTGAATAGTAACAGGAAATGCACTTTGGTTTGGCAGCTTAATCTATATTTACCATGTACAGCTAATATCATTAAAATATGTTTTTCATCTCATTGGAGGAAGAATTAAAAGAGATAAAACCAAACATTTTAAAACCATCCACACAGTGATGAGGTTTTCTTCAGTATGTAGCACGTAAAAAACTTTGAAAAGACACATATTTGCAGGTCATCTGCTTCTGCTTCACACCAAAAGTAACACAATTCTTGATGGTGAGTGCATTTCATCCACACACAAAGGTCGGGATCATGGAGGTTCTTGTTCGTTGGGTTTGTCCAGACAAAGATCGGACCATAGACGCTTGAACGAACCCACCAGAAGTCAACCGTGAGGAAAGAATCCAGCAGACCTGACCGCTCTGATGCAGAGCTGGTAAACCACAGCAGTGTAACATACTCTCAGTACAAGAAGGTCCTGGTCCTGGTCACTGCACGGGTCCGCCGGTGCCGCCCGGGCTGCTGCTGCTGGCCTTGACCCCAGCCCTGCTGATGTGCAGCCAGGGCAGCTTGGCACAGTTCTTGAAGAGCTGCTCTATGGCGACGTGTCGCACGTGCAGCTCGGACGCCAGAGAGTCCTTCTCCTGCACCACAGCCGTCAGCTCCTCGAAGACCTCTGTGGAGCGAGGAAGCAGCCGACATGAGAAGTGTTACGATAAAAGACATGTTCAGCAAAGAGAACATTTCAATCAGTACTTTTGCAGCTGCTGAGAGAAACCCCATTTGATCAAAATGCTGTCAAGTCAACTGTTCCTAATATCTGCAGCTTCACAAAGCTGAAGACGAGTGAACTTGATGTACGAGAACAAACAGACCCTCCAGACTGAAAGAGTTCTGCTCTCATGAGTCTTACTAGACGCAGGGCAGTTCTATTCAACGGTGAAAAAGACTTCGCAAAAGTGACTTGTTTTGTTTGCAGAGTGAAAATATCATGAGTGTCATCAGATCACCTACTTTGTATCTGCATCAGAACCTGAGTGTTCAGTTGGTGGAGCTCATCCACACTCATCTTAGTCACTGAAAAGAAAATTAATTCAAAAAAACATTAAAACAGGCAGTTTAAATAGAAGACAGCAAATATTGAATTAGTTTAAATAACCCAATATTTAATAAGAGCTTTCAAAATTACTCAACATCCAAGAAAAACCTGAAAACTAGATGTCAGAATAGAATTGTAATATAAAATAAAGTAAAATATAGTTGCTTTAAGTGTGTATACATTTTGGAAATCCACACATTTGTGTACAATAGTACGTGTGACTATCTCCTTCACAACTGTATATTAATCCAACTATAACAACTGTATTTTTGTATTCAGAATATGGTTTATTTTTCTATGATGTTGTATTTATTTACTACCTGAAATTGTATTTTTATTTATATTCTTTTTCTATTGTTTTATGCTGTACACCAGCATTTCTGGCCCTTTAGCAGGTTTCATGTGGCCCGCATTATAAACTATATTATTTCACCAGAGAATGTAAATACAGCTATGTTCAGAATAATAGCAGTCAAACATGACTAACCAGATAAATCACTGTTTTTGGTATAAAACATAATAATAAATGGAAAATAATTTACCAGCAGGTGTAGTAAAGTCAGAGGAACCAACAGACCCAACTTTAATGATATGAATACTACTGGGTCTGTGTAATTTACTAATGATGTAAAAGGGGTGTGTTCAAAAAAATAGCAGTGTGGAGTTCAATCAGTGAGATCATTCATTATGTGAAAGAAACAGGTTTCAATCAGGAGGCCCTTATTTAAGGATGAAGCACATGTTGTGAATGCAATTCTCTGTGAAAACTGATGGAAGATGGGTTGTGCCAAACATTGTTCAGAAGAAATGCGTGCTTTGATTAAAAAGTTGATTGGAGAGGGGAAAACGTATAAAAAATTGCAGGAAATTATGGGCTGCTCAGCTAAAATGATCTCCAATGCTTTAAAATGGAAAGACAAACCAGAGAGACGTGGAAGAAAACGTAAGATTACCATTCGAATGGACCGAAGGATAGTCAGAATGGCAAAGACTAAGCCAAGGGTCTGCTCCAGGGAGATCAGAGACGGTCTGAAGGTACCTGTGAGTGCTGTGACCATTAGAAGACGCTTATGTGAGACTAATCTACCAGCAAGAAGCCCCCTTAAAGTCCCACTGTTGCAAGAAAGACATGTGCTGAAGAGGATTGCATTTGCCAAACATCATATCGACTGGCCTCTGGTGAAATGGAGAAACATTTTGGGGACTGATGAAAGTAAGATTGTTCTTTTTGGATCCAAGGGCCGCAGTTTGTCAGACGACCCCCAAACACTGAATACAAGCCAGAGCACACTCTGAAGACCGTGAAGCATGGTGGTGCAAGCATCATGATATGTTTCTTTTACCATGGTGTCGGGCCTTTATATCGCATACCAGGGATCATGGATCAATTTGGATACATCATAATACTTGAGGAGGTCATGCTGCCTTATGCCGAATGGGAAACGCCCCTGAAATGGGTGTTTAAACAGGACAATGACCCCAAACATACCAGTAAGCGAGCCAAATCTTGGTTCCAGACCAACAAAATTGAGGTTATGGAGTGGCCAGCCCAATCACCAGACCTTAATCCAATTGAGCACTTGTGGTGTGACATAAAATTTGCTGTTTCTGAGTCAAAACCCAAAAATGCAGAGGAATTGTGGAAGGTTGTCCAATCTTCCTGGGCTGGCATACCTGTTCAGAGGTGCCAGAGGTCGGTTGACTCCATGCAGCACAGATGTGCAGCAGTTATCAAAAACAGGGGTTATTCAACCAAATATTAGTTAACTTATTGTCAGGATTGCTAAATGTTAATATCTTTTCAGTTTATTTAGTAAGTATTTGAGTTTATAATGAGAAATGCTGACACTGCTATTTTTTTTGAACACAGAAATATCACCTTTTCTTTCATATTCTGCAAAGTAAATAAATATTGATACTTTTTTCTTTATGATTTGTTGTGCAATACCATGTGCAGTGTTCCTAATGAAAGAAAATAAAAAATATTATAAGGATTTTGAGCTTTATTCACTTATTCACACACTGCTATTATTTTGAACATAGCTGTATATATATATATATATATATATATATATATATATATATAAATTCTTTATATATATATATAAAAAATAACAATGTTTTTTGACAACATTAAAGGGAAACACCACAAAGTCAAGCTGATCGATCAATCAATCAATCAATCTACTTTGTTGATCTCCATATGAGTGCCAATGCTAACTTCTAAACACTAAAAATGTTATTAAAGGATAAAGGTGCCTTTATTTGGAAGTTCTGAATAACCTGCTGGCGACTGTGTTTACATTTAGGCCTCTCTTGTTTTCCCTGCATCGATTGTTGCCGTCCTCACAAATAGTTTTGACACCTCTGTTGCACACTGTAAGTTTAATTTCCCGTCATTGGACTAATAAAGGAGCATCTAACATATAAATGAAGCTTCTACATTTGATATTTTGATACCACATTGATCCCATATTGATCAATTTAAAATTATTTAAAACGTTTAAACTCTATGTACTGCTTTTTTTTTTACAATTTATTTTTATTTTCACGTGTAATCATGAAAATATCAAACAACAGTGTTTAATAAACCAGGTATCATCATTTTTTTGGTTTCACAGACATAAGCAAAAACAGGATAATTGTCATCTCCATAAAAAAAAAAACTACTCACATTCATCCCTGCTGTGGCCTCGGTGTCGTTTCTGAGCTGATGTTTGACTTCTGCTCCTCCTGCCGTCACCGGACCACCCTCTGCCATTAGAGTCCAGCTCCTGGGCTGTGTTGCACTCCAACATCCCCATGCTGTATTCCTGCTCCGTTGCTTTGGTCTTGTCCCAGCAGGGCATGTAGCGCGGCACCTGAGTGTCCGACTGTGGCAGCAGCTTGCAGTCGCCCTGCTGGTTGTAACACAGAAGTCTGGCGGAGCGTCTGCTGCCCGGGCTGGCGGGGGAGCCGGCCTCTTTGTTCTGGGCGTACTGGATGATGCGGGTCAGTTTCTTGCCGAGCGCCAGCTTCACCCCCTCGTAGGCACTTCGGGACACCTTGGAATGTGACAGCTTCTGGTTGGCGATGAGGTGGCATTTCTCGAAGCAGTCTCTGTGTCCGCGGAGAGACTTTGAGTGTAACAGGGTGGAGGAGGACACGCCTGCAGACAAACACACAAATCACTGAAAACTTTGATCCGAACTGAAACAACAAATAGCTTCGGAGTAAATAGAAACAAACCAGCGGGACACAGAGATGAAGCAGACTGACCTATGGCAGACCCGTACAAAAGCTGCTCATTGAGCGTTGGATTAGCCAGAGTAGATACCAGAATGCAGGAGGACGGGATTATCCCTGGATCCCTCTTTTTTAGTACTGGAGTCAACATTAGAGAGATACTTGGTCCTTTATGTGGAATTAAATGGTGCCAGAATATGCATATATGGATTAAAGATTTAATTTATTATGACAGCTACCGTCACTTTCTTTTTTTTATTTGAAGTTAGCCGAGTATTTTTCTCTTGATAACAGACACTTCAGTTCTTACATCGATAGACTTTGTTCTGACAAAAATGTTTTGTTACGCAATACACACAGCAGCTACTACTCAAATATTTCTTTACAGGATGGTGTATTCTCAAAAACAATGCATCATCTTTTGGTTTGCATGAGAGGTTGTCATATCCCGCTAAAAACATACACAACTGAACTGAAGTATTATAGAGGAACAAGCAACAGTGATTTAACAATCTGACAACAAATTTTCATTTTAAAATTGCATATATAAACTATCTTATGTGATGTAGATGTCCTTAGACTTGTAATCTTTAATGTAAGTAAGTAAGTCATTTTTATTTGTATAGCGCTTTTCCAGACCAGGGTCATAAAGCGCTTAAACAATCAAAACAATATTCAATAAAGTATATATTTTAAAGATCAAGATAAAACTGATAACACAACAGGAGTTCCAGAAAATCAAGGAAAAGCCTGAACAAATAAAAACGTCTTAAGATGTTTCTTAAAAGAGTCAGTAGACTCCATCAGGCGCAAAGAGAGAGAAAGATCGTTCCAAAGCTTAGGAGCAACAGCCTGGAAGGATTTCTCTCCTCTGGTCCTGAACCGTGTGCGAGGAACCATCAGTAGATTCTGATCCACAGACCTCAGAGCCCGAGCTGGGGTGTAAGGCTGGATCAGATCACTGATGTAAGGAGGAGCCTGACCATGAATAGATCTGAAAGTAAGAACAAGAATTTTAAAGTTGATCCTGAAAGAAACTGGAAGCCAGTGAAGAGTTTTAAGGATGGGAGAAATGTGAGTTCTTCTACTTGAACGGGTTAGAATTCTCGCTGCAGAGTTCTGAATCAACTGCAGGCGAGACAGCTCCTTCTTGTTAAGACATGAAAATAAACTGTTACAATAGTCCAGACGAGAAGAAACAAACGCATTTTGTTTATTTGAGATTTAATTTAAAGAAACTAGGACAATGACGAGGGTGAAAGTTGTGAGAGTGTCCAAATGTGTTGCTTCTAGTCCATTTCCTATACACAGTAACATGCCTTAAGGCATCAACACCAACATAACATGATCTTTATCAGAGTGTTACTGATAATAATACTTAACTGGTTAAGTAGAGGAACGATGTTATCAATACTCAAGGCAAAGAGTAAAAAAATAAATCCACATTGCTGTATTGCAAGGCTTCAGCAGGAAGTAAAACCAGACGGCGAGAGGAAAATCAATGAAGCAATGATCCGTTACACTAAAGGAAGCTGGAGTTGAGTGTGTGTTGACCCGCTTCCAGGAAACAAAGCGGCATTTCTCATCAAACAGAGGCTTGTTACAGTCAGAAGCTAGATTAGGAAACAAGCTCGTCTCAATAAGTTGACCTCAGAGGACTTTCTCAGCCGACAAGTATGAGAAAACAGCAGTCCGCCCACACAACTACGGCAAGTTAGCACAAGACGAGGCCGTTAAGTTAGACAAACAAAGTTGAACTTGTCAGGAATATCTATGAATTAGCGTCTTGGACCTTCTTTTCTGAACCAGTTGACATTAAAAATGACTAAATTTCTGCAAGATGGAGATCAAAATATAGTTTTCATATTTAAAAATGTATATTTATAACTTTACCTTATCAAAATAAATCAGAACCTTTTACAGCATTTTACATCCGTGATGCTACAGAATTCCTCTGCAAAATATGTGAGAGAAATAATGATAGATAAGAGAAGGAACAGTTGTGATACTATATCATTTAATATTTTGTACGGCTCCTGATCCAGATTGTGGTTCCAATTTTGGCCCTTCATGTGATTGAATTTGAACACCCTGTCATAGCATGATCAATGATTGTTTAGAAGAAAACATAACTTGGCAGGGGCACTTATCTTGGCCTGTATTTTCATTTTGTGATACACACAGTCCACACAAAGCCAGACACAGTACAGTTCGACACCATTACACAACCGTGTGAACACAAATCTATTCCTAGCTCATGCATATTTAAATCCCGGCCGTTTGACCCAGACACGGACTGGATTAGACTTGTGAGGTAAGAAAACATGCAGGCATTTGACACTCCGACTGGCAAAAGAATCTGCGGAGGAAATCAGAAATCACATCGTAATCCTGTCAGAGTTGTTCTTCACCAAAAACACAGCAACTAATACTTTTGTAGTGGGGAAATCTCTTGCCAACAGCCCTGACATTACCATCATGCAGAGACCTCGCTCTAGCTAAGCAGCTTAGCACTCATAGCTGGTGCACACATAATGAACTCAGGGGTGAGGGCACGCACACACACACACACACACACACACTATTCACTGGAGGTGAATCCACAGTGTTCAACAGTGACAGCTGAATGAGTCAGAAGCAGCACAACATGCAGTGAAAAGGCTAACTGAGAACGCTCTGGCACAGTGTGATGGACTGGAGAGCTCCTGAACATAAAGGTTTAAAAAAAACTAGACATGCTATTGTACCTCTTCATGAACCATAATTATAGATAAAGAAAATAAATGTTAAAGGGGTAAATACAAATATATTGCAAGACATTTCATCAACTATATATCACGATAAATGGGACTAAATAAGATAAAATACCCATAAAACTGGAAAACGAATGTAATTATTCCAACTGCTGGACACAATAAATGACATTAACATAAGCAACATGTCTTGTGTAAACCTTGTTTCTTTTTAAACAATAGCTAAACAAGATGAGAAGTCTGTTTGTTTGTTTTTTTATTGTTGGTATTTTCTGTCATCCTTGCATTTGTTCTTCTACTATGTTTTTTCTTCTGTAGTCAACTCGTCTTCTTCATCATCGTTGCTTACGTCTAATTTACCCTCGTTTCTGGGATTAGCACCCCCACCTACAGGACGGATTAATAATCTTTCATTTGTGTCGTCATAAAATGTTGATAATTGCCGCCAGTTTATCGATTACTTATTGCTACATAGAGCACAATACAACAACAAAATAATAATTTGTAATATAGATTTTTTTTTCTTTGTAATAGTAGTAGCAAGTGATGGGTAAAACTACTAATTATGAAGTTTTATAAATATACTTGTGTGGTTGACCTTTTGTAGCGTTGTTCACTGTAACTTGAATCCTTGTCAACCGTCAACTGTCAGGGTTGTTAGAGGCCAACAAGCAGAGTTGACCTACATCTTGGGGATTGGCTTTTCATAAATCCATACAGAATTGTTACAAACTCAAGGCCTTAGATAAACATTAAGGTTTAAGGTTTTATAACATGATCAGAATCATTAATGTCCCTCTAGATCCAGACAGGCATGCGTTGTCCTAACTCTGTTCAGGGTTTCATCAATTCAACTTGAGAGACATCTGATCCGTAACACGCTCCGACAGAAGCCGACAGTCGTGAGCAGGCAGTGCGAACAAATGGGACAAGGGTCATTGATGAGGTGTTTCATGGCACAACTCCGAGGAGTGTGTTGTCAGCAGAGAACTCACACCGAGACAACAGACCCCGAGGTCACACCACATGTTTGTTGGTGAAAAACAAGAGGCAACTGTTGCCATATTTCTCTTTTTCTCAGACAAAACTAACCGATAGCCCAAATAGAATGTTAAGAGTTCAGACGGTTAATGCCAGTTTCATGAAATCCCCCGATAAGGAAGGCCTTGGAGAAAATGGATCTCACATACGGATTAAAAGAGCAAGTTTCTTTCGCTAATCACCACATTTGAGGCTTTTATGAACGCTGGAAATAGCCGGGAGCTTAACGCTTGATTTCACAAAATTATGAAGGGAAGGACTCCATGAAAAGGCCTGTAATGGATCTGCCATTTTCCTGTAAATCATGCAAAGCTCTTTGGTGGAAGAAGATATCGGTCGCTTTAAGCCTCTCTGGATAATAAGACGGACTAAAATATAAAAAAAATTAAAGCAAAAATAACAACTACAGCTATTTTTAAACTAGACAGTGGGTTCTTGCAAAAATTGGTTTAGTTCACCTATATAAACGTACTTTAAAGGAGGGAAGGGCCTCAGCAGCAAACTGAACCCGAACTGTTTGCTTTGTTCCAGCTGGTCTAGCTTGAGGAATGTGCATCTTATTGGTTTAGAAGATAGTGAGCAAGTCTAGCAGTGATTAGAATTATGGCGCATGCACAAACTGAAGAAGAATTGACCGGCTTCTAGAGATCTCAAGGGCCACTTTCTTTTAAGAAGTCACAACTTTATGACACTTCCTGTAACTGCTCTGGACCGCAAAAACCAGTACTTCTTGTTTCGCTACCAAGTCGCCTTCAAATGGTTATTATCAGGGTTATCATCAGCGTTTGTGTCACGATTGAGGCTAAACTGTGAAATATTCAGTGATATTGACATGAATATATCACTGCTGTCCTGCCCGGCTCCTGTGTGACTTTTCAAGATTAATTAGTTACAGAAATGCAAAAATAGAAAATACAATTAAAAAAATGTACAAATAGCAAGAAAATCTAGAAAAGCTGGGACAGTGAAGTTTGGGCTTCATCCGACAGAGTCCAGAGCAGTTTCCTCAGGATACAACCACTTGGAGCCAGAACAAAAGTTCAACTTCCTCTGTGCCTCAACAAGCTGCTCAAATCTGTCTTCAACAAACAGGCTGTTTACTTAGACCGGACTTGTGGAAAGAAAAGTGTGGGGAAAGGTTTAAAATGCTGATGAAAACCACATAGAGGATCAATGAATGTTGTTTACTAGTTCGGAAGATGCAAGGGAATGTAGAGAGCATACATGGACAAGTCTGAACAGAACCAAAGATCTGAAGCCAGCAAGACAGATAACATAATTGGGGATTCAAGTTCATCCATGATATCAGAGCCTTGTAAGAGACACAGTGTGTAGAATTGATTGCATGTTAGATTGAACAAGACCAGAGACCGCCGTCTGTAAGCCCTCAAGATATTTCCCCAGTTAAATGGATGCCTTTGAAGTGGCTGTAGAGAAGAAGACCTTTCCTTTTCACGATTTCAAAGGTCAAGTTATGGGATGGATTTATTTTAACGTCATATGGTAAATCAGACTCAATCACGGGTCATTTTGTTGTACGTCACACCATTCAACCTCTAGGACAGTCACACAGCCCTTATTTAAACACACAGAGAATGGTTACATACTTTAAGTAGCATTAATAACTAGAATTTATAAAGAAAAAAACACATCACTTTGACTTAGAAGGATTGTCTTGAATCAGCAAAAAGCTCAGATATGAGCCTAGTCCAAATATATTGAGGTAAATCCACATGTATGGGACACTTCCTTCCTCAGTTCCGCACCACACTGCTTAAATATTCATCTGCTGTTTTATTGAACTCGTCATGCAAGATTAAGATTTGCAAGAAATGTCTGAAGATCACAAACAATTCTTTAAAACACCAGCAACATACATTCAAAATTGCATGTTGAGGCTTGATACTAAACTAAGCCATGCAGCAAGTAATGCTGTAATGCAAGTAGCAAGGTGCAAAACAAATAGACTCAAGGACTCATTCATTCCTCGGGCTATTAAATTGTACAATTCTGAGTTCGGGGGCAGGAGTGGAGTGAAAGTATCTGGATGTTCTGTTCTATGTTAGTCTTTGTATCCTTTGTCTTTGTTGTTTTTCTTTGATCTATGTTCTTTGTCTTTATCCTTGGACTTAGATTGTGTGATTTTGTTCTTTCTCTTTATGTTCTTGTTCTTATTTTGATTTGATTTTTTATGAAAAAATTGCTGTATTTTTCTGTGGCTATTGGAAAAAAACAATTTCCCGAAGGAGACTTCCTGAGGGATCAAAAAAGTTTTACCTTACCTTACCTTAAGTAGGAAGCAAAAAGCAAAAATGCAATGGTAAATTCAAAAGCCTCTTTGTAGGAGTAAAACTACAAACACTTGGCTTTATAGCAGCACAGCACACAGGAGATTCTCTACTTAGCATGGACACAGCATATTCAAAACCTTATGAAATATTGATGTGAAACGGAGTAAAATATAAACATCAAAACTTAAAAGCTGGAGTGATCTGCATCTTTTTAAGTTACAGTGTTTCATATCAGAAGAAACAGTCCAGAGTGAGGCGTGGATTAACAGAATTATAATTCTGGCATTATCCAACGTTTTTAGATTCAGGCCAGACAACAAATGAGGACATTGTGCTGATATAGTATTCAAGTCAGGCAGCAATGAATATGCATCTGGCCTCGAGAAAGCTGGTTATAGTTTAGAAAACTGACACGAGGAGGGCTTGTTTGTTTGCAAAACATTTCCTTTATATTCCACATAGCTCTGCTCGTAGAACCATCAAACCTTTTCTTCTCATTCATTCTAATGAAGGTTGGCAACGAATATTGCCGCTTTTTACTCGAGCAGTCAGTGGGCTCGGAGCTTCAGCCTTTCAAATCAACCCAGTTATAAGTCGCCACATGCTGTTCGGCAAACCTCCTCCCACAAATTAAACACTGCATCACAAAAACATGCTTGGAGTTATACAATATTGAATAAATTCCACTTTAAAGACACAAAAAAGGAAGCTTATTTTATGAGACACGTTAGTCAACAACTGTCTCTGTAGTTCCAACAGACAGTTATTTCTTCAGAGCCTTGATCAATATCTCAAACGTCTTTAGAACTGAACTGATACAGCCCTGCACTAGCTCCTCTTAAAAAGCTATATCAACCTATTTTACAAGTCAAAGACATTTGAACACAGACTCTTCTTCCCTTTGAGGATCTATGCACACTGAGCTGAAAGAGTGACTTATCTAACCCTCTCTGAGCTGCAGTTCTTCCAAATAGGAAGCTCATTAATTAACAGATGGCAACGTTTCAAACCAGTTTGAGTGGCACATCAAACGAGGGAATAACAATGAGGGAGAGATGTGGTGATGAAGACCTATTAGCCTGTGTTTGTGTTCAAGATTATTGTTCATATTTGTGAGAGGGACTAATGGACTAGACGTCATCATCTTTTTAGAAAGAGAGAAGAGTCCATTGGTTTCAGCTTTGTTGAATTCAAAATTATGAATAATGAACTGGGATTGTTCACCTTCTGATGTCAAATATATACAGTATTTATGGTATAGAACATATATAGAGTATGACTAAAGTCAGGCCCGGGGGCCATTTGTGGCCCTTGAGAAGATTTTATGTGGCCCAAGAGGGTCATTACAAACTGTATTATTCGACCAGAGACATTTAAAAAATTGTACAAATAAAACAACAAAATGCAGTAAAATTAAATGAACACAAAGTTAGCAATGCTAAGTGTGAATGCTAATTCCTAAATCATGGATTTCTCTCCATGAATAAGATAGTAATGTTGTTTTCAATGAGTTGATGATACAGAAACTTTGGACTTCTGAGAGAGATGACTCATGATTACGTTACATTTTTCTCATTTAAATGGCCTCCTTTGGTGCTAATGTAGGTGCAACATAGACAAACTGTTGATTTGAGACAGCAGGCTTCATGCTTAAGTCAATAGAATTAAAGGAGGGGTAGGTGTTTTTTAGAACATTGTGAGAAAGTAGCATATAGAGGTGTCCGGGGGGGAGTTCAGTTTGATTGACAGATAATAAAATTATTCCCATTGAGTTGCTTCAATGGCAACAGTACCTACTGTCTACACTGGAAGTTCTCACAATATGTACCCGAGTACTTCCTGTTTGTGTGGCGTGTTCACCGTTAAGATTAAGCAACAAACAAGCTTTAAATGTAGAGTTATTTTAGTTTTTCAGAACAATTCCTCATGTCGAGGCCTCAATACAAGACGGACATTGGACAAGAATCATGGAGGTATTTGGATGTTTTTAAGTTCGTCATTTTGTACGAAGTTGATGACGAGGACACCTGAGCACTTTAATAAAATTATAAACACTATAATGAAATATAACAGCCGGTCTAATATTTTAAGCTTAATTATCAACATTTTGCTACAAAAATAAGTCAGTTGATAGTTATTCAAGATGTTTATATTCATAGCGATCATTAAAAAACATTGTCAACAATAACACATCGAATAGTAAATCCAGTTGTATATATGCACAAGTTTCCACACCATTTCATTAGGGTTTCTGGTTCAAAACTATGAGAGAACGTCTAGCCCACATACCTTCAATACTGAGTTCAAAGCAGACGTGGCAGAAAGATAAAGTTCCCGTCTCCGTTTCCAGCTTGCAGACGCTGCAGATATTGTCATCGTTCAGATCAATGCTAACAAACTGCTGTTCTTCATCCATGGTGCTTCTGAGGGAGCAGCTGTGGAGCAGAACACACGATTAACAGCAGACCGGAGCATCAGATCCTTATCACCCTTTTACACTCACTCAATATTGGTCATTGAAAGTGTGTCATTTACAGCCAGGGGAATGGTTTTGGTTGATTATACATACAGCTTGTCTTGTTAAAATAAAAAGGGCATAAATGATAGATTTCAACTAAGCCGTCTGCACGGTTATCTTTTTTATCTGCTGGTGGTTTTAAATTTAAACAGAATTATGCCATGCAAATAGTCGTTTCTGCCATTTTGAAGCAGCAACTTTCAATTTATTCTCCTGAATGTTTTAGTCAGACTAAGAATACTAGTAGCTGACCGTTTACATTTCAACAATAAGAGCCTTTTTCAGTAGAATCCTGAAAATATATGCATCTATCCAGGTTAAAACTGTATTCTCCACATGAAACACATGAGTGTTGATGGCATGATAGTCAAGCATAACTGAAATAACAGGTTTCTTCATGTGCTTTTCATCACTTTTAGTGTTGGTATTGAAGTAGGTACATGGAAATAAGTCAGATCTTCTAGGTTCCGGTTCTTTTGTCTTGAAACTACAGCACCAACATGCGACCTTCCACACTAAAGTAAGAACTCCAACAGGTCGGAAACCCCAGACAATACAAGTATATAAAATATAAATATATTTATCAAGGTTATCCACATGTGTGTTGATCTGCTAGAAGAGTCCTCAATGGTGAACACGAGCTGCTGCTGGAAGAAAAGCTCGACGACTTTGTTCTGGTTTAACTTTACACTCCGTTATTCTCGCACCGTCTCAGTTCACGTGTAAATAAACTTAAATAACCAGTGGTGTGACACCAGTGAGGGCGACACGGCACCGAACAAAGAGGCAGAACAAAAGTTAAGCTAGCAGGACTGACACCCGAGAGGCTCGCGCCCGTTACTTGTTGTCAGGAAAAAGCCTCAGACTTTTGACAACAAATGAAGCTTTATATCGTCTTGAAACTTACCTTTCGCTTCAAGCGTTCCTCCAGGATGACAAGTCGATGGTCCTTGAACCCCTCGTTCGTCTCGCGCCCCCGGGAGCGAACACACGGCAGAGACACACACACGCGCGTCACAGCACATCCACCGCTACACTCTGCTCTCCACAGAATGAACCACTAGTTTCCATCCAGGGGGTGTCCGGACTCACGCTGCTAAGAATGACTCACCACGTGCGGAAAAAAAGTGTCAGATATATAACTACAGGAACCCAAATACTTGCATACTATTCGAATAAAAGTCAATAATCGAAACTGTCGCTACAAGCATGTACTTGGCTACCCCCGCCTCGTGATGGTACATTCCACAAGCGTCATGATGACGTAGCTACACGTAAAAAAAAGTTATAATACAGGTGTTGATGTAGTTTATGAAGTATTATTAAATGGATGTGCCTCTTTTAGTCTCATGACGTCTCACTAGAGCGACATGAATATTGAATCAAGTGTTAATATGTTTGTTTCTACATGTTTGTTGTTCCGTTTTGGAAACCACGTGTGGAAATTCCCATGAAAGATTATTTTTTTCATCAGAAACCGAAACGGAAAGTTTCATATTGACTGTATTATTATGACTATTGTTTTATATATATTATATATGGCCCTTTATTTTATCTTTAACCTTTAACTTATCTGTGTCTGCGACTGTATCGATGCATAATAGGGTATTCTGGAAATTAATGAATTCAGCGTTGTGTCCAATCTGTCTCTTAAAAGAATTTAAAAAAATAATTCACATTATTATGTTTCTATATGACAGAAATTAAAGATAATATGATTTTAAGCAAGATCATGGACGGTTTTTTCATATTAATTGATGATGATGGCGGTGATTATTATTATTATTTTATTATTAGTAGCAGTATAAGTAATTACTCTGAGTGTGAAATCTTGAGACGTAGAATGAACGTAAAAAATATTTAAAAATAAATAAATAATTTTATGGAATATTACAAAAAGTGTTTAGCTGGCAACAGATCGCTGCTGAAAATAAATGTAGTTTTGAAAGCTAGAGAAATTATCCTATCTGTCCCTAAATTGAACTGATCGACAGTAAAGTAGTATTATGTATTATGTAGATTGTATTATAGACAGTAAAGTAGTATTATGTATTATGTAGATTGTATTATGGACAGTAAAGTAGTATAATGTATTATGTAGATTGTATTATGGACAGTTAAGTAGTATTATGTAGATTGTATTATGGACAGTAACGTAGTATAATGTATTATGTAGATTGTATTATGGACAGTTAAGTAGTATTATGTAGATTGTATTATGGACAGTAAAGTAATATAATGTATTATGTAGATTGTATTATGGACAGTTAAGTAGTATCATGTATTATGTAGATTGTATTATGGACAGTTAAGTAGTATTATGTATTATGTACATTATATTATGGACAGTAAAGTAGTATTATGTCTCTTGTTCGACATTGCAGAAAACTGACCAGAAACTGTTTCCTTCAAGTGAGAAAAATCTCTAAACTCTCTCTCTAAACAACGGAAATGTTGTCGGAACATGATCTGGAGCTTGTAATCCATGTTTGTTTCTTCTCGTCTGGACTATTGTAACAGTTTGTTTTCATGTCTTAACAAGAAGGATCTGTCTCGCCTGCAGTTGATTCAGAACTCTGCAGCGAGAATTCTGACCCGCTCAAGTAGAAGAACTCACATCTCTCCGGTCCTTAAAACTCTTCACTGGCTTCCAGTTTCTTTCAGGATCAACTTTAAAATTCTGGTTCTTACTTTCAGATCTATTCATGGTCAGGCTCCTCCTTACATCACTGATCTGATCCAGCCTTACACCCCAGCTCGGGCTCTGAGGTCTGTGGATCAAAATCTACTTACGGTTCCTCGCACACGGCTCAGGACCAGAGGAGAGAAATCTTTTCAGGCTGTTGCTCCTAAGCTTTGGAACGATCTTCCTCTCTCTTTGCGCTTGATGTGGAGTCTACTGACTCCTTTAAGAAACATCTTAAGACGTTTCTATTTGTTCAGGCTTTTCCTTGAATTTCTCGAACTCCTGTGTTGTTCTCAGTATTATCTTGATCTTTAAAGTATGTACTTTTTTGAGTATTGTTTTGATTGTTTGAGCGCTTTGTGACCCTGGTCTCGAAAAGCGCTATATAAATAAATATTACTTACTTACTTACTTACTTACTATTATGTATTATGTAGATTGTATTATGGACAGTAAAGTAGTATCATGTATTATGTAGATTGTATTATGGACAGTGGACGTAGTAAAGTAGTACTTAATACATACACATTGTGGATATACATCCACCAGGCTGTCAGGAGACTGAACTCGCTCCCTGTCCTACTATCACTCTCACCTCTGCTTTAACTTGTATCTGTGCATTTACATTGTTCTATGTTTTTTTTACATTCTGTTTATTAGCTGATTATTTAAGTTTGTTGATTTTTCATTTTAATTTGTTGGTTATTTATTTTTATTTATTTCTTGAATGTCTTTAACCGTTAAGTCTTTAATTGTTTTAAGTGTTTAATGTCTTTAATGTTGTTCGATGTTCATCGTGGGTCAGAGAGAACCACAATTTCATTTACGCTGTATGTCTCAATACATGCATATTTGACAACAAAAGAACTTCACTTGACTTGATGGTCGATGGTTGACTTGAATACTCTTTTGCCACCTTGTGGCAATTATTGAGTAGTACAACAACAACTTTTAAACAACTTCTGTTTGCTTATGTTACTAGCATATGGAAGTGAGAAGATGCACTGACTGCGCTGCAACATTATACGAATAGTATTCTGTAGAAAAAAAGCTTAAGGGTTTGTCACATGACACAGTGAGAACACACACTAGTATTTTAATTGACATTAAGGATTTATAACTTCTTTTTTTTTAAATACTATAATTTAAACTTCGACTGTTCCCTTCAAAGCATAACAACACACTTTACACTGTAAAAAAGCTCAACAACAAAGAGTCCTGCATGCAGTTAAACCTCAAGTCAATCATAAGTAAACTGTTGTTTGTGACAGATCGTGACATGCCCTCGATTTACTCCACTGACTAGAAGAATGTGTGGCTTCAGCAGCTGCAGTGAATAAGGTACCACATGTATGGATCAATGTTATTTGAGAAAGTAAATATGATCTACACGATGACCTTTCACCTTTAAAACAGCTACAAGGGAACGAGAGTCAAACAGATCCAGCTTTGGTTGATCATAAACTACAGTAAAACCTGCACATCGTCGGTGTTTTCATCCACAGTCGTGTTGCAACATGTGCAGCAACAAGTCGCAGCAAGAACTTGTTCAACTAGTTCAGCGAGTCGGGATAGAGGTGCAAGAAAAGAAGTCAGTCACTCAGTCTTCTCTGTGCTCTCTTGTGACAAGAGGATATGTAACTAGTGGACAATGAAGAAATCTAGAAATATGCTCTATTATGATGTATTTCATTTACTTGTAAAAATGTATAATTTAATGCCAAAATGTCTAAAAAATGTCTCCACTTCCACCAGAAATCCTTATTATCATTAGAATTTTAAATGTGAACCAAGTGTCATTTTGTTTTTAAACAAATTCATTAGATAATTCAACTTTAATTAAACTAACAGAGTCACAATGTATTCGTTTAAAGTGTTCCTGTCACTAAATCATTTTTTAATATTAGATATTTGTTATTTAGGATTTTTTGCTGAATTTAATTGCTTAATCTTCTAAAAATACAACCTGTTACAGGTTTGTAAGTTTTACTTAGCTTAGCTGGCATGTTTACCATACAGTTTAAAATTACCTTCACTTTACGTTAGAGTTAATAAAACAAACATCATTAATTTATAATATGTTACAGTAATGTTCAGAATAATGCATCCTATCGGACTACCAAAAAGTGCAAATAAATCATTCAAATGGCCTCTTAAGTCTGTGACTTTAAAGTAATTTTACTGAATATATTATCAAGTAAACAATTGTTATTCTAAAAAGCAATGAGCTAGCAAACACTAGCAAACACTAGAAAACGCATCTCGCTAATACTAATCCAAAAATGGCTTCAATAAGAAACACAAGTAACACATCGTTTAAGTCTGTATGAATAAACGATTTGTTCATACAGACTTTCTCAATTCTATAGTTGAGTTTCTTTAGCACAGTTTATTGAATAAATAAAGTTTGTTCTAATGTGATATGAAGTCTAAGAAACAAATGTTGGACGTTTGCATCACTTAAGTGTTCGTCTGCTAATAGCATGAGTCAGAACAACAGCTAAGTCTCTCAAACAAAGGAGCGACCAGACTGATCGGGTGACAAGAAGGAAGTCAAACAATCTTGAGAGACGCTGACTGATCATTAAAACAACCTGGTGAGATAACAGTACTTAGAAAAACAGCTTCTGAGAAAGACGGTCGTCTACTGGTCATCTTAGATAAGCAACCATTAGTAATATTTGATCATAAAATAAAACATTCCACAACATCGCTTGTATCTTTAAAAGGATCTTTCTAGGATTTCGGGGCCTCATGTTCCACCCCTCAGCTCTATGACTAACATGCTGCTGACTAACAAGAGTTTGCTTCATCCATCACTCGCCTGCCACACAAGGAGATGAAGACAACTCAAAACAGGGAAATGACTCACTTTTAAAACATGATTTGACCTTTAGCCACACTTTTACATAGACGATTTCTTACTGTCGTCATGTCACTGCGAGTTAATCATTGGCAAGGCTGGTAAATGATTACGACAGGGTCAAAGTGAACAGAAGTTCAAGAAAAGAAACTTGTGTATGTTTTCATAGAATCCTCTCTAGAATAAAGTAGGGATCAAATTTGTTTCTAAAACAATTTTTTAAAGGAGAAAAGTCCATTAAAAAAGATCCAATAATATACATAAATGAAGAATATACTAATATAAGCAATAACTTAAGAACTGTATTATGAAAACAAAGTATTTTTGGTGCAAAGAATACTCACATAAATACATTATCTTAGCACTCTAAATCATTCCAGAGATGGAATTATATTTCCCTTCAATCTTAGCAGAAGCAGACTCCAGGCAACAGTGCAGAGTGACATGCCCCCCCCTCCTTAAAAGAAAAAGCGCCTCAGATTACACACATTTCACTCTTCTGTCTCTCTGCAAACACACCTATAAAGAAGGACAATTACCCTCCCCAGCCGCCCGTGCTCCGTTGCTCGGGTTACGGAGAGTCAAGCGCCTGAGGCGTCAGGGATGGGATGTGGATTTTAGTGAGTGATGAAAAGTTAAAGTGTCCTGAGGAATTAGCCAACAGCCTGGATTTACAGGTAGAAAACCATCGCCCCTTTTTTTCCCCCTCTCACTCCCTCATTCATCATCCTGCAGCCTGTGATCCCCCTCAGGGGCAGTTCCCATGCTCGGTGCCAACCTGAGCATGCTCAGTGGGGTCCTGGAGAGCAGACGGAGTCATGATGATGATCATCACGCTCATGCCAACGAGACACACAACATGCTTCGTTTTTAAGGTGTAATTTTAGTGTCATCGCTTATCCAAGATGGAAGATACGAGAGTCTTTACCAGAACTCATCTGATAAACAACCGAGGTGTTTAATATGGATGTAAATCTACTAAATAGCAAAAATAAAAATGGTTCATACCGATGCGTCTTTTGAGTTTGAATATTTTCCACAGGACACGAAAGAAAAGAGCTTCACGAAACATGGTTGAAACATGTTTTAATTGGACTCTGTGAAGCAGCACTGACATGTCACTGGTACACGACTTATGAAGGGCGACCGCTAGAGTGCAAGACATTTCAAAGGCTTCTTGTATCTCATTTTCTCATTATAAAAAAGGAGCTTGACGAGTATAAAAGGATGTCAAAAACACTTAAAAAAAAGAGTATTTACATATATACAGTCATTTTAAAGGATCAGCAGGTCAAGGTGAGGCCACATCAGAGGGTGAATACTAAAAAAGTTCTGTACAGTTGGATCTTGTGATGTTAGCATGACGCGCACGGGGAGCTTGAAGGCAAAACACTGTCGTTGTTGTGTTCAGTTAGTTTAAAGATGACGACTTTTCTCTGGAAAGGTTTGGGCTCTGGAGCCACGGGGGTCTCTGGGTCGGATGGCGACTCGGGCTCGGTGGGCGTCACGGGTTCTGATGGCGTTGCGGGTTCTGAGGGCGACTCAGTCACTGCGCCGTCACACTCCTGTGGCAGAAGCATGCTGATGATGTTGGAGTATCCTCCCTGGATGGCCAAGTGCAGCGGGCCCAGTCCCTGTTCGTCCAGCAGAGCGCCACCGTCTGGACAGTGGAGGAGCAGCTCTTTCAGCGCGTCGCAGTGTCCGTTCTCGGCCGCGGCGTGACACGGAGTGCGGAGGGAAGGCGTGGACTTGTACGGGTCGGCTCCTTCCTCGATGAGCATCTTGATGGTGGCCAGGTGGCCGTGCTGGGACGCCAGGTGGAGCGGGGTGAGCCCTTGGGAGTTCTGGGCCTGGATGTCGGCCTGGTGTTTGATCAGGAGGCGGGAGGTGCTGGTGTGGCCCGTCTTCGCTGCCACGTGCAGCGGCGTGTTCAGTCCAGCGGAGGTCTTGTGGATGTCGGCCCCTAACTCGATCAGAATCCGGGCGACCCTGTACTGGCCCCTGTAGGAGGCCAGGTGCAAAGGCGTGCGCCCGTCCGTGGTCTGCCAGTCCACGTTGGCGCCCGCCTGCTTCACCAGCAGCTTGACGATCGCAAGCTGGCCCTGCCAGGCTGCGAAGTGAAGAGCAGTCCAGTTGTCCTTTCCTTTAATCTTCACGTCGGCGCCGCGGCTGAGCAGCACCCTGATGACGTTCTCCTGACCGTGCTGGCAGGCAACGTGGGCCGGCGTCCTCCCTTGACCCTCCGTCTCGTTGATGGCCGCGCCGCGGTCCAGCAGGAGGCGTGCGATCGCCTCGTCTCCGTTCTGGGCGGCCCAGTGCAAAGCCGTGTACTGGTCCTCGTCCTTGGCGTTGATGCTCGTGCCCCTGCGACCCAGAAGAAGCTCCACCAAGGGCTTCTGGTGCTTCTCCGTGGCCAGGTGAAGAGGGGTGGAGCCACGTGCGTTGGCGAGGTTGGGATTGGCGTTGTTCAGGAGCAGGAACTTGACGGCCTCCTCGTTGGCCAAGGTGACGGCGTGATGCAGCAGACTTTCGCCTCCGTCCAGGAGAAGATCGACGTCCTGGGGTTGGAGGATCTTCATGAGCTTGGCCGTGTCTTTGGTCCTGATGGCCTCGCAGAGCTTCCGCTTGTGAACCTCGGTAGAATCTGTGTTTGATAAACGTTGGTCACCAATGGCTCGACATGACATGATGGAATCTTCTCACTCACCGTATGCGCTCTCCTTCTCAAACGACAGCGTGATGGAGTCCTGCGAGGAGAACGCCGAGTCAGCAGAGGAGAAGCCAGAGAGCCTCTTGGAGGTGTTCTCTTTGCTGTGGCAGCCGGCCTCCTTCACTCGATCGAAGCTCTGCGAGATCCCCGAGTCAATGTGACTGAGCAGCTCCGACAGACTGTAATCTTTCTCCGGCAGCATCGCCGACTTCGGACGCACCGGCTTGTTGTCCTGGACACGGAACAACCAGAAAGTGACAATGAACTACTGTTCTTCAGGATTTTTGACAGTCAGCATTTTCAACATTCCATCACGCAGGTATGTTTGAGGCCGTCTTGAGATTCTGTTCATTCCGCCTCAATATTGACACTCGGATCAGCTGCTACATTGTTGAGTCACTTCAACACTCTGACTTTGTCAAGTGGTCACGTACACGAGTGCAGGGAAGGAAGTGACACGGGACACCGGTTTCCAATCCCATCAGTCAACATTCCTCTCCCGTGACACAATCGTTCATCAGATATAATTCTGATCAATCAAGTTTGGAGAATATCAGGAAGCAAATAAGTCAGCTAGATGCTACACCAGTGGATGCTAAGCTAGTCAAAACAGATGGTTATGTTAGTTTAAAATGACATCTTAGTCAAGCCTCCGCTTAGCTGAGGGAGTTATGTAAAGGTCAGAATTCATCTGTCCGTGAGTGAAATAACTCAAAAACTGAAGAACATATTTCAATGACATTTTCGGAACACGTTCATAATGACCAAGATGATGAAATCTTGTTCCGAGTCTCAATGATTGGATGATTTCATAGTGTCATTCTTGCTTGTTTGTCGTGTGTGTTGTGCGATCCAGTTTTGGACTCGGGTGGAAATGAGAGATTTTAAAGCCTAGTACCTGATTTGAGGTTAACGGATTACAAGATGGCGGGTCTGGATCTGAGGAAGTGGACGTCTTGGGCTCCTCCTGAGGTTTGGAACAAAGCTCCTCAACTTCAGAAGTGATGTCTGAAAGACACGAACATGAGTTCAGGACACAATAAAAAAAAGGAAGATAAAGGACGTGTAGAAGTGGACTCACAGTGGAAGGTGGGTCTGTTACTGGGGTTCGGGACCCAGCACTGTTGCATAAGGTGCAGGAAGCCGGTGCAGGCGGCCGGTCGAGAGCGTGGAATCAAACCCAGGTCAGGGCGAACCCCCGTCACTACTTTCAGCATGATCTGCAGGAAGTTGTTCTCCCCTGGTGGAGGGATACACCATATATTTAGAGGATATTCTAGTCAAATTGTAGTAATAAATACACAATCTGCATCAGTATTAATGCAACAGAGAGAGACTCCTGATAATTACTCACTTTTCTCTTCTTTAGAACACTAGTTTAACGAATCTCAGATGTTTATTACTTCTCAAAGTAGATGAATTTGTCATCTTCACTCACTCATCTCACCGATCGTCGATGTCTCCACTATTCTCAAGTGTATTTTTTAGTTTTTGGGTCACATTCAGATTTAATTTTAGCCATTTCATGAAGTAAAACATCGATTTGGTTTGAACATATGACATTTATGTTCAAACATATGCCATGTTCTCTGATCCCCTTCATTATCATTTTATCCATCAATCTATATATTTATTAGATTTTACTTTAAATCATCTTTGAAGACGGTCCAGTTGCTCTATACACGACATTATTTGTTTGTTACCTTGATTCCCCAATTCTATCTCCTTTTTTTTCAATATACACAAAACAAAAAACAACCATTAATACGTCTTATCTGCCAGCTCAATATCGACCAACATTTATATGAACACACTCAATAAGGCACCAGTTGAATATGCGATTTACTGGTTTAAAATACCCGGATATATCATCGTGCAAACAATTCTAAACTGAGGTGATTAGTTTAGTATGAAGTGACATCATGTTTTTAAATAAGCAGGTGTTACGACAGGAGAACACTGAGGGAGTTGTCAGTGGAAACACAATGGAATGTTGTGTGTCCTATTGAAAAACAAAAAGTTCCTCGTCCACCTTTTACCGGTCTGTAGAATCAGCCAAGTGGATGATTCAGAGCAAACAAGAGGCTTTTAAAAAAACAGGTACTTCGCCTCCTTGGGCAGCAACAATAACGTGCTCAGGTGGAGGAGGAAAAGAATGGGAAGCCATTCCTCACCGTTTAATTACGTCTGGATCAATATGGGCGGCGCCATTAGTGACCGTAGAACAACGTCTTCAAGTATATTGCTACCTGATACGCCTGGGAAAAATAAACCTGGCAGAGTCCACCTGCGTGCTGCGGAATTCTCTGAGTAAACAAAGATAAAGAAGTAACACCTGTGCACACACACCTACACGTGCATGCAGAGCGTCCAACGTTTTCAGAGGTAGAACAACCCACTATAAATGACCTCAACATCATCATCTCTTTGAGCATTTCTTCAGGCAGCTACATGTGTATGAGCTTGTTTACTTGTTCACACACTATTGTAACATTGACATAAAGCCAATGAAATATAAAATAACAAATATGCATGGTTTTTATTTTGTATGTATAACTACAGGAAATACTCTTAGACACATATTGAGACGCTTATTTGTACAACTCCACATTGATTTCTCCTCATTTATACACAAAAATTAGCAAAATATATAATGAGCTTGGGAAATAAACAAGCTCATGTTTGAAGGTTTATATGTTTTACCTTTCATTTTTCCTTTCTTTTTAGAGATAATGCAACTCAAACATTATTTAATAACATACATTTATATTCAAAGATACATATGATAAAGATTAGGGAAATATTTCTATTTAATTTGAAATTAAAATAAAACTGGCAGAATTTGAGGTGATTTATCAGGAAGAAGTTGCAGATTTTATTCCCGTTTGAGGAGCCAAGAAGCTTTCTGTGTGAAAGAAAAGAGCCTTTACATGTTGGAAGATTGAAAGTTCCAGAGTTATGTAAGGATAAAAAAAGGAAATGGTAAAGGTAACTAAGGATATTTTATAGTGTAACTGCTGCAGGCTACACAAAAACATTCTGAAATCTATTTTGTTGTATATTATTCGTTAATGATAATTTATTCATGCATTATAAAACAAAAACTAATCACAAAATTGAAAAGAAAATTGAGGAAAGAAAAGAAGATTGTAAAAAAATGTATGATGGTTCCGCGCACATGCTTCTGGACCAGAGGAGAGAAATCCTTTGGAAAGCTTTGGAACGATCTTCCTCTCCCTCAGCGTTTGACAGAGTCTACTCACCCCCTTCAAGCAGCATCTTAAGACCTTTTCATTTGTGCAGGTTTTTTCCTAATCTTCTAGAGCTGCTTTGTTTGTCAATGTGTTGTGTTGAACTTCTCAAGTTTTTTAATTTGTATGCATTTTTAACTGTGTATTGTTTAGCTTTGTGTCCATGGCCTGCTAAAGGCGCTTTACAAATAATGACTACTTACCAAGTTACTATGAGAAAGTTATATTGAGGATTGAGGTAGAAACAATGTGGCCCCGGGGTCAAATCTGAGTTAACCGTCAGTTCATTTCAGTCTTACCTTGATAGGGCTTCTTTTGTGTGAGGACCCCCCAAATCACGATAGAGAAACTGTTAAAAATGAATTAAGCAATTCAATAATTTATAACATCATTGAGCGAAAAGTGAAGAGTCCAGGTTTGAAATAAGCCTACCTGTAGACGTCGTGCTTTGTGTCCGACACTCGGTCCTTCTCGCTGATGCTCTCAGGGGGCAAGTAGGCGACGGTGCCACAGAAGCCGTCTCTGCTGATGTCGCCATCCGCCGACAGGCCGTTCCAGCGGGCCAAGCCGAAGTCAGATATCTGACAGAGAGACATTAGATTGAGCGATTGACGGCAAGAGTTGATGAACAAATACATGTGCTGACTGGGTGAGTGGCAGCTGATAACTCAGAGGTGTGATGAAGCCCACGTCTGAGCCTGTGGCAGAGGCAAGGCGAGCACGCCCGTTCGCACTCAGCAGAGATTCAATAGACGCTGAATTAATCCTGTCAGGACAAGCCTGGGTGAGGTGTTTACATCAGGGCTTTACACGGGAAAGGGAAGGTTCCCACCTAAATCCTGCTCCGAGGAGACACCTGACTGTCATCTTAAAATGATCATAAACATTGGACCAGCTTACGGCCAAAATTCCTTTCCAGGTTATATACAGCTTTAAATCACACATCAAACGGTCTGAGGTTTTCTGGAAAACTACCTCAATCGTTGCATCAGGTCTGACTTCACAACACGCACATTCAGATGCTACAAAACAACTTTTCCACTCGCTGACTGATCAGTAGTTTGAAGCCAAAATATTAAAATAGGTTTAATGATAAACCATAAACATTATGATAATGGTTTAATAAAGATAATAAATCAGGAGTTTCAATAAAGATTTTACGAGGATACTTATAGAAGCAGCATCAGACATTAAAAGCAGATTATTTAAAAGATCCTAATGATAAAACAAGATTAATTTGTTTAGAATTTAGTTTTTAGGGTAAAAGAAAGGTTATTTAAATGATATTTAGTGCAGGGATTATCTGTTTTATAGTTGTTAGTCTGTAAATACTTCTGTTTAGTACGTGGTGCTTTAAGAGTGAAAGTAGAAACAGTTAAATTCAATAAATAAAAAGGACTTGACAAGAAAAATCAATTAAAATGAAAATAGCTTTTAAGAGAGTAATTTGATTTTATTTGAGAAGATGTTGAATCAAACAGAGATCAAGACTTTTAAACATTAAGCCTAATCACATTCAAACAAAGGACTTATTTAAAAACAAGGGTTACCTTGACATGGTAGTGAGCGTCCAGCAGGATGTTGGCTGGTTTCAGGTCCAGGTGGAGCAGCGGTGGGTTCATGCAGTGCAGGAAGTTCATTCCCACCGCCGTCTCATGGATGATGCGGAAGCGAAGCTCCCAGGGCAGCGGCTCGGTGGCCAGCAGGGTCTCCAGCGAGCCGGTCTCCATGTACTCCATGACCAGACCCTGGGGGTCCTCACAGATCCCATACACAGGGAGAATGTATCGAAACTTTGCAGCCTCCATCTTCTTGGCCTCCTCCAAGAGCTCGGAGCGGTCCCTGAAACAAAAGACACTTTGTCATGGAGGGATCCTCAGGGCTCCATACTCGGACACGTTTTATTTCTAAGCAGGTATCACCTTTATTATGAAAGCTATATCTGCACACACATGCACATGTCTTTCTCCTCATCAGGGTTATGGAAAGATCCCAGCTGCTAAGGGCAAGAGGCAGGGGGCGCCCTGAACCAGCTCCATTTGCTTCAGTATATTTAAGAAATGTGGTTTGTGAAGGCAGGGAGGAACCATCTCATTGGTCTGCTCTCTAAAAGGTAAATGACCCCTGGGTTAAGGTCACTGCTCACTGAGCTGCAATAGTGAACATCAGCACTGACCCAAATTCCTCCAGAGCCACATGTCCAGCGGCCCTGAAAGTGTCAACTGTTTGAACCCGGGAATGATTTCACCAGCAGGCCTGCCGAACCGTGAAGTGCATTCCAAATGCCTGGTGGCTCTTTTTGAGGACATTCTGGTCCGGTCAGGAATGCCGAAGGAGACTCTGAGCTCAAACTTCTCGACCTCTTATCAAACCTCGCTCATTACTCTGGAGCGCCCTTTTCACATTAAAGGAATCTGACGATTGAGGCGGATAAAGACAGCTGGATATTTGAGTCTAAAACAGAAATAGTTATTTTAAATAATGAATTAGTTTCTTCAACATGTGTTGAAAATTCAGACCATTGAAGTAGAATTCATTATGACAGATGTCGGGAAAACGAAATAAAAATATTCTACGGCCCTCCATTTATTATCCAAGTTTTAACAATTGTAGGCAGATGGTTAAGGATTAAAAGTTAAATGTTATCATTTATATACCCAAGATAGAAATGTATTAATCCCTTGGGGAAATTCATTGGGGAAATTAGATTTATAAACTAAAATTACTTGTACAATTCGACAAAAATGCCCCTAAATTGACAGTTAAAAAACAATAAAAATAAAGAACAAACTGTGAATCAAACCTGTCAAAGACCCCCAGCCTGCGCCCGAGTCTCCATAAGAAACGACCCCCAGCCAGTTAAGTTTGAGGCCCCGGGTTTTAGGACTATTTGAACCACAAGGTTCAGGGCCACATCTGGCACACCGAGTGACTTCACCTGGACCACCAGACAGTTGGCTCAAAATCAAGATGAATTTTCATGTTTATTATGTCACCCATGAAGATGATTCAGGGTTTAAGCTAAGATAAGGAACAGATACAGACTGTTAAAAGGTTTTGGCCCCTTGTGTGGTTCAGTTTGAAACAAAGGAGTTAAGCACCACCTGAGGTCTGTCAATGATGTCGAGCTATGATAGTTATGATTAAAAAACAAAGTTAAGTTTCAAGTATAACAAGACAGGAAGTTGCTGAAGTGAGGTTTAACTTAAGAGAAAGATTTTGCAGAGCGCCGTAGATCAACACGGGGCAGGGATTTGTTCCAAACGCTGTTTTTAATGCAGAACCCCGGCAGGACCGGTCCGACGGCTTCTTTTATTGTCAGTGCCACACAGCAGCAGCAGCAGACAAAGGCTGCCTTTGAGCAGCGGCGCGGGATGCAGCGCGTGGGTCAATGAAGTCGCCAGTCAAACGATTGTTTATGTGCCTCGCATACGTTTGAAGGAGATAACCATCTGGGCTGCAGGTTCAGTGGATGCTTAGAGTTGCGACACAGGTTCAGGTGTTTGTCATTCCTCGCTGCAATCTTATCTCGCCGCGAGCTCCAAGTCTCTGGGTGCATTTCAGCTCAGCTGATGACACACAAGATGGATCCGCACAGGTTTTTCAAAAACACATGCACGGACATGAATGAAGGATCTGGATGACCTCATCTCATGCAACAATGTATTCATCTCAATTCGAAAGAGCTTAATTCTGATGTGCATTTAAAGACTTTTCATTTTGAACTTCATCACTTGTTCAGTTCTTAACTTTCAATGAACACACCGTGTTGTGATCAAACGTCCTAAGAACCTTTTTTTTTTTTTACAACATTATACAATAAAATACATGTTTTAAGTGGGTAAATAAAAAAAACAAAACAAGGAATATAAAGTTGAAGGGAATCTCATGCCATAGAATATCTATATTTATATATATAGATCTATATATATATATATATAGAGAGAGAGAGAGAGATGATTGTTTGTGGTGTGTAAATAATAATAAAGAATTGATTCTGCCCTATAAGCACATTTTCCCGGAGCCATACAAACAACAGTTGGCACCACTGACCTGTATGAGGTCACATGATTTACAGAAATGTAGGTGTGTATTAACAAACTAAAGAATATTTGTGTGTGCCTTGTGTCATCATCCGCTTGTGTGTTCGACAAGGTTCATATGACAACACATACCACACAGAACAGAAGGAGACAATATTTGCTGCACATTTAGAGACTTTTAAGGACAGGTTCACTTCATTGGCCTGGATGTAAACATCTAACTCTTGTCTGTGTCTCTTAACTGTGAGTCACACACTACCTGACTTTCCAAGTTACTTGAGACATTAAATGACAATTGCAAAAGTCTGTTGAACACCTGAGAGCCACTTGTGTGGCGACACACAAGAGAGCAAAGGTCATTGACATGGCTGAAGTGCAAACCACTTACTTGTCGTCCACATGAAGACACGGAGGACACTTGATGGCCAGCCAGGTCTTCCACTGAACATGTCGTACTTTGTAAACCTGCCCGAAACCCCCTGAGCCGATCTTCTCCCAGCTGTTGAACTCAGAGGAGTCGAAGGTCTTCAGCAGGCCCATATTCCCATGTGGTGAATCTGGGACATCCATGACCGCGTTCGGAACCCAGCAAAGGGGTTTTGTCCTTTTTTTTTGTCGTCCCCAAGGCGTGAGAAGTGATCAGACACGAACCTGGCCGCTTGTGAGCTCTTCCTTGTTTGCTCCTCTGCTCTAGTCTGACTGTGGCCCCTCCTCTTCAGGTGAGGACAGGGGTGGGGTCTGCTCGGCTCTGACATCACTTCCTCCAGTGTTTTTACTCGAGTAACGTGACATAAGGCTTCAGAAAATCGAGCTCCAGACCGTCCTGCGAGCATTTTCTTGTCTTTGTGTCACCAAACGGTGGAATCATCCTGTAGCCGCGAGCGCTGGCTTTCATAAACACACCTCTGTCCCAGTGTGAGCCGTCATCCAATCGGACGCCCTCGGGAGAGAAGGAGGAAGACGTGGAGACAATGAGGAGGTTATGTGATAGCAGCCAGAAGTCTGGTGGAATGTGTAAACTCATCTTCTGTGGCCTGCAGGATCACATGGGTTTGTTGACAGACTTTGAAAGTAAACATGGTGTAGTCGTCTTTATAAGTTTAAAGATAAATGTGGAAAAATATGCAAATGAAAAGTTTTTCAAGCTCTATTTATATTGTTACATAGATTTAAAAAAAAAACCTTCAATTCAATAAAATACCTTATATTAGGCTGAATATCAAAACACATTAAATTAACTTAAGTGATTAAAGTACATGAATTATTTTATATTTTTGATTGATGTTCATAGAAAAGATACTTCTGGTGAAAATGTTTTATTTTCAGGAAAAGGATACAAATTCAAAAGTCCTTATACAAATAAAACAATTAAGGGAAAATTACACTTCAAAATGAAATATCATATGGTTTGTGTTTGTTTTGTATATGTACACAAGAAAGTAATTAATTTATAAATAAATAAAAAATTCAAGACTATTAAGAACTGTGAATATTATTATTGACATAATTAGAAAGTTGCGTTTTCACTTCAACTCAATCTTTAAAGTTGAAAAATAAAGTTGAAAAAAAAACCCATTTCTTTTCTTTTCTTTTTTTTGTATTAATGGGTTTTTTAATGCCTTCATTCAGGGTTTCTAAATTTTAGTTAAAGTTAAATAAATTTATACTTAATATTAACTAAATCGTTTATTGTTAGACACATTGCCAACAATTAAAGTTACTTAAATTATGAATATAATATAATATGCATAAGAAACAGGATGGACGAGTATGAAGAATAAACACGGCACCGAGTTTATGTAGAAGTCAAAGAAGTCGATACCTCAGAGTCTCCTTTAGTGTCTTCTGAAGGTTCCTGGGCGGCATCAGCACCTCCTGTGAATGACAATGGCGGAGAAGCTTTCATTGATGTGGAAAATAACCAGCTCCTTCATCTGCTTCACTGACGAGGATAAATCAGGATCAACATCTTCGGTAACACTTTGTAAGCAACACTGTCATGACCCTTGACGTGTAAAACTAGAACTGGCTTTATTTCAGCTACAGCCCGTTACACTTACATCCCGGCAATAAATCAACTTGGTTTTAAATTATTTTAACATTTCTTCTTTTTTCATTCTTTCATGTGTTATTCATCGCCAATCAATGACACTTAAACACAATATTATTGGGATAAATCTTTGATATGTCCAAAATTGAACATTTAATATGGTTGTCTATTATGAGCTTCTTGACACACACCTGCTGGTGACAGATTCTTAAGAGAATCAGTGATGGAAAAATAAGACATTTATGGATATTATGCTGGTTTGAACAGAGATATAATGGCACAAAAACCTCAGTAAGGTCTCAACTTATTTACCACCTCAATGTGTAGTACAACATGTATGGGATTTTATGTAAAAAATGAACTAGTTAAAGCGATTCTTTTTGTGTTCACTTTTTTAATTAATTTAAAGAGTAAATAATACTAAATAATAAAGAGTATGTTGCTAAATGGTACCAAACATTCGCAGTTGTTCATTCCTTTCTTTGTATCTACCTGTTTTGTATGTTTTGAGTCCAAAATAAAATGACAATTTATTCCCTATAGAGATTGTAATGAATAACATTTAGGTTTAATATTTCATTACTTTTAAAAATTAAAACACTAGTAAAAAAAACAAAAACAAACCTTCAGTATATAAATGTTGCAAAACCTACATTAGTTATTTCAGACATTTGTTGCTGTATAAAAATAATAAACAGTATGGTTGAACCTACTGTAAATGTTTTGAAATTACTTAAATAAAGTTTGTTTTTAACCGCGTTTTTTTGATTCTGCTAACAGCTAGCTGTTGCTGTAGCTAGCTGTTAGCAGCAGGGGTGTTAGCACAATCTCAAAAGTCAAAGATTAGTTCCAATTACAGTTCATTCACTTACTTGTTATTGCGTTAAGGATCCTGTTCCACTTCAGAAGAAACTTCATTTTATTTAAACTTTTTCTCAGTCTTCGACAAGTCGCCGTGAGATTTGACTTCCACTTGTTTTGTCGCCATCTACTGGACAATCCGTGTTTAGCGGAAGAAATAAAAAGAATGGAAATATAAGCTTTGTACTAGGAAAGATAACTGATGGAGCCACAAATATAAGTTGATATAATTTACACAATAAAACTTTCCAAGAAAAGATTGTTATAAGAGTTTCACTGTAACTGTTAATGATACATTAAACCTCTCTGTGATGTTGAATATTATTGAGTTTATAGGACTAGATGGTACATTTGGATACTCAGGGCTTGGTTTTAAGTGGCGGTATGAGCTTGGTTTTCAGGTCGAACCCTCTTTTATTGGCATTTTGTTGAAAGGGATGAAACTTCCACCCTGATCACCCCTGATGGTAATTTGGCAACCCAGTTAGTGACCTCTCTTGACCCAGAGCAGACTTCTGCTTCAGCCAGGCCTCAACCACAAACAGAAGCACCTGTGCACGCGAGCCATATAAGAGGTCTTGAAGATAAAACCAGTTGCTGTCAGAAATAAGACAATAAATCACCTCTTAAATAAACATTTTCTTAAAAAAATAACAGTACAAAATGTTTTCCCGCTCTTTCCCAGACATAGTTACTAAATACTCAAAAATAAAAGATCCAGTCCACAGTCCATATCTGGATCATCCGAATGTCCGTGTTTAACATTCTACGTCATTTCTACACTTCCAGCAGCAGATTTGTCTTCATGCACCATCAGTTCAAACGTTCACTTTAGTCGTCATAGAGTTTCAATATTTGGCAGAGTCAGTGTATCGTCAGCTACAGGTTTCCTGATGTCAGTGAAGGTGAAGCACGTCCAACTCTAGTAGCTGAACATCTGTGTGGCTGCTCCACCCTGCTGCTGTGCTCCGCTCATCTGGTTCTGGACGCCGTGTCCCGCCTCAGAACCCTGGTTCTGCGTCGCCTCACTTTCCACAGGAGCTCCTTCCACCACCGAGGAAACCTGGTTCTCCTCGGTCGCCGACACAGGTTTCCAGGCGAGGAGGGGCGCCTCCAACTGGTGGGTCATGGGGTTGACCAGAGTGGTGAGGTTGATGAAGTGGGCAACGGACCCGGCAGCGCCGCCGGGACCCACTCCCTCTTGTCCGAGCTCAGCCGACCTGTTGTGCAGCATCGCAGAACCGCTGACAGTGTCGAACGTGACGGTGAGGATGGAGTTGTCCAGCGTGAGCGGACGGTCACCGAGGTGACTGACGGCTACAGGCTGCAGGCTGGTGAACTGGGCCGGAGCAGAGCTGGTCATCGGTGCCACGGTGATGTTGGTCATGCCCACAGAGCTGGGCGAGGAGGTGGAAGGAGCGTTCGGATCAGCCAGGACCACCACCTGAAACAGAAGAATGATTATCTTAAATGTTTAAAAACTACCAAAGCTGATAAATTCAAATATTAAAATATTAACTGAAAGAAAAATAAATTATTGTTGCCAACAGCTGCGATATGTCAACAGAAAAGCAGGCAGTATGTCCTCTGCAGCTGAAGGAACAATACAATTGTGCACACCTAGCGAGGGCTGAGGACGAGAGGATACAGTTGACTCAATCAGTGTCGAAATCTGATGTGGACATATTTTGGTTTCAAAACAAATGAAGACAGTTACGACTTTGTCAAGAGTCATCTGGTCTATAAATTCTGCAACACCAGAGTCACTCGGACAATACTACAAATACATTTTTGTTCCTACAGTGTCGCAATATAGCGTATTGTTGCCCCTATAACGTAATACATTCCGCATCGCTGGTCAATTATTATGGACAACAAGAAACAGAAACACTTCACGGAGGATGTGTTGACAAACAAGTTGTGGCCCAGAGGTCTACACTAGAACTTTAGTGCCCTGGTTGGTGGTTAGAGGGACTCGCCTGTTGAATACTCTGCACGGCAGAGCTGGTCTCGGTCTCCTCGCCCACGACGACCGCGTTGAAGCCGGTCATCGTGGGCTCTTGTCTGGAGTCAGTGAAGTCGATATAGTCCTGAGTTTCCTGCAGCTCCGGCTGTGCTGCCACTCGAGGCTTCTTCTTGTTGTGACGAGGAGGCCGACTGGGCCTCTCCTGGGACACCGAGTCCTTTCCCAGAGTCAGAGACGGCTGGAGGACACGAGTCAATTTAATTAGTCTCATGTGGATACAAAGACAGAAACGGAGACCAAAGTCAACCTCTCACCTGCACGATACTGATCGTCGAGTCGTCGATTGTTGACGCTTCAGGAAGATCATCAAACTCATCCAGTCTCACTAGCACCACCTGCAGAGAAACATTAGACATGACACCTCTTCTAAACTCCTTTTCAACATCCTGACTGTTCCCAACTCACATCGGGGTGTTTGCGTCTCAGGTGGCGGTTCATGGAGGCGCGAGTGGACACTTTTGTCCCGCAGAGGTGACACGACTGAGCCTCCACTTTCTCGTGGGTCAGGTGCACGTGTTTCTGCAGCATGTACTCTGTCAAATACTTCTTATCGCAGGTGGCACATGTCCACGTCTTCCCCACTGTGGTGAGAGAGGAAATCTTAGAAATAATACATGTGTATTTATTTAAAAAAGCACTTTACTTCATTTAAAGTTCAAGCTACTTTCAAATGCATTGTGAGTGATGACAAATGTTCACAAAAACAACAGTAATAGAGTTTCACCAGTTGTGAATAAAAACGTAAAATGTCAATTATTTAATTATTTACAGCCAGAAGCATGCTATATGATGAGTTTTACATTTTATTCTGACCTCCTGTGGGCTGCATGAATTAAGTCAGGGGACTGATGTTATAAAAGTATTTTGTACCATAACATTGAAATATTTATCAATTTTTGTCACAATTGTTGTGTCAACAATTTTTTGTCAATTGTCCTTAATTGAGGAGATTGACATTTACAGGTCCATCAAGTTCTGATAAGATGATCTTGTTAGATCCGTGTTCATCGCATGAATGTGAGGATGTTGAGTATCAGTGACACTCGCCTGTGTGGATGAGCTTGTGCGTCTCCAGAGTTGTCCTCTCGCTGAACGTCTTGCCACAAAGTTCGCACATAAAGTCCTTCACACCTGCAGGTCAGAAACTCAATAGTTGTGAAGCGGAAGTAAAAAGAGCAGCTGTGGCGAGAACCACAGGAGACACTCTTCTTTCATTTCCTCCAGTCCTTCCTCACCTGTGTGCCTCTTGTAATGCTTCAGCATGTTGACCTTCTGGGCAAACTTGCGGTTGCACTCCTTACACTCGTACTCTTTGATGCCCTTGTGAAGCTTCATGTGGTGTCTCAGAGCATGTTTGGTTTTCATTCCTGCACAACAGAGTAACACTCAAAATACAAAAAATGTGTTTTAAAGATGGGGAAGAAAAAAAAGCACAAACCTTTGCCACACTCTGCACACAGGAAGTCTCGGATGTCGTCGTGCACTCGGAGGTGCTCCTTCAACATGTCCTTCCTTGCGAATGATTTGCCGCATTTATCGCAGCCGTGGCTTTTTACACCTGAATGGTTGACATACGTGTTTAGAGGCTCACGAATGAGAAAGTCAAATCTACTTTTGAAGAAATTAAACAAAAAAGATGCCTTTGTGTTTTTGCACATTAACAAGAAAAACAGGTTTTCTTTGGGTGCACAAATCATTTCCGGAATAAAATCCTCAATATGAAAAGTAATAACCAAAAAATGGAAAGAAAAACTGACCCACAGACATTATATATCGAACAAAGATACCATGATTCAACAAACGTTTGACTCAAAATTGACTTGGGTTGTCATGTACTAATGGTTTGTACGCACAAAAAAAAAAAATCGCAGACATAATTTTCCACGTTCAAGTCCATATGTATGAATAAGGAAAATATCATTATAAAGGTCGGACTTCCCAACATGTTCGTATGTGGCGTACATCATCATCTTGTGCTCAGATGCATGTCAGCCTTACTAGTCATCATGAGATGTTCACATCAGAGTTACATTATCAATCAATATTGATCAAAAATTAACACACACACAAATGTTATAATAATATTAAATTATTCACAAACTTATAAATATGTTGTCATTCACCAAACGGATGATCTCTATTTAATAAGACAACATTGACAGACATTTATACTGAATATTTGAATCCTCTATTTCACGCTTTTCAGAAAAATGTAAAGGAATTATGAGCGTCTGATGCTTCAAGTCTTTCTCTAGAGTCACAGACGCTCTTGTGAAAAGACATCACATCAGATTATTGAAGCTGCATAATGAAAGCAGCTTAAGCTGTTTTAAATAAACCGCCACATAATTCGATAATTTGTAAACAAAACGCTTTCAATTTATAAATGTAATAAGAATTTGTGCATGTTGTGCAGCTGTGTCACAAATCCATATGAATCTCAGACCATCAGACCATCTTCACAACATCATCACTACTCAGCACTTTAAGTTACTGATTCACAGTTTTATTCTTGTTAAACTCAATTTTAAGATGTTTCAAATAAGCCCCTGATTGTCTCTTTAAATAAAGTATCACGTATAACATAATAACTGTGTATGTAAAATATAAACATTCAAACTGGAGCTCGTCTGCACCAATTTAAATTTAAGTATGTGATCCATGTGAGAAATGTTTGAATTTGAGTGTATGACCATTTTTAGTAGAAAATCCACGAACATCTTTATACGTGAGGCCCCTGGTGTTTTAATTTTTAGTTATTATTATTTAATGCCTCGTAATGCTGATCCAGAGTAACGTCATTATTGAACCATCATAATATAGAAGGACAGTGTGAAACTATAAAAATTATATAAAAAATGACTGAATGAATTATGATAAAAATTGCATTTTATTTAATTTTTTATCCTTGTATTATCTCAGGGTCAAATGTATTTGTGGTATCCCTTGTGTCGTCTCTGGGTCCCGGTGAACGACCATGGCTTCCATAGATACATGGGGGGTCGTTCACCTTGACCCTGAGACAACACAAGGGCTAAACAAGAAAAGTGTTCTAGACCTTTAACTAACGTCAAATCAGGTAATGTTTCTTTCCTCACCTGTGTGGATGATCTTGTGTCTCTCCAGGTTGCCGATGCTGTTGAAGATGCGACCACAGATTTCACAAGGATGGATGTACCTGGAGAAATACTGCAATGAAGTCTATTTTTCTTATTATCTCCCCACCAAAAATGAAAAATGTGTTAAATTCTGTAGGCATGAACGGTGAACTAAGGTTAAGAGACAGAAAAGAAAGTTGTGAAAATGTGATCTGGTAACTCATGCTTCTTACTTCTGCACGGCTGGGTCGGGCAGCTGCTCCCGGTGGATCACCAGATGAGCGTTGTATGTGGCCTTAAGAGCGAAGCGGCGGTTGCAGATGCCGCAGCCATAGCCCCTCTCTTTGTGCTGCTCCATGATGTGCTTCAGGTACTCTTTTCCCTTCGCGAAGGACAACTGCAGACACAGAGACAGGTTTGTGCATTAAGAGCTAAAGAACGTAGATGTGCAGCAATAAATCTCTATTCTGCATCAAATAAAACCGTCTTTCATAGTAGGTTTTTAGTTACCAACTTACTTGACATTTCTTACAGTTGTACTTGTGGTTCTCTGGGTCTTCGTCCTCTTCGTCTTCATAATCGTCATCGTCTTTTTCGTCGCTGTCTCCTGCAGAGATGCCGATCTTGCTGATGAAGTCCTCTCTGGCCTGCTCGTCCATCAGAGCGATGTCCTGAGGCAGAACAACACTTCAAGTAAAAGTGTCAAATCAGAACAGTTTAAGTAACAAAACTTTAGGCAGAAGCCTCGATCAGAACCAAACTCAGTTAAATGTTCTTCTGTGGTTACCTTGACTGTTTATCCATTTATAATATGAAATGATTGTGTACAAGCATTTTTTATTTCTCTCAGTGATCAGTCCCAATGACCGACTCACCTTGAAGTGAACATGGATGTGATCCCGCAGGACATCCACTCGGAAGAACTTGCGGCCGCAGATCTCGCACGTGTATTTCTTATCACCGTGAGTCAACAGATGCTTGTTCATGTTACTTCTGCATGAGAACACCTGAGCAAAGAAGCTGAGTCAGCAGGTTTCAGCTCAACCTTGTGAACTTGGTTGTGGGTTTGACACCCACCTTGCCACAGATGGGACATGGAGACGGCTCCTTTCTGTACTTGGCTCCATCTTCTCCGTTGGTTTCCAGGTCTTCCCTCTTCATGTATTTTCCTCCTGTTGCAGTTGATTTCTGTCTTATTCTGTGATTTAAAACGATAAAGAAACGTGTATCTCACCGACGCCGTGCCTCCTGTGGTGCTCCTGCATGACGTCTTTTCTGTAGAACATCTTGCTGCAGACCTCGCAGGAGTAGAGCTTCTCGCCATGTTTCTTCTTGTGTTTGGAAAGGTTGCTGTTGGTGGAGAAGAAGCGCGAGCAGATGTCGCACTGGAACGTCTTGTCGTCTGCCCAGGGGGAAGAAAAAGAGCAAACGATGTTCACATGAATATTCAAGTGAGACGAGAGGACTGACCTGTTCTACAGTTGTGGAACTTCAGGGCGTTTTCCAGACGGAAGGATTTGTCGCATGTGTTGCATTTATATTTGTAGTCCACGTCGGGCTGCGACGGAGAAATAGAGGTTTTAAACTTGAAGAAAAGACAGAGAGAGGTCTTTGTGGCGACTGACTCACCTTGTTCTTGCTGTGCTTGTATGAGATGTGCTGCTTTAGAGATTCCTTCCGGCTGAACAACTTGTCACACTCATCACACTTGAAGAGCTTATCACCTGGAAATATCAGGACATGATAGATGTATAGATAGATGTGTACAACATATGTCGTCAGATAACTTGTTAGAGACATGGTTGAGAGGATCAATTTTGAGACCGAAATATGCCAGTGAATTCCACATAAACACAATTCTCTTGGACTCCTATGTTGGTCTCGTGTTGTCTTGACCTTTTAAACATCTATTTTATTGGGTATTGTATTGATTGTTTAGGCGCTTTGTGAACTTTGCCAAGAAAAGCGCTCTACAAATATAACTTACTTAGAATTGTTAGCGGGGCGGGGCTGATAAACGGTGCTAGGAGGCCTTTGTAAATTGCAGGAAAGTGAAAGGAAACCCTTAAAGTTGATGTTTCTTTTCCATTTTGAAGCATTTGCTGTGTATTGTAAAAGTGGTGTGTTTGCAGCCAGTCTGACCTGTCATTAACATGAGACCCCGCCCCCTAACTCAAGCCAATGAGAGGTGCATAAAAACATGCCAGTGTTAACTGGGAGATATAAAGAATATTATCATTAGTACCATCTCCATTGGAAACAAGCTGTGTTTGTGCCAACATTCAGAGAGGAAATGGTGCTAAACTGCCAACAAAATTAATGTTGAGAGATGATTTTAAAAGGATAATTAAAGTTTTTAGTCAGGGATGACACGACATTCCTCCACCTTATTTTGTAAACACATTAGGGGATTGTTGTGTTCTCTTAAAATAAAACATCACATTTGTGAATAAAGGTTTAGAATTAGTGAATTTGTGCTCATCTAATTTTACATATTTTTTTTGTTTTGCCAGGTAAAAACCTAAAATATACCAGTTATATTTATCTAAAATAGTGTAAAATGTTTCTTGTGAGGGTTTAACTTTTGACTTTAAATAATAAACAATTTAAAAAAACCTCTGAGATGTTCAGATCTGACTTAAGAGGAAAATAAAGAAAGAAGAAAATGAAGTTTTTGTATCTTGATATATATTGATATTGACCGAGATGAAAAGTCAAGTTATTGTGTGAGCCTCCCTGAAAATAATAGCATGTAAACAAGTAAATAAGTAAGTAAGAGTTGTTTGTAAAGCGCTTTAACAATACACAGTTAAAATATGTACTTTAAAAGGTCAAGACACATAAGACAAACACAGGAGTCCCAGAAAATCCCTTCTCTCCACGTACCATGAGATCTGACGTGTCTGTTGAGGTTGCTGCTGTTCTGGAAGACCTTGCTGCAGAGGGGGCAACGGTAAACCCTCTTGTGCTCCCTGGTCTTGTGTCTCTTGAGCACTGGACGGCTCTCCAAGCTCACCACAGGAGCAAAAGACTCGCTGAACGTTCCCTCTGAGGCGACGGATTTGATTTTCTCCTTGCCAGGCTTCGTATCTGCAGAGTTCAAGTCAGAATACCGCCTTTCAATTAGCAAAGCTCAAACACGGAAGTAGGGATTTAAGGGAGACTTTGAAAAATGTTGGAACAAACATATAATTAAAATAGCAGTTCCGATGTTGACCACTGTGCAGGCAGGTTTTACTACCTTTAGTTCTGTTAAATCCAGCAGCGGTGCCTAATCTGCGACCCTTCAATCTCCTCCCCCCTCGACTCAGGCCTTTTTTGGGGAGAGGACGGGCCACAGGACGAGGCACCGCTTCTTCCAAGCTGAAGACACTCTCCTCCTGTGGTAGAAGCACTTCTACTGACATCTCGGTGACCGTCATTCCTTGGTCGTGGTTACTCATCATGTGACCTGCGATCAGAGGTGGACTCTAGAATGTGATAGCTTAGAGGATTTACATGTATATTCCGCTGAGCTGACCTGCGTTTTCTTTTTCCTCCTCCACAGGAGGCGCCAGAGCTGCAGCTGGGATTAACTTGTCAGTGTTTGCAGACCCATCTGCACACAGCTGAGTGTCAGTACAGGAGTGCACATGGTCAGGTGTTCTCCTACCTGGTGGAGGAGGCAGCACCAGCAGTGGTCTCAGCACAGGTTTTTCCATCTTCTTCGCGTAGAAAGCTCCGTACCAGACCCTCAGCTCAGTTCCAGGAAGAACATCCTGAACATCAGCGCGAGTCACAAACAAGTCTTACAGCCCGAGAATCAATCCGCAAACCTGCGACGTGTTGAAGTAAACATCATCTTCTTGTTGGTACACCGTCAGGTTCTGGTGCTGGTGGTCGGTGGCGGGCCGCACCAGCATCATCCAGTTGCAGTCGTCCTCGCTGTTGGAGTCGAAACACACGACAACGCCGTCCTTTTGAAAGATCTGCTCGGGAATTCAGGACAGAGGTTCAATCACCAATGAAAAAAACAGTGGAATCCAAGAGTTACGCCGCTCACCTTCAGAGGAAATACTCCTTCCTGCTCCAGGTGAGGAACACGCTTCGCCTCGTATGGCCCAAACCTGGTTCTCTTCACCAGCCGGCGCAGGACGAACACCCCTTCGACCCCTTCAGACACTTGTCTGATCTCCAGGCTGCTGGGCAGTGACGACCTAATCCACAACATCGACCACATCAGTATTTAAAACATGTTTTACTGGACTGATGACTATCTTAAAGTACTTGAGCATCTTAACACCTTTTAATTTGTGCAGGGTTTTCTTAATTTTCTTGGGGCTGCTCTGTTTGTCTCTATAATTTTCAAAAACTGTAATAACTCTACATTAGAGCATGTCTTTCAACTATGTATCGTCTTGTTGCTTAAGCGCTTTGTGACCCTGGCCTGAGAAAGGCCCTTCACGAATACTTATTCATTATTTACTAGTTTGTTCTTGTTTTGAAAGTCAAATGAAAAAAAAGCTGAATTCCTTCTCAAGGAGGTTTACATGTTCAACACGGAGAATGTGATTTGATGGAATGTGAACCAGGCTGTTTTCCAAAAGGCAAAAGCATCCATCACATTCCACGCAGCCCCCACTCCAGAGGAAAATATCCCTTTGTCCACATCTTGTGTCGTTTCTGAATTCTACATCAATGGTGTGATTTAATGGGGACAAAAAAAACTGGTGTAAAAATACTCGGAATATTTATTCTATATATAATATACGGAATAGTTTTGGCCAAATTCATAGTTAAGGTAATTTTAGGAAGCTGTAAACTTTATTAAACTGTCAAGTCTGTCCTCTAAAGTCTGATCATTATTCTGTGTATGATGCAGCCTGTTGAAAAGGAAAACGTGTCTATGGAAGATAACTTTGTACAGGAGCATATACAAGGAAGCCTTATAATCTAGTAGTCTGGTTGTGAAGAGTCAAAAATGCAATTTAATGAAAAGAATAAAATATTAACATGTATATTTGTCAAATTTGATATTCAGATTCTGTAAAACGGTTGATAAACATTAAAATATATATGAAATAAAAAAAACAATAATAATATTTAAATTAAACACACATATTAAATTTGATATTAAAATTTTGGAAGAAATCGGCAATGTTGGAAAAAAAAAACATTTTTCAAATTAACCAGTTTAAATTTCTATTCTTTCAGATTTACTTTCTATGATATTTTTAGTTACACAAAACAATCCCATTGACTGGATCTGTTATAAACCTTGGACACACAAGATCTGCTCAGAAACTTGATTACCACATTGTCCAGATTTTAAGAAAACGAAAACATCATTATAAAAAAAGGCTTGCGGACAGACTGAAAGTAAAAGTAGAACTGCTTGAAGGCGGTTGGGAAAAAGGGTTAACATGTAAAAAATACATATAACCACATAATGCAAAAAAAAAAAAAAAGAGAAGCCAAATAGTTTCATGTTTTCATCTTGTTTTGTATACTTCAATTTTATAACATGTGCATCCTTGATAAAGTATTTGTGGGGGGAAAAAAATTACTAACGGAATTATTTGTTTATTTTGTTCTCAGGACGGACAGAATTAAAAAAAAAATAATATAAGGTATATAACAAATATTTAACAAAGCATTTTAAAGTGGAAAAAAAAAAAAAAAAAACACTTCAGCGCTTTAGAAAATGAATGAAATTGAAATCTTAGAATTGTTTAATTTTTTTTACATTGACTTTCATTTTATCTCCCAGTTAGTCAATGAAATATTAACGTTAATGATGACGATGCAGTTTAGTGTGGACCACAGACACAGATAGACCCTCACCGTGCACGGCTGAGCACGAAGGAGTCCTGGACCGTCACCAGGGGTCCCAGCTCAGGACACTCGGTGTCATGGTACTGACCACAGTCCTCGCACCCTGTGACAAACGTACAGGTAAATATTTGCTGCTGTGTTTGACACTCGTGTTATACTAGTGTCACCTGGATATTTACTCACAGATAAACTCTGCTGGTGTCTGCGCAGACATTTTAATCCACTGTGAACCAAGAACACAAGGGAGTCCATCACAAGTTTAGACAACAACAACTTTGAAGGACATATTTCAACTTTTAAACAGGTTTATAATCGCATCATTCTGTGAGCTCTCGAGTCCAGATTAAACATCAGATCACAGACGTGAGGCTTCACATCTGCAATCCAGCTAGTGCCTCAAATCCGGGATTTGAGTTGTTCCCAGTGTGTAGCCGGGTTTTAACTCCGTCCTGCACTGCTCGCCTTCGACTGCCTGTAACAAAGAACAGGCGGCATGGCGGATGGACCGGAGACGCAAACCACCAAACCGGAGTCGACGCTTTTCACCGCCAAGCAGGCGGCGGAGGAGGCAGTTAACAGCCCGTAGTCTGGCCTCGACGGACCAACTGCAGCTTTTCTATCGGTCCGCGGCAGTATTGGGTTGAAAATGTCACCAGAGTTTCAGTAAATGTACATTACCTTTCCTGCAGGAGACTCTTCATTTAGCGAATCCTGGCTCCGGGTTACAATCCGCTCCAGGGACGGCGCAAGACCGGAAACCAGATACATCCGGGGCATTGTGGGAACTGTAGTTTAAATGACAGTATTCGCAGACGGCGCACTAGTTAAAATGTCGAATACGCGGGAATCTCTAATATACTACTGTGTCAGTTGCTCATTTATTATCCATATTGTTTATATTCATGACGCTAGTCATTCGATGCAAGAGTTACAAGTTATTTCATATTAAAGAACATTTTTGCAAACTTTGGATGTCAGTTGAAGTGAGAGCTCCAAGGACAGCTCATCATTGCAACAGTCACAAAAACATACACCTCTCTCCATCAAGACAAACTGGAAAAAGCATTGCTTTCATTGTGTGTGTGTAATACACATATTGATGATCCAAGGATACATTTCAAATAAAAATAATATAAACATGGCTCAGAAATGGTTCCATACATTTATTAGTTAAGATCTCTGCAAAAACACTCCGTTGTTAAGCCGTTTTGTGCACAGATAAAATAATTTTATTCTTTTTAAATCACATACACAACCCTGCAGTTATTCCGAACAGCTGTTAGCAGGACGTCAGAAGCGTATGCCCCAATAGAGTGATGCACAAGTCTAGATCCCACTAGTTCTTGAAAGATTGAGTTGAAATAAATGCATTTAAATATGAGGACACTCTCCCCATCGATCCCATGACTGCACACGCCAGTTTGAGTTGGGTCATGTGCAGAGGCATTTAGATCATAGACAGTACAAGGATGGATTAAACAAAGCATCTTATTCTTTCCTTCTGACGAGTGGGATGGAAGGTTAGTCCGGGACAAACGGTAAGGCAATCTTCAGTTCGGTTTTATTAAGTTGCTTAATCTCCAGAGCAACTGCAGCATCCATCAACTGAAGATATGGTGGCGAATCGCGTTCTCCGAGGTCTTCAACAAGCTGCTTACAAAACATACAATCATTAGCTGACCTCTTTAAAAAATAGTTTTCCCCACTATTGCAGTTTTTTTTCTTGTTAAATGACAATATTATGGGATGGGACACACAACTGGAGAGCAGTTCTAGTGCATGAAACAAAAAGAACGGTTGTGTTCAATCACATTCCCTGCATACAGTTCCTTTTTACTTCCCTTTTGACACAAACCTCCACTGGTTGCATTGGTGGAATATTTGAGGAAGACGGGAGACAATTGCATATTTAAAAATTCAGCAGGAATAAAAGTTACACAACATTTAGCTATCCTAAAATGTCATAATAACCAACTTCTTTAGGTTATAAATAACAGAGGGATGTATTTTCAAGAGCTTAACATCATTATATGTACATTACATACAGCTGATGCAAATGATCTAGATGTGTTGGATTAAAACAAACTGAAAAAGAAATCAAGCCAAGTGTAAAACAGCTGTGTGTAAATCATAAACCTTAAAATATTAGTGTTCAGAAGTCCTCCTACATGCTTCTCACGCGTTAAAAACATCCTCTCCCTTTGTGATGAACAAGAGCGACAGACGAGGGTCTGTCGTAAGAGCAGCTGTTGTCATTGCACCATGAAGCAACGCTAGTGAAATGTGCAAATCATACAAACGCCACTCTCGTCTTCATCTTTGGTCCACCTTAAGAAAGCAGCTAGGATGCTTTCACGGGGTTAAGGAGTGATGGCCCATACACAAGGCCACTTTAAATTCCAAAAATGCTTCATAAAAATCTACAAAGAAATATCCTATAAGATGCCACGATTCCCACACAGGACACCCAGGATTGGCTGAAGTCTCCACCTCTCATCAAACACACTGTCATGAATGATCTCGTCATCTTCACGCCACGGGAAGAGGTTTGCCGGTGCATGTTTGAGGTGCTGACAGAGGTTCACGTGCTGGGCTCCCCCACAGAGGTAGAGCCGTTGACTTTAATCTTGTTCTTGCTCTTCCGATGGAGCATGCGACTGAGCGTGGCTGTCCGACTGACGCGCTCCCCGGCGGAGGGAGACTCCAGGTACACCAGGTCATTGTGCGACTGGCTCATCCCCGGATCCTTCCGTTGGTGTCGTCGCCGGAAGAAGAGTCTGGCGCCCTTTTGTAGAAAGCTCCCTGAGATGGAATTAGAAGACAAATTATAATCAACAAAAAAAAAACAAGGTCAATTATTAGATTAAATAATTGAATAACAATTTTCAGATTGTCATGTTGATGAGATTATGAGGCTGCAAGTTCACAAATGCTGATATTAGTTAGAAAGTGTTGAGTCTCCTAACAATTGTGTATACAGTAGTGGTTATTTTTATTATCATTTATACCTCTGTTTTGATGACTTATTTTTATGTATTTTTCTACCTCAAATAAAAAATTAAATAAAGTGCTTTTGTAATTATATTTGCATATCCTGTGCATAATTCACACTTAATTACAACACAAATTCACTGGAATAATATTGTGTAGAGTTAATTAGCATTTTAATAAAGTTCCTACAAATTGTAGGAACCCCCATCATTTTAAGGTATTTTGGTCAACTTTTTCTTTTGGCTTGACAGCCCTTCATAATAGTAGCTGCCTTTTAGGAAATTGTTTTGCTGACTATCAAATTCATCTAATCTGGAATCCTTTAGTAATCCCTGTATTTGTGGCTTTGTAAACTGTGGCTATGCAGGTTAAACAGTTAAGTAAGATGTTAAGTGAAAATAAAAGACGGTCATTTCAACAGCTTTTACACAAGCAGTCTCCTTTCAACCCTCTAAATGATTACCTAATGTGCTTCTAACTGCAAACATGAAGGACGTACTTTGACCTACTGAGAAGGAAAGAAACTTGCATGACTCCACACAAGTGTTCCAAACCCAGTTAAGATAATGGAAGTCAGGCGTCACCATTAGTTGCCAGAAAACATCCTTCAATGTTTTTAGGTTATTCTTGAACTGGAATTAATTGAAACATGGAGAGTATAAAGAAGCAACATTAATAATTAATATAAAAGTTGCTCCAGCATTACAAACCTGATGAACTCCTTGTGTGCTTCCCATAAACAAACATCTCAAACAACAATCTTTGAATAAATAAATAATGAATATTATCGACAAGTCCTGTCGAAAAAGCTGGCTGCAGTGATCTTAGAGCATGAGTCATAAAATCAGTGTCTCCAGTATTTAATGCTTTAATAATGAATATGTTGCTATAGTTTAATCAGTATTTGAAAATTATAAACCATAGATATTATACAAGACAGAAAAGAATAATCAGTTTCAGAATAATCATGAACAAACGTCTACTAGGAAAACACTTCTTTCTACTCTAAGATTACAGGCGACTACTTGTTCTAGTGTAGCTGAGAAGCTACGCGAAACAGGACTTACTCGTCTGGACATAATGACTGCTCTGAACCACTTTCCTCTGAGGCGGCAGAGATGTCAGTTCGAGACAGTGTGAGGAAAAGAACAGAGCAGAGAACACGACTGAGAACAAAACAGATGGCTGTAAAATACCATCATTTCATGCCTACAAAGGTGAGATTCACAACCTGGAACCAGAAAAACCAGATCGGCGTGGACGAGGAGGGCCTCACCTCTCTTCTTGCAGCTCGCCTCAGAGACGCACATGGAGAGAGATGTGTGGTTCAAGTCATCTCCCGCTTGGCTCTCCCAGTCCTCGGGCGGTCGGCCGATTCCGGTGGGACCGTCGTCGGGTTCCTCCGGGGGGCTGCTTGTCCCCGACATGATGGCGGCGGTGACGTCCTGAGATGAGCTGTCTTCTGACATCGAGGCGTCCATCGCTGCAGCGTACCCCGCCATCAGCGCCAGCTCATCATCCTGAGACAACGGCGTCTGGAGAGGAGGGGAAATTAACATTTTATGTAGACAATCCTAGAGAGGGCATCACCAATTACTCAAAAACACATTCATTTTCTTGGTTCTTCTTACTTTGGCAATGCCAGAGATGATGATGGTGCTCTTTTTCACGGGGGACTTCATTTTCTGCTTGGCGGACTGGTGCAGCTGTCTGATGGCCGCCTCTGCGACCGGGTCGGTGCCATTGAGCATGAGCAGCTCGGTGTCGGAGGAGGACAAGGCTTTGTTCACTGGAGAGGTCAACACGGATGTCTGTTCTGACACACGGCGCTCCGACAGTTTGGATTTGTTGACCACGGCCTTCTGAGAAGAATCTGAAGAATGAAATGAAAAGATCAAAAACAGCTGCTTTGAGAAGTTTCTTCCCTAAAGACAAGGTCAGCTTTACTTCCAAAGGAAGGGAACAATAAGGAAACGGGTGTGAAAAAAAAACAATTTCTAAAGAATCGTTTCAATGTGTCACAGCTGTTTTCTTTTATTACATTCTTCATGGCACAAACCAGCATATTGACAGCAGCTAAAATCTGAATTAAATGACTGATAAAATGATTTGATGCTGCGTATTTTTTAAATCAACCTTTAGCCATTCTCTCTTAGATACAGGAAACCATCAAACATAGATGCAGATCATGGGTTTAGGGTTATACTGATAAAAGATAATTACAACAACCTAATGGATGGTTTTGAAATGTTTGTAACATCGATTCGAAATGATCACGACAGATAAAAAAACATATGAATAAGTAGGAGAACATATAAGAACCGTTCTTCTCACTGCTTCTATTTAATCTCAAAAAACATTGTTTATCAGTTGATATATGTTTGATTACAACTCTAGGATTGTATGAGAGACATGTGAGAAAATTTAAACGGTGTATTATTGTCTCTAAAATCAGGGAATCCTGTCAGTTAAAATTAAATTAGAGGAACTGTAAAACACTGTAAGAAAATTGCAAATCAGCCCGGGATCACAGGCCGATGCTGAAAAAAGTTGATTTTTCAATCCCAAAAAACATCCATTTTACGAGCAAAATGTTGATTATACTGTGGAAGTAATGATACCTTCTTGAGTAACAACCAATATAAAAATCATACCCAATTTTTTTTGTCTCACATTAGAAAATACTTAATGTATGTTATGATATTTTTGGGTTAATAGTGTACATCTTCTAGAAGATATCTATGACTGTCACCGATTGTAACTTGAGATAATTCTGTTTTTGGAATCAGAAACCTGTCATCTTTGACTATGACATGTATAAGTCACAGCCTAAATAATCATTTATATTTTCTTCAAAATGCTACATTTAAATGTCATTACCTTTTATTATTTCAAACCATTTTATTTTTTGGGTGACAATCTACGGTAACTAAATTAGTTTTTTAACAATACATAGATTTGGCAATAATCTAAAAAACACCAATAATATAGATTTAAAACGTGGATTTTAAACAGTAAAGAGTGGGATTGTGATACCCAAGGATATCAAGGCAGACGGAATGTTGTGTTGACGTGACGCTCTTAATTTGAAAGCCAGTAGTTTATTTCCTGCTTCTGAATGGCAATTACCGTTAAGTTTAGCAATAACTTTCCAAATAAAAGTGCGGCTCATGAGTGGAGAGACCTGAACAAGTGATAGATTGATAGCAATATGATGTAGTTACGATGAATCCATCACTCGCTGTTGTATATCGGTGAGAAAGATAGACCCGCCCTTTGTTGCCTCTGATTGGTTAATATTTGGTTGGTGCCTTCCGTGATTTGCTAAAATTACGCAAAAAGGATCAACATTCAATATTGATGATCCAGTGTTAAATTGGTAAATATAACGTGAGAAATGTCAAGTTTGGCTGTGTTGTGAAAATGACTATCAAACAAAAAGTTTTAGTGGTTTTATACAGAAATTTTAATAAAAGTTTTGAAAATACTGTTTTAATTTGAAAAATAGCGGAATTCCGCTAAATAGCAGATATTTTGGAATGTAAAATTGATTGAGAGAAACAATAAACATACCATTGCTGAGCCCTGGAGGAAGTGGTCGCCCTGGTTTGCTCTTCACTGCGGTGATAGTCGTGACAACGGTGCCACAAGGCATGACCGTCCGATCCATCTCCACTCTCTTAGTGGACGCCGGGGTGGGGGGTTGCCAGGAGCGCACCTCGCTCGGCTCCATGTAGGTAAACTTGTGAAGGAAAAGATATTGAGCGTCAACACAAATGTGTTTAATTGATTCACTCGTGATGTCTACCTCAGTAGTTAGTGATCCAGCCACTACATCTTTGGTCTTGAGTGCAAATGTTTGCTGTCCTTTGGGCTCCTTCTTCACAAGATCAAAAGGCACCGACACTTGGCCGACTACACATTCTGCCATTAAAGCAAACCATCAGTCTGACGTAACATTGAGAAAACATTTCTTACTTACGTCCCTCTGGAGATCCCTCATTGAGCACCTGGATGAGAAGTTCTTTGGAGCGCCCGTTCAGTTCACTGACAAGACAGAGGGATGGATGAAAAAACTGCTTCCACTCAAGGACCGCTATTGGTTCGTGGACTGACTTACAAGATAAATGGCTGATCCCAGGCAGGACACGTGGTGTTCTTTAAAGCAGAAGTGTGAAACTTCTGTGGAGGGTCGTCCAGCTGCAGCACACACAGAGGATTCATGCTGCCTACAGGACAAACCACAGAACATTTAGTTTATTTATTTATATTGTCATTCTAACACCGTACCGTCTCAAACCTTAAATCAGAGGTAAACCGAACCTGACAATGTAACAGACCCTCTAACAGGAGCAGATATTGCCTCAGCCAACTTCTGCTTCACATAAACAAACAACAGAAAGTGGTGCTTCTTGCTGTGTCACTGCTGCTCATAATTCAAATTTGAGCAGAGAACTTCTTGAGGTCACATTAAGGAAATGACTCGGAATATAAAACAGTAACTTATAATAGAATTGTCACAACACTTTGATCAGAATATATGAAAAGGATTATTCGGTTCAAGACTGATTCGTATAGTGTGTCACTGTGTGCAGTGTTCAAGATGTCCTTCATAGCTAACTTTTAGTTTGATTTAAATAGTGTAATGTTTGAGTTTGCTTTTAAATTGATAATATTTATGAACTGTGACAAATGTATCCAGTGTTACGCATTTTAAAAATAACAGTTTATTTTCAACTATTCGTTCAGAAGTAGCACTGAAGACTTGAGTCTTTATGGTATACAAAACTTTCTGTCAGTTACTTTCTGGTTCTAGTGGGTTAACTAACTTCAGAATCAGAAATAACGAGTCTGGACGGCGGATTTAAAGGGAATAGAACGGTTAAGCAACACTGAAATCTGCAGTCATCGTCTCACCTGCAGCACCTGCATCCTCATCGATTGACACTCGAATATTCTTCACCAAAAGCTTCCAGTCATGAGCTCGGGGGGGTTTGGGCGGAACAGATTTATTGTAGGCTTCCTGTAAGAGAGGCAATATTTGGCAAACAAGGAGCTTCATTAGAGAAAAGGGGCGGAAGATGGAAGACATCTGAAAGGAAGAATTAATCATTACAGGGCCGCTTCGGGGAATCTTAAATAGACCAGATACCGATCTGTTTTCAGCAGGTCTGGGAAGTGTCCGACTGCAGTCTCACGGATGTTGTCAATGAATGTAGTCATACATCTTTTATAAAGCAGAATATTCTATAACTTTTCACGCAGCAACAACTAATTATAGCTAACTATTGATTTAATTACCAAATGCAGGACTATTAATCAGTTGCACATATTTTTAGAATGCAACAGCAAGAGAGTCAAGGTCCCCCTGACACAGCAGAAGACTGAGAAATACAAATGTTGACATTAAATCACAAGAAACTGGGTATACATGAGGTTTGAGTTAACACTGCATTATGGCTCCTTTCTTGAATTTACATTCTTACAAGTCCACCTTCAGTGCGTTAACCCCTGTGCCGTCTCTGGGTCAAGGTGAACGACCTCCACCACTGCATATGTATTTATGGAAGCCAGGGAGGTCGTTCACCTTGACCCAGAGATAAGATAAGGGTTAAACATCATTGGGCCAATGCAGTTATTATTTGCACATAATCAACCAATCCTCAAAATAGAGATGGTGTAAATGTCCATGGTTTGTCAGACTTGAACAAAAACCACGATATTGCTTGGACTATTGTGAAGTGAAGCAGCAGTGTATGGGTGGTTTTGTGAGAGCAATGTTTGGTTAGGTCACAAACAGAAGTTCTGCTCTACTCACCCTGACCTCTGTGGCCTGAGCAGGCCTGCAGCTCAGAAGCACAGACGGACGAGTAGCACACAAGAGTTCTTTTAATTGCTCCCTCACTGTTTTCACACTAGGCATGAGGGCAACGTTCTGAAAAAAAACAAAAAAAAAAACACATGAAGAATGACATCACACATTTGAAAAAAAACAGGTTTAACTAAGTTTGATTTATGTTGCCGTCTCACACATGCACGGGGCCAACACATACATCTCAACTTCAACAGTCCACTTAGTTAACTCTGCTTTGTCCATTTATGGAGACTCTTGTTATCGTGCAGCACGTGTCCAGCTTATATAAACAATAGTTCTGCAGCCAAGAGGAGGAAATTACCTGTGTTGAAGTAGAGGTGACCTGCAGCTCTTCTGCCATCAGATGTGACACATCCCAGCTCACTTGGACCTCATCATCAGCTTCTTGGAGCTGAAGGTCCAGCTGTTGATATCAAAGAGTAGAAGAACGTTGCCATTAAAGCCACTTCAGGAAGCACAATGGAATTCATGTCTCCAGGATTTATAAAACCTTCTGTTGAACACACTGCCATTCTTAGTATGATTACCTTTATTATTAGGACAACATTAGGATTAGCAGTTTTGTTTAGATAAGTGACAGAAAGAAGAGATTAACAGAGGAAATAAGTGCCTTGGGAGGCTCGAGCCAATCACAGCTGCATCAGAAAGGACATTCTGGTTATAAGTCAAACAAATCATCAGTTGGTTACTATGGTTACAATGGGGTTTTCAAAGGGATCGATACTATAATCCAGATACGATATTCAAGTATCGATCTCAGACTTTTAACCTGTTATCATAGTTGCCGTTTCTGTTTGTCTGTTCTTTTTTTATTTTATTGTAACTATTTAATGTGGGGTTCTGTTCGGTGTTCCTTGTGGTAGGGAAAATGGTATAGAGCAGAGGTCTGGTACCGGTCCGCGAGGCATTTGTTACCGGGAAATAATTATTTAATTTGTATTCTATTGGTCACAACTGTCGGAAAGGTGGTTTGTTTTGAAGAAAGATGTTATTTTCTCTGGGGTAATATTACCCTGCGACTCTTGAGACGTCAAAAAGCTTGTTTCAGTCAAGTTTATCCAAAATTAAATATTTAAACTCATGTAAAAATGTTTTATATGAACGTCGTCCATGGATATAATGCCAAAATTAAACTGGTCTGCAGTGCAAAAAAGGTTGGGACCTCTGGTATAGAGTATTGAATATTTCCTGAGTATCATAATCTATTCAAACCTTTTTGTATTGTGACAACACAACTAGACAATATAGTTTACACGTGAAGCCCCAATGTTACACATAAATCCAATCACATGACAAGGCTTCCTCAAGTTGGACTTAATTATCTTCCAAGATAATGTTAATTCATTTACTCTCTCTTTAACAAACCACCTCACTTCCAATATGAACACACAGTTAAGTCATTGGTAAGTGAAAATAAAGCTTAAACAATACAGATAAAAAAGAAATGGCAAATTGTTACACATTTTTTTTTATTTTAAAGCAAGTAATTTGCTTAAACATGGCCTTCCTGATGAGATGAGGCTGATGTTTGAGATGCACAAAACATTTGCATGAAAGTACAAAACAGGATTTACTATGCTGTAACAAGCCAAGGTCAATTTGTATAATCTGAATAAAGCAAATAGACTCTGAAAATGCGCTTGTTTTCTTTGAAATAGCGAAAGAACAAGGTGTTATATCAATCCCAAGTAGAGAGCAAAGATGAAGCAATAGACGAAAGCAAAAGCAGAGATAGATAACAAGCCAGCCATCTTGTCCTAGCATGCCTGAATACCAGCGAAACTGTGAAGCAGCCTCTGTGAGTCCAAACAAAGGCTCTATCAGATAACAACGGTTTCACAGGAAAAGTATTATTCAGATCACATCAACTCATTATATGTTAATATTTGAATTAGCTTGGGTTGCTTCAAGATCAGATAACCCAAGATGAAGTCAAATGAGGCTCCCTATTGAATTATGTTTAATTAGATCTTTATCCACCACATTTTTCTTCGTTTAGAAATAGACTAACGCAAAATAGATAAGGATAGTAGATGACATGAGATTTGTCTTCACTATAAAATATTAAGATCTAACAAATTCAAACTTGATAAAGATATTAAATAAAATCCAAACATCTCCCAAAAATATTAAAATGTAACAATTGTGATGCTAAATTAAATCACCAAATGCATATATATTGGCTCTGGCCATGGATTTGTTTGGGTACATTTAGGGTAAACAAACAACTCAGTGCAGTCATTTTGAAAAGGCTGACTTTTCCAGAATGATCTGAAAAAGGTACACGAATGGAACACAAGGCAACCTTTACATTCCCGGAACAACAAGTGTTCCACAACCAAAACAAACCAGACCGACTCAAGCTCTCTCTTGATCTCGCAGTATGTATTTATGGCACAATGAGCTCAGGAGGTGACAAGCACCTTATTGGTTTAAAAATAGCCTTAATATAAGCAGGTTAACTGGCGTAGCTTCCTATTCTACGCACTGGTGAGGAATTAGCGTCGTTGCCAAGATTACAGCCAAGAATACTATTTGGAGTGTTATAACTAAGGCATTGTGTAGAGTGACAAAAGTTTATTGAAGTCCTATTAGGGTAAATAATTATACTTGTTGGTAAATGTACATCATATCTAGTTTAGAGGTGTCCACTGGATCCTGACATGTAAGATTGTCAAAACAAACTCAATCTAGCATGTCTTACACCAATAAAACAACATGAACTCATTGAAAATGCTCAGTTTCCCACTTTAAAGATGGAGACAAAAACACCACAACGATAGAAGAAAAGAAAATGATGATGATTTGTAAATGCACATTATTTATATAACCCATAACCCATTATTTAACATAAACGGTGTGCTAAAAATCTGCATTAAAGACATGGCAGCTAAAATCATTGGTATGAATGACCAGATATGCATATTATATTATACTTTACTTTCATTATCAAACAAGAAGTCACATTTCTCAAGAAAACACAAAAACACCTACAAAGAGGAAGATAGATGTAAGATTTGCCTATATTTTGGGGTTTAATTTGAAAGGCCGCTCAAATTCAGCCCCCCTCCTTCTGTGTTATGTGTAAAGTCTGGTGTCTGACGTATTTTAAAAGTTGAGCTTCTCCAGGAGTATCTGACTTTAAACGATCCACATAGAGTAGCAAAAACGTATTTGCAAACGTTAACCATATAAACGAATGTCAAGAAGAAGGTAGTGAAAATTGACAACTGAACATTTCAACTGTCAACTCAATCGCTAAATGATCTCCAGTCTGCCTGCTTTATTATAGACACAAATCCATCCTGGCTTCCTTGTTTGTTTGTGAACATCTTTCTCTCAGGGCAGCCGAGGTTAATGTTTCAGAATAAAACATTCATGCTAATCATCGGTCTAGACAACGTGCCATAGGTCAGAACATTTTATATTAGATGAGTATAAAAAAAATGAACTGTCACAAGTATTTGGGAGACGTACCAAGGACATGACAATCTGAGGCAATTTAATCTAGAACTGCGGCCAACAGTGATCACACACTGGGCAGCAAGCGCATCAATGGAGTGACCAATAAAACACAGAGGCATCAGCACAAATTATCTTTTTAAAGATTTGTACCGTTTCAGACACATTTACCAAATGGTTTATATATATTTAAATGAGACAAAACGTTTACCTGGAGCTCCAGCGGAGATATGGTGACTGTATATTTACATGGAACTGCTGACGCTGCTGCTGTTGACTCAGCACCAATCGTGAACACAAGCTTCTCTGCAACCACAGTGCAGCAAACAGCCTGTTGAGACAAGAAATGACCAACATAACTAATAAGACTTTATTACCAGGTACACGGAAGACCTTCATGTTCTACTCTGTGATTACAATGACAACATGGATCTACTTAAAGGTGGGAAAAAGACAAAGTTAGTGCGATAAGAACTTTCGTTTATGTTTAGAATTGATCAATTAATCAAGCACAAAATAAGATTAAAAGTCAATGTTCACAACGTGGCCCCAGATCACAGGATTACATCAGTTTGCTTTTTAATGATTTTGGACGTACAATTAGCATTTTCTGGCACAGGTAAAAACAAAACATAGTGGAAATGTAGAAATAATGTATGGCCAACTTTATACTTGATATCTTAACGATTAGGCAGAAACATATTTTAGCGTACATCTCTGCAGTGTTAATATTAGTTTTCAAGTTAGGTGTGCACCCAAAAGGACGTCCAGAGATCTCCATGTGCCTAATGGAATTGAAGTGACATCAGTAAAAGAAGTGACAGGAGGTTCCTGTGGAACTGGGCTATCATTTTACACTTAATAAAGGAAGAGTGATGCGTTTTGTCAAAGGAATTAGCATGACAATGCATAGTGATCTGGTTTCAGGGTGTAATTACCAAACAGGATATTTTGCTCTAAAGAAACTCAGACTTTGGAATGAGTGGTAGACACAAATCCTACCACTAACGGTGAGGTTGTGTCTTGGATGGATTTGTGAAAGATCACCTATTTGCAACAGCTCACCTTGTTTCAACTGCCAAGGCGCCTTGACAAAAATAAACTTGACACTGTTCAGCATGAGGAGCATGCAGTTGAAATCTCCTGATACTTCTGAACATAAAGTGGACACTGTGGCACAAAAAGCGACATATAAAGTACTACCAGGAAGTGTTTATAAAACTCTGAGTGCAGGCAGTCAGAAATCTAAACATTGAGCTCTTAGGAGAACTAAATGCTGTGGAGAATTAGAAGCATCTGTAGTCTTTGAGAGGAATGCTTTTGCCACGTCAGTTGTCTGCGTACAATAAATTATATTCCCGGCCATGGAATGCTTCTTCAGACGAGTAGATCAAGCTGAACTAATGAGGTTTGCCGTCATTCAACACGAGTCATAAAACATTTGCCTAGTCAATGAATTGAGATTACAGTAACGCCACTGTGTTTGTTTGCAATTCGAACCGATGGGATGGGAACCTGCAACCTGCCGGTGTGGTCAACAATGTAAGCCTCTTAAACACACACGCACACCAGCCTCTGTTCATTAAATTCCAAACACTCCCAACACAGCACCTGGTATTCGGCTCTATATTACGATAGTTACAAAGAGAGGGCTGAGCCGGCACTGGGCAGCTGGACAGGACAGAAACACAGTAAACAATTCAACTCAAATTGACCTTTAAAAAAACAAACACAGCGAATTAAGCTTCTGTTTTTTAAAGTACGGCTTTTATTCACTTTGCAAATCAGCCATAAATAAAAACGTTTTTAAAAACGTAATAATCTCTTTTGGAAGACAAATATACGCTCAGAAAAGGAATGTGTCGCAGCCCTGCTCTGCTATCATCAGCTCCCGGATCAATGGAAGGAGCTTGATTAAAGTGACATTGTGTTCTGATGAATGAATGGGATCACATTGATATCAATGATCGTCTTCAACAGGGTCCCAATTAAAAGATAAAATGATTTAGAGCCCTGCAAATCTTATTATCATGCAAAAGAAAAAAATGGACGCTTTAAACGTGTCGTCAATAATATTTTAAGATGCAGCGGAATGTTTTTGACAGAAGTTTAAATTTACACAATATGTAGTTGTCACCTTATTTTCATGGAGTGATTAGATTATTTTTTATTTTCCATTTTGTGACTTTGTTTAGTAAATCAAAATAACACATGCGTTTTCAGCAAGGCCATATACAAAGGATGTCGTTTGTAATAAAAGCGTTAGAACTAAGCAGTAAAATAGTTAACAGCTCGGCCCTCTTGCATTTGATGTACCTTATGTCTGGCAGACTTCTGAAAGCTGGAAACTTGGCTGAGAGTGAGCTCCGACGCTTCCAGTCCATCTTCTTCAAATGTAAAAGTGACATTCTGAAAAGGGGAAAGGAAAAAAACACTCTTAATAATGCATGGAGGAAAACATCAATATAAACATATGGCTAGTTATCGAGCTTCAGTGCTTTTGTGGCATCGACCGAAATGCTTGGATAGTAAAGATTATCGAAAAATGCTTCATCTTTCTGTGAAAAGTTTTGGTACCTTTGGTTTGATCAAAACTTAATGTGTGAATTATCTGAAGAAATATTGATAAGTGACAAAAGCAATGAAAATCAGGATTGATTTGTCACTTTTCATTTCGTACTGTAAATTATTTATTTAACAGTTTGGAGTGGAAAATGTACCAAAGCTGCAAAATCAAACTCTAGATTTGTACTAGAATTTCATTTTCTTTTGGTTAGGACTGTTTTATAAAATTGGTATGGGGAAAAAAAGTGTTGACTTGAGATAAACCAACAGGTTTTCCTTTCCTAAAATATGCTTATCTGATCTTCAGTGACGGTTGGTCACCGTGCTGTACTTTCTTTACTGCAGGTCACCTGCCTGCGAGGAGGTTCTACGGTCACGGGACTCACCCCTGTCCTCCTGGACTCGTCGTTCAAAGATCTGCACCAGGATCTCCTCCACTGGCTCCTCCAGCTCTTCAGTGACAGCGCCCATCGCAGCAGAGCCTCGGCTTCCCCCTCAGCTGCCCCCCGTGTGCCCCCCACACCCCTGTGCTGGAAGTACTGCACGAAATACAGTGTCAGAGTCACCAGGGAGGCGACGAACAGCGTGACCATGCATAGCCACCCGGGATCCTCCACACCAAAATACGAGCTGGAACTTTCCAGATCGGACATTCTTTGCAGATGAAAGCGATGACTTGCAGTTTTAACACTCCTGGCAGGGAAAACAGTCCCGCATCCTCGCGGTGTTGATCGGATCAGTTAAAGCACTAAGTGCCCGCAGCTCAATCCTCTTAATAAATAATGTTTCTTATCCATGGTGCGAGGCGGTCCAGCGGGAGGCTCCGACGAGATCCGTGCACGGTGTGGGACCCGAAAGGTAGACTCCAGAATGTGCCAGAGCTCCGTATCCTCCTCCTGCTGCTCAATGAGTTGTTAGCTTCGTGAGCTAATCTTCACTGGCGTCTGCTCAACTGCTCGCTTCGAAGCTGACAAAGTTTTTTCAAATGCCGTTAGTGCCTCAAAAGTCCCCTGGTTACGCGCCTCCCAACCGGATCCACGAGTGAAGGAGAAGACCGAGGAGAAACATTTTAGGAGGGGACAGCGAGTGGATCACCGACTGACCGGACCAGTCTGATCGTACGCTGCCGTATGGGAAGAGATATGTGGCAGGAACAGCATTACCCACAACGCACCGCGGCCAATACGCGAACCGTTTTCGTGTACGTGCCATGACGTCATTCTTCCGCGGAAAAGTAAACACATACTCAATTGATAAAGTTAACTAGAATGTGATTGTATTTAATTGTATTTAACTGAAAAAAAGCAAATCTAGAAGCAAGAAACTTATTTATTAATCGAAACGAATATATATATATAAATATAAAAAAAACCCGCCATCATTCTACTGCATGGTATTATTAATAATTAAATAATAATTTAAAAATTATATAATCAAATATTTATTGGTTATTGCTCTCATCGTATGTGTATCTGCATATAATAAATATTATTTTTAATGAGCTGTTGGTGGGACAATTCGATTAAATAAAAATACCAATAGTAAATCTAGTATCATCTTAAATATAAACCCTTTAAATGTATTTCAAATTGGCATACGTAGGTATACGTTTAAAAAAATAGATAAAAATATTATACTTTTTATTTATTAGTTTTACTCAAATATTCCGTCCTGACTGTGTACACTGTAAATATATATTCGGGTTATGTGTCGTTTAATTGTGGAAGTTGCTGAAAATTAATTAAGCCAGAATTAAACTGAGAAATCTATAAAAGGAAAATGATAGACAACCTTTCTATTATTTATGGCTTTCAAGGCTGCCAGAAACACAGTGGATTTGTTAAAAAGATCATTTTTTAAATCAATTTGCGCTTGGTGCTCATGCGCATATCTTTCCAACAGCAGTACATGTATTCAAGTCAAGGTCGTACTATCTCCCGTGCGCTAGAGGGCAGTGTGTGCGTTCATTCATTTTCTCTGCGTTAGTCATAGAAGAAGAGCATGACGAAGAAGTAAACAACCAGCGTCTCTTCTGAATACAAGCCCTCTCCGCGAGTGTGTGTTCCATATTTTTAATTTAACGTCCAGTGAAACCCAACAGCACCAGCGGAAGAGACACACCTAGAGACTATAGTTTCGCCACACACTCGTACGTGGCGGAGCTCGAGAACAGTGTCCATCGACACCTCCGTGTTGGTAAATGGGAATAAAGGACACTTCATAATGAATTGTCGTTCAGAAGTTCTGGAGGTGACAGTCGAGTCGAGGCAGGTGGAAGAAGCCATGTTGTCGTTGCTGCACACCATCCTCCTTCATCGCAGCACAGGGAAGTTCCACTACAAGAAGGAGGGCACCTACTCCATCGGAACGGTGGGGACCCTGGACATCGACTGCGACTTCATCGACTTCAGCTTTGTCCGCGTCTCATCTGAAGAACTGGACAGGGTGATCAGGAAAGCTGTGTCTGAATTTAAGGTAAAGCTAACCTTTTTTATGCTTAAAACTTAATTGTTATTGACAGATGTTCGTTTGCCTCATAGGATGCGCTCAGCAACTCTGGCAGTGATGGCATGGGTCAGATCTCCTTGGAGTTCTACCAAAAGAAGAAGTCCAGATGGCCATTCTCAGACGAGTGTATCCCCTGGGAGGTGTGGAGCATCAAGGTCAACGTGGTGAACCTGGCCAATGAGCAGGAGAGGCAGATCTGCAGGGAAAAGGTGGGAGAGAAACTTGGCGAGAAGGTCATCAATGTGGTCGAGGTGATAAATCGCCACGACTATATACCCAAGATGCCAACCCAGTCTGAGGTCGACAACGTTTTTGACACCAGTCTCAAGGACGTTCAGCCATATCTGTACAAAATCACGTATCAGATCACAGATTCTCTGGGAACTTCTGTCAGCACTACCATGAGGAGGCTGATCAAAGACACACTGGCACTGTGAGATGTTCAAAGTCAAGACACAACTGACAAGTTCATGTTCTATTCTTTAAATAAAATTAAGCTTAAACCATTTTAGATCAATCTTTCTCTTCTTTCTACCTTTTCTTAATTATTTACATTTTGATGTAATACATTTCCAGAGTGCTTTATTGTGAAATATTTAAGTTGTACATTTTTGATCATATAAATTAAAGAAAATGACGTGTTCATTTATTTCTTGAGTACGCACAAGAGAGTCTCGATGCCTGATTCATATAAGTGAAATAACAGAACATTTTGGTGGATTCAAGAACTGAACCCTCTATTTTCTATGATGATGGGGAGATTTCCTCGTCCAAAAACACATCCCTCAACATGGTTCAAATGGAAAGTGACCTTTATGGCGCTAAAACAGGATTTCCAGGCTCCAAACTCAAAACAACCACTTCCTAGTTTCCATGTTCTAGAGCTTCAAAACATTCTTCACACTGATGAAATAAAACATTTGAATTACACAACAACCGTCTCCCCACACTAAAGTAAAATAGGAAACACAAGCACGACAAATTTACTTTGTTACACGTCTACTTAACTTTATTACCTAATCTGTTTTGCAATTCAGGTAGAATTGTGCCTCACTCTTCAGGTCACTTTTCATGATAGAAAGCTGAATTTATGTGTAGAAAACAAAAGTCGACAGAAATGGAATTATATATTTATGTCAGGTTATAACCTTCTGTTGAATAATGAGTGACAGGAAGTGAATCATTTCTGAGCAACTCAAGGTGAGAGTTGATTCATTTATTTTGTTGTATTGTTGGTTAGCAAAAATCCAGCCAAATAATTCCTCCATTAGTAACCACAAGTAGCTCCACAATACTCCAGTGTTGCTTAAGTGTAAAACAATTACCTAATAAAATATCACAGGTGATCGCTTATATTATCCATTGGTATGTTTTATTACATATTTTCTCACAAAACAGTATAAAAACCTAACCACAAACAACTGCAGATCTCAAAAAAGCAACAATCAGGCAACTGATGCCAATATAAATATCTATTGTTGTAGGCAAAGCACAAGAATACTAAAAGGCTTTATCTCCACTAACAAAATTGGTACAAAAATTCAGCATACAAACACTTCTAACACAATTCTAATTCATTAAAACGTGTCCAAAGCATTTCTCACAGGAAATTAAGAGTAATATATCCAATTTCATACAGAACTGAACACCACAATAGTATGTGCTGCTCATTAAGTAGAAACAAATTCCATCAACAATATGACTTTCTTATTTATCAAGCTGAAGCAAAAGTACATATTTGCACTATAGTATGACTGAAACAAATAGAATACAATCAAAATCACAGTCATCATTTCAAGATAGAACAGTCAGGAAAGCAATAAACTGATCATTTTAGTTTCTGTAATCTGCTCATTCTTTTGATTCACACGGACTGTTATTTCATATTTACAATAGGAATAAGGCTTAGTCATAACAATAAAGCTCTCTCATCAACCAATTATGTGTAATTGCACCAAAGGAGGGACTCCAAATAATAATTTTTTCTTTGAACAGTTTACATCAATAAATAATAATTAAATTACCTTACGATATTATCGTATCAAACAGTTAAATAACGTAATACCAATTGATATTAAAGGGGTGAATGTCTTTATAACAATATTTATTAAACGTAGCACATTACTTAAAACAACCCGTCAGCAACATTTACACTTCTTACAGTAAAGAATTGAAACATTCTTCTTACACTTATGTCTGAGAGTCTTTAGGTTAATTGATCATCATATGAATGATCAATATGATTAAAATGTGTTCTGTCCAGAGAGGGCATCATCGTGGAGGACTTGAGCCTGTATTTTAGAGGCCCTCAAGAAAAGAAAAACATTTTTTCAAACACAAATCAAAACGCTTGTTGATCAAATGTTTAACAACTCATTAAATAATATATTTTAAACCATTCACTTTGTTCTTTACAACCCTACATCGAGCAATATGACCCCATTCTGGCACACTAATAACGGAGTAGTATCAAGCCTCATTTGTGATTTTGCCTGACTAGCTCATAGAGCAGTGGCCGCAGAATTAATGCTATCATTACCTAAAAGTGATCAGTGGGATTTAAATAATATAAATTGTGAAATTAGTAATGCATCCTTCCTCCCCCCAAAAAAAGAGTTTGTGTGCACCTTTGTCTTAAAATTTTATATCAAACTTAACACATTCAGAGAAAGCCAGCCATAAGGAAATTAAATGTGGTTCATCTTTTTTTTGGGAAAGAATAGCATATGAAGTTACAGAAAAAAATAGCACTTAATATACACATTCATCTTTACAAGTAATTTCAAATGGCCCTGACAATATGTTAAACCTATTTAAATTGTACATTCAAAGTCTTCCTGTGCTAGTTTGTTGTGTCCCAGCAGCAGCAGCACTGATAGTGACGACACAAGTGTCCGATGTTCACATGTGGTTGTGACTTTGCTCGTGGCTCCACAGGCTGAAGGCCGACTTGAAGGTCCTGTGGCAGAGTTTGCACATGTACTGCCTCTTGAAGGCCAGCGCAGAGAGAGATGGCGCGTGATAGAAAAGGTTTTCAGACTCAGACTGAGGGTTCTCTGTGCTGTTGGACCTGGACAGTGGGCTGTGGCTGCTGGTGTGTTGCTCTAGTTCTGGATTCTTGCTGTGGTTGATGGAGGAGCTGCAGGGCTCTGGACTGCTGGACACGTCGTTCATTACCGGAGGATCTGGCATCATTGCGGTGGACTTGAGCACCGTGGACTGTGGAAAACTATTCTCAAGATTCTGAGGAATCATCGGAGGGGATGGAGACCTGACGGGCGGGTGTCTGTCCATGTCTTTGGCACCAGGTTCGTGAGAAGATATGTGCGACTGGAAGTGGCTCCAAAGGCGGAAGTTGGTCCTGAAGGCTTTGTTGCAGATGTGACAGATGAATGGTTTTATGTGGCAGAGCAGCTCTTGATGTCTTTCTAGGTCTTTGCGAGAGCTGAAAAGATTTCCACATTTCTCACAGGGCCAAACACCAGGTTCGTCCAAACCCAGGTTAGCAGCATCTTCGTTGTCATGCTCGGATACAGCCTCCTCATGTGGCTCCTCCTTCACCACCAGTTTGCCATAGTGGCTGACGCTCAGGTCCTCGGGCACATAAGAGGAGGAGTCCTCCGAGTCGTACATTGGTGGACACCCCGAGTCGTTGTAGCTGTTCTCGCTGGAGGCTCCCGTTGCCAGGTGATCTTGTCGGTAACCCTCATCATTGAGCAGCTCAGAGTCATCCTCACTGTGCTCGTGCTGCCTCATGTGAAACTGATCTTTGATATTCATCATGTCGTGATTATGGACCTCCACCTGGTGGCGCCAAATACTGAAAGACGACTTGAAAGTGCGCATGCATTCCAAGCATGTCAGCTTCTTGTACTTGCAGTGTAACTCGTGGTCCTTCTTGACCACAGGACTTGAGAATCGGAGGCCACAGTAGGGGCAGACGGTGGCGTGTCGGCAGCCCCTCTCGTGGTCGCTCTGCTCAAAGAGTGAGGACAGTTTCATGTTGCAGAGTCTGCAGGAATAAACACCTTCATCCTCTCGGTTTTTCAGAATGACATCATCCTGTTCCTGGTAAAGGATATCGTCTCCTGCCGTGTCCTTGTCTGCTGCGTCAACAGGATGTGTCCTTAGATGTTGACGGTACTGAGACTGAAACACAAAAACTTTCCCACAGTAAGGACATATGAAGCTCGGCCTCAGGCGCTTCTTATTTAGCAGAGGGGATTGCAAACCCTGTTTATTCCGCTTCAGCTTCCACAGCAATGCCTTCTTAATTTCCCTCTCTCTGACCATATCTATCAGCTTCTTTTGGAATTTTTCCTCCAACACCGCCGAGCTGGAGGAGGACGCTGGGTTTTGCACCACCCCATGCTGAGTCTGGCAGTGTGTCCACACTTTGAAGTTGGTGTGGAAGCGTTTGTGGCAGATCTCGCAGGCATAGGGCTTTTCGGGATTATGATACATATTTACATGCCTATGGAGTCCGGCTCGGGACCTGAAAACCTTTAAGCAGCTCCAGCATTTAAAGGTCTTGTTGAGAGGCAGTTCGGATTGGTCCTCGTTGAATTCGTTGCTGGCACTTTCCGGTACAATCTCTGACACGCTTTCTTCTTGTGTGACGACGCGCTCCTTAAATATTTTACTCTTCTTGAACGGGTACCTCCTGTTGTCAGGTCTGTCCCGACGTTTTAAAACAGAACTGACATCTTGCCGAGATCCCGGATCAAAATTTGTTTGCAGTTCTTTAAAATTGACGGGCAAGGCGTCTGATATTGTGAGTCGAATGATGTCCATGGGGTCAGCGAGAGGACTGCTGGGCTCGTTCTTCACACATACCTCTTTCTCTACCTGAGTTTCAGAATCACACTTGACTGCGCAGTTTTTCCTGAGAATCAGGGAAGAGATTCTCTGTGACTTTCCGTTTTGAGCGAGGGCTTCTGATCCGGATGCTAGTTTAACGACCGAGTGTTCGCGACTTTGCAACTCCTTCAACTCTAACGTAGGAGAGAAGACCGGAACTGGGCTGTCCATGGATAAAGATCTTCGCAAAAGACTTTTGATAAGTGGCCCACTCCTGTCGATGGTTTGGCTCTGCTCGCAGGCCTGACCCTGACTGGGATCTTTGGTGTTATACTGAAGCTCTTTCCCCTCGTGCTCATCGCTAAGATCCGTTGTTTGGGAAAGTTGCTGAGTGAGGGGCTGCACATCGGCGTCACTAAAAGAGACAGATGACGTCAGCTGGGGTCGAAGAGATGTCAAACGGGAGCTTTTTCCTTTTAAGATAGAACTATATGGATAGATGGACTTTCTTTCGCTATGTTGACTTGTGTCGACGGATTCAGAGTTTTTGATCGACCCGACCGAGAGACGCTGAGGAGATTTGGCCGACTCTCTGGCAGTGTGATGAGCTGAAGGTCTCTCTGGTGCTTTTCTTGGATTCGTTTGTGAGGAATAGGATGCATCATTGTAAACATGACACATGATGACACTTCTGGACTGGGAATCGTTCTCATCCCCTTCCGTGAATGCAAGACGTTTTCTAGACACGCTGTAGGTGGCATTTGGTCGGGTTGATAAAATATTAGTGAGAAAGGGGATTCCGAGGCTATAGCCCAGCTCCTGAACTGCTGCCAGGCTGCCTTTGTCCACAAAGAGCGAGGACGAGTAGATGTAATTCAGAACTATCTCAAAGGCTTCGGGCTCACAGAAGTCCAGGTTCACGGCGCTGAGGTGCTCCGCGTCGGTCGGTGTGAAGAGAGAGTGGAAGTATTCACTGTTGGCAGCGAGGATACTCTTATGGGCATGATACCTCTGATCCCCCACAAGCAGAATGATGTCACACATCTGGGCCTGGAGGCGCTGCTCATTGAGAAGTCCTAACACAGAGACAGCGTGAGACGGATTGCTGTAATGTACAAGGCTCTCCATGGCTGGAAGAAAAAAAACAAAGAAAAAGATGTTGAAACTCAAAAACGTAAATAAATAAAACATTCAGAAGTAAAACATGTGAACAATTTAAGAAGCACTACAATAGAATCCTTTAAATAATACATGCATTTATTACATACTTAATAATGTATAATAGACAAAAGCTTTTCATTGGATTCATTTTTATTTTTACCATGATTGCTCTGCCATTGGCTTTATACATTTATTAACAATGTTAGAGCAGTAAATCAAATGTATCTGATTGAAATAATTTCAATGTTACATCCATAAGGCTAACACTTGTCACTGCAGTTTTGAGTATTAAAAATGCATTTAAAGTGTGAAAAAAGTTTCAAATAGTCCGATTACACGGTTGTTGCTGAGCAGCATGGCTGGCTGTGAAATCACCTGTTTACAAAACTCCTGGGGGGGGATTTCTGTTAAAATTTGCAATAACAAAAGGCTCACGATAAGAAAAATGAATGGAAATATATTACTTTATTTATCCCTTGGGAAATGTCTTTGGGAAATTGGGGACTGTTGCGCTTGTGTTTTAAATATAGGTTAGAAAGAGCCACAAAAGGTACAGGGTGGAAATTAAAACACCTCGTATTCATGTTATTGTTTACTGGGACCATAAGCATCATTAGTCTTAGAGAACTCAATTAAAACAGAAAATATAGCAAGTTTTTTTAATTTAGTTTTATTATACCGTGTCGTTACAATTTAGTCGAACAAAAAAAGAATTTACTTTTAAAATGTTGTTTGGTGGTCACAGAGGTATATGTTTTATAACAATACGTCAGTGAAAAATGTAAATATCCTTCAGCCAAATCTATGGTACTTTATTTTAATGCAAGGTGCAACTCTACATGAACCTTAACCGAATCTAGTCGATTTGAATTAAATCCAGAGAGTAGCCTTGTGTTACACTTTGTACTCAAAGCCCATTTTCCTAATCCAGTTTAAATCAGTGTAACAGCTGCCGATCTACACATAATATAAACTTTTAAGGAAACTCTCAAGAAAAAAAACTTGTTTATTAGACACTCTTGCATGGAATGCGTTCCTTATATTTACATGGAATGAAGAAAACAGGATTAAAAGATAAGTGCTGTGACTTTAACTTGAGCAAACAGCACCAGCATTAGGTTGACGACGCACAGCAGTCTTTGAACGAGCGATGAATGAAGAACACACGAGGATCCGCACTGACTGCATCAGGGTTCTATGAGGAAGTCAGTCTTTCTGCATGAGATCATCCAGGAGACGTGGCTCGGTCCCCCCGCGTCGAGCAACTTCTCAAACCGACGCGATTTCTTAAAAAAAGTTCGGAATCATCCGACGAGCGCGTGCGTTCGAGCGGATACAACAACGGTCTATTTTCGGAAACAGTCTTAAACGACCGTGAGGGGAAAAGTTGTGGCGCGATTTATTCTCTTCGTCACTGTGATCCCGGAATGAAAACACGAGCCACGGTCGCTGGAACAAGTTGCTCCGTAACGTCTGCTCGTTTACCCGCCAAAGTGTCGTGGCTGTCAACACCGCGCGAATGTTCCGACGCCACCGGTTGAAGCGCGGAATAAAACTGCGACGCAGGTTGTGTGTCTGGCCAGGTTTACAGCCGCACAATCCCCCTCGAGTTACGTCAGGCGAGAGAAGAAGAAGAAGAAGAAGGCTTGACTCCGCCAACTCCGTCCAGCCTCCTCGGAGGTTTTAAACCCCGGTCCGCCGGCGGCTTCACTCACCCCGCCGTCGTTCGTCCGTTCTCCCCTCCTCACCGCCGAGGCTCTAGCAGCGATATTCGGTGATTTTTTCTAACCGCTGGTCGCGATTCCATCCATCTTGAATTTGACGTCATCCACACCAGAGATGAAGTCATCGCAAAGATGGCTCGTCACGTGCAACGTGCGCTGATTGGTCGAACGGAGGCGGAGAGGCGGGGCTAACGGAGCCGCTGACGCTGTAGCTCATTTAAAGAAACAGTTCTTATTTTTTTACCCAACCACCTTTGCTGGAGCATTTTTACTAGTTAGTTTTGGAACAAATCTTTTTTTTTCCACATCCAAATTACTAGTCGTTTTTTTATATAGCATTCTGTATTTAGATGGTGTTATTTATAATTCACATTAAGCAGCGATACATCATGTGTTTAAATTAATATTGCTTTTATACAGTGGCGGGCCATGCATTTCACTCATAGGCCTTCAGTGACACATGTTTGAATGAATCCACCGCTCAATAAATACTTTAAGGTTATTTATACACCACAGGGATCTGACCGTGTACTGTTATAGGTCAATTAGACGTTTATCATGAAATGAACATCAGTGCATTGTATCAAAATATCACTCCGACTACAGTCTGTGTGTGTTCACTCCCTGTGAACCAACACTTGCATAGCAGTGGATCAGAGACTGTCTTTTCACATGAAGTACTGAGAGACTTATTTAATGAGACTTTTTTAACCGAAAAACAAATGTGTTTATGGTATTTCTTGCGTTGTCTCCCGGTCAAGGTGAATTACTTCCCTGGCTTCCAGAAATACATATGCAATGGCAGATGTTGTTCAACTTAAACAAAAGGCAACACGAGGGATACTACAAACAAATTTGTTTTCAACCTTTAGTCAAAATCTTGACCCTGAGTTATTGTGGACATTTTTGTAAATTTTGATTTAAATTTAACATAGACATGTCGGAAGTGAGCACACGTCTATCATGGGTTTTATTTACTGGTCGTCAGGTGTAAGCAACAACCTACTGTGCATGCACCAACAACATAAAAATAATTATTTGTTTTTCCGTGTGACACAGGAACCCAAAATAATTTAGAGACAATAATTAAACAAAAACAGAGAGAATAAATTCATCAATTAAACATTATTCAAAGTATTTCCAGTGCACAACACACACGCAGTTAAAGAGTATGGTAAAACTGCAAATTTCTCTTATTAAGGAATTAATTTACGTCCTTGGTGTTTACCACAAACTTCATCTTCTTTAAATATATTTTATTTTGATAGTCATTGCTATTTTACAGTAAAATGCTAATTTTAAGGTTAAATATAATTCAATACATGCAGTTTCAAAAAGTTCTTAGATAACCTTGTTATGAGAGCACAGAATCTCATTCTGTTAGATCTAAATAAGTAACCATTAAAACATACCAAACTTTTAAACGTGGTATTAACAGCCATCTAAAATGTAGGTATTATGAACGATTAATAGACTGGTCAGAAGTAGCAAACAAGTGTAAACCCTACAAAGTCCACTTGACTCGCCTTTGAACCTCTTGGATAACCATGACCTGGATGAATGGGAACCTTTACTGACAAACAAATATAGTTGACTTGAATAGAAAAAATAATGGTGACAAGTACACACAAGTCATTGTTTCATTGAAATATTGTGTCTAATTTTTTCTATGTCGACTCATTTGCAGACCAGTTTGTCAGCTCCTAATTTTTCACTTGTCACTTTAACGACCACTGATTGAATTGGGTGTCTCCAATATTCATTCATGTATATGTATGCACTTGTCCTGGCTTGCCTGAGCCAGGAACACCAGGGACAGGTTGCAACATTTGTTAAAAAATGTTTCCTACAACAGTAAAACAGGAGCGAAAGTTCCACAGATCTTCTTAATTTCTAAAATAAAAAATGTATTTTTCAACAATTCCTTAATCTCTCCATTTTATTGTGACTCATTTATTAAGGCTAATGGGTGCTTAGAGGTCATTCTTTTGTGTCAGAGGTTGTCACTGAAGTCCTGTGGGAATGCTTGGATGTGTCCTCTGATTTACTAGTGACTTGTCAGATACCTTGAAACAGTCTCAAGGCCCCAAGGACCTCTCAACAAACTGGTCTTTCACCCATTTGAATCAGTCAAAATTGGCATCTATCATATGATTCAACAACCTGATTAATACAATTTTCAACAATGTCGTTGTTTTTTGTGTTTGATGCTAACGACTTTTGAAAGTTCTCCTATTGAAATTGACACTCGCGGCTGATGCCTGCAGCACAATACTACCATGGTAACCTGAGTGGCAACCAATCCCTTGGTGAGTACCATTCCATTCTTGGCTTCATAAACATGTTTACAATGTCAAAGAAATCTTTTTGAATTCAGAGTTTATTATTTAAATGAGTCATTAGTAACGTCAACATAATACAAATTATTCATCTCAATAATGTACTTGAAGGACAGGGTGTTATATGGTAGTGTTTGTACTTTCCTGTTCCATTGGGGAATGGTGGCGCATCAAGGGGCGGAGAAAGTAACAACCACCAAGGATTTAGACTTCAAACACAACTGACAGTGCATTTTCTAAATGGGAAAATGGAGTTACAATGGAGACGCTAGCGGTTCAAATCTGAAATTAAAATGGTTGGGATTCTCTATTTTTTTGTGGCGATGGCCGCACCAATTCTTTGTGCAGGACAGAACCCATCTTTTAAAGGTAGGATGTAGTAAACTTTTAATAAGTTTTGAGTGTTGTAAATGCCTGTTTTTTGGAGTTTCAGTTGTGTCTTTTCTCACCAGGAGAAAGCCTGTATATGTCTGGATTTCATCTTTGTACTCTGAATGAGACCAGAAATGTGAGCGTCCTTGTGGTTCACATTGTTGCGTATACGGAGGAGAAGCCTTGTGGAAGTTGGCTGATGTGGCTGACCTGCACGGTTACACTGTACAAGATGGTCCATAAGACAGAGGTCAGGGAAGTGACACACCAGGTGATCCGCTGCTGTGATGGCTATGAGAAAGTTGGTCGATACTGTGCCCTCTGTAAGTGCTTTTTAATACGCAGATAAAAAAGAAAATCAAGTTTATTACACAAGCAGTGAGTGTGTGCAGCAGTTCTTCCTCTAATACATGACCTGTTACTTCCTTTGAAGCTTTTAAAAGAAGTGATTTGTTCGGTGCCAAGCCCGGATCATGTCCAAACGCTGATGGATTCTATCCCACATCTGAAGACAGTGGGTGGGACTGTGAGTGGGACACAGACTGTCCAGACTGGCAAAAGTGCTGTCAAACCGTCAGCAGATTTGTGTGCTGTGACCCAGAGAGTAAGGATACTCTCTTTTTGAATAAAATCATTTTCAGTTTTAAACCTTATCATCATCACATATCTGTGACTGCAAATATTTTTGATTACTTGAATGAGGATTTTTAGGGCATACACTGTACATTAATGAATAGATTGAATAGAAAAATCAAATTAAACTTGAAAATGGGAAAGAAGATGACACTGATATTTAACATAAATTATAAGCTTAATAAAGCATCCTTATCATTTCACTCGCTAACAATCATGTGATAACCAGACAGTATTGAGGCGGCTGTGTGTAGTTATGAGCGCGCTCAGGATGTCATCATGTGAGCAGCAATGACTGTAATTTGAACCCAAAAGATTGTGTGAGTGCCGAACAAGGTCATGTCAGCACAAATGTGGTTTTCAAAAAAGCACCTCACAAACAAATCCATGTGAGTGTGTTGGCCTTTAAAATCTAAGCTCAAGATCCTTTGATGGCATGAGAAAATGATAGATGCTATGGTGTGTACACCAAATACTATTATGTTAGCACTAGATGCTATCATCTTAGCACCAGATACTATCATGTTAGCACTAGATGCTATCATTTTAGTAGCAGATACTACTTACTTACTTACTATCATGTTAGCACTAGATGCTATCATTTTAGTAGCAGATACTACTTACTTACTTACTATCATGTTAGCACTAGATGCTATCCTCTTAGCACCAGATACTATCATGTTAGAACTAGATGCTATCATCTTAGTAGCAGATACTGCATACTTACTTACTTACTTACTATCATGTTAGCACAAGATGCTATCATCTTAGCACCAGATACTATCCTGGTAGCACTAGATGCTAACATGTGAACGCAATTTGTTATTATATTAGCGCTTATTACTACCGTGTCAGCAAAAGACACTATCCTGTAAGCACCAGATGCTGTCATGATACCACCAAATGCTATCATATGCTAACACGTTAGCACTAGGTTTTGTCTTGTGGGAAACCATTTGCTATTATGGTAGCATCCAATTTTATGTGAACACCATATACTATCATGCTAGCAACAGATTTGATCATATTAGCACCTGTTGCTATCATGTTATACCAGATGATATCATTTTGTCACCAGATTTGATCATAATAGCACCAGATGCTATCATCTTGGAACCATATATTATCCTATTAGTACTAGATGCTATCATGTTAGCTCCAGGATTGATCAAATTTATGCCATATGCTATCATGTTAGCACCGGATTTCACTATATTAGCACAAGATGCTATCATGTTAGCACCAGATGCTATCTTCTTAGTAGCAGATACTACTTACTTACTTACTTACTTACTTACTATCATTTTAGCACTAGATGTTATCATCTTAGCACCAGATACTATCCTGGTAGCACTAGATGCTAACATGTGAGCGCAATTTGTTATTATATTAGCGCTAATTACTACCGTGTCAGCAATAGACACTATCCTGTAAGCACCAGATGCTGTCATGATACCACCAAATGCTATCATATACTAACACGTTAGCACAGGGTTTTGTCTTGTAGGAAACCATCTGCTATTATGGTAGCATCCAATTTTATGTGAGCACCATATACTATCATGCTAGCAACAGATTTGATCATATTAGCACCTGTTGCTATCATGTTATACCAGATGATGTCATGTTATCACCATATTCTATCATAATAGCACCAGATGCTATCATCTTGGAACCATATATTACCCTATTAGTACTAGATGCTATCATGTTAGCTCCAGGATTTATCAAATGTATGCCATATGCTAACATGTTAGCACTGGATTTCACTATATTAGCACAAGATGCTATCATGTTAGCACCAGATGCTACAATGTGAGCAACAGCATATAATCAACACCACCTCATGTTTACACTACCATATATTATGTTTAATTCAATATGCACTTGTTCTCAGGTGTAGCTAACACTGGAAGATATCACCTTAACGCTTCGGTGACTGTAAAAACTGACTACCACCAACTTTTGCTGCAGAATGGAAGTCTTCTTAATCACACCAGGATTCTGCAAGCTATGGTAGTTTCACTTATATGCACATGTTCATGATCATTTCTTTGGGGCACTAACCGGATTGATTCTGCCCCCAAAATAGGTGGCTGGAGTGCTGCAGACGGATCTGTCGGTGTACTATCTGGCCTCTTGGCCCGTGCATCCACACAGAACAGCTACCTCGCTACTGATTGACAGCAGCTCCCCTCTTCCACTACACAGTGTCAAGTCAAAGCTACTGCTTCTGCTCAAGCACATACAGGAAGTGACATCTGTGAGCGTGGACGGTAAGAAGACATGTCTAGCACTGATCTGTCTCCAAGGCTTCTTTGATTCGAGTCTTTCTCTGCAACATCGTCACCCATATCAGTGGAGGTGATGATTCATGTTCTTCAGAACACAGTGTTCAGGAAAAAAAATGACTCAGTTTCACCACAGTTCCTCTCTCCCACCGATTCTATGAGTGACAGTCATCCGTGGGATGTTTCCTGTTGAGGCAGAAATAACGACAAAGTTCACGTGAGCTAGGATGTGCAGGCGAGGGACAGAAACACAAACAGTTATTTCAGGAGTAAAACGAGCAGGTTTAGGATTTGGAAATGTTTTAAACAACTTCTGTTTGCAGATGTGAACGAGTGTGGACACGCTGCCCTTCGACACTGCTCCCCTCAGGCAGTATGCAGCAACATGGTGGGCTCCTACCAGTGTACGTGCATGGAGGGGTATTCGAATGCTGACCCAGTCAACACTGGAGCTAGATGTGCAGGTGAGAATCAATATTTGAAGACACAAATAGTAAACAAATGATAAAAACACATTGATTCCACGCGCTACATGGCAGTGATGAAGATACCCGCAATGGAACTTTCAGTTTTTTGTTTAAGTCTAACATGTAGAACTTCCCGTCAAAGGAAGTTAAGCCTACACATGATTCAAGCAGCATAAATGTCAAACACAAAGGTCAAAGGTTGCAACAAAAATGTCAAAGACTGCACCACAAAGTAGCAAAGATGTGCACCTGAGTTAATGCTATATTATACACATACCTTAAAAGTGCACTTATTTTGTATTGCTAGAATTGGCCTAGAAGCCTCACAGAAAAGTCAGGAGTTTAATTCCTGGTTGAGTAAATCTAGCCACATTACACTGTAGTGGTGCACGAATCAAATGCAAACATGATATAACATGAGTTATGATTATGTTTACATTTACGTTGTTCATCATTGATGACATTAGAAACGTCTTTTTTACTCTATTTTAAGGTGAAAACACATACAATAATATACTTATGTAAATGTAAAATTGTGTTTCCATTGTGGGGTTCCAGTTTATCAATCAAGTAGTAACTCCTGTGTGTGCCATGTGACGAACGACAGAAAAGAAAACATGGAACAACTAAAAGCACTGTTTTCCTCAGTAAATGTTATAACTGTTGATGTAAGAGCATGTGATTACCAAGAAAACATGGGAAATTGTCTAGATATCAGCTTTTAAATCAAACTATTAGGAACTTTTTAAAATATTATTATTAACAAACCTTAAAGCCTGGCCTTAAAGCATAAAACCTGCAATAATATACTGTATATATTTTTTACAAACCTTGTGTGTGTTGAAGAATTACAACAAAGTACAACATGCAGACCAAATGCCACATTTGCCTTATCTTGGCTCTGCTTCCTAATGACCGAATATCTTACCCTTTCCTCCAGCCATCCCAACCATTACCAGCGTACACGTGGCCAACATCACTGGGACGTCCTTTGGTGTCTACTGGTCTACTAACAGTGAGGACTTCCAGACGTTTACGATCGCCCTGAAGACAGCTACAGATGTTGTTGCAACTTGGCATACCAACGAAACCATGGTTACGGTGGAAGAGCTGGAGCCCAGTGTACTCTACAACGTGTCTGTTGCGCTGAGTATCCATGGAAACCAGTCCCATACGGTTCACGTCTTGGTCAGAACTGGTGAGAACTGTGTTGAAAATACGACATTGAGAACGGTGGAAGCTGAAATGACTGATGTCAATGTTATGTCATAGGGCTGTTTATTGGCAAGAATCTCTGAACGTCATTGCTGCCATTTTGCCTGTTTTGTTGTTACTATGACATGGTTGAAATGACGAATGTTGGCAACTAGTGGCCATAGGTTATTATTTGAGTGTTAATTGTAAAACAAAACATTGAATGGTAGTCTTTTATAAACACATTAGTATGATATAAATCATTAAATAAATTTGAATTGAAATACTGAAATGTTATTTCAAAGGCAAAAAAAAAAAATAGATATATTTTCTTAAATATCGATACAGTGCTATTGAATATCGATACAGTATTGGGAATAAAAAATATCGCGTTGTATCTTCATATCAATTTTTTTCTTACACCCTTAGTTATGTTATCATTTTCAATGAATGACCTGACGAATGACCTGAACGTTTCTTTGTAGAAGCTCAGACTCTTGACGCCACCACTCGTCTCATAAACGTCCAGTTCACTGATGACCTGAAGGACATGAGCAGCGAGGCCTTCCAGAACCTCAGCAACAGCATTATGAACGAGGCAAGTGTGAAGGAAGACCTGCACTGGGAACATTACTGGTAACTTTGTGTCCCACAGATCTACCAAGCTCATGAACTAGATGCTCTGGTGAATTCAGGCCAGCTAAGAATCAAGATCAAGAACTTTTCTCCAGGCAGTGTGGTGGTCAGTTTTACCATCATCCTCATTCCAGCGAAAGATCAAGACATCACAAATACTTCTAAAGTGGTGCTTCTCTCCCTGAACAACAGCCCAAAATTCACTGTAGACAAAGAAAGCACACGCCTCACTGGTAAGTTGATCTGAATTCCTTCATAGAATGTATAGGGAAGTGCATCTGAGAAGTATATGAGGGTAGCGAAGAACTCAAAGAAGACAGTCAGTCCTCACCAGTCTCTTCTTGTTTGCTATGTTGATTGACACACAGTTTGTGGCCCACGTTAGCATTAAAAACCTATAACCAAAAAATCAAGTAAGCCAAATACAGATTGTTTCTTTTGCATTCCCATGTCATTACCTATGAAGAATAGTGCTTAATATTTGCTTGAAAATGTTTATTATTTATCTGTAAATTCCCCAAAAGCTGTTGTGGAAAAGGAATTTGTTACCACCAGGAAGAAGTTTAAGAAAGAAGTTCTGTGTTTGAAAGAGTCAGTGTGTGGGTTTAAGGCAATTCAAGAACGTATTATTTCAATTTAAACTTTTGGAAGCTACAACAACAAAACATCAGTCTACAATTTAGTCCATTGTTAGGGGTTTGCAAGATTTAGAAATTTTAAAAGCATTTACATTAATCTTTTATTTATGTGCACTGGTGTCTTTGTGCGCCATTGTTGTGTTTATTTTCCTTCTTCTGGGGTGATTTTTTTCATTCTTTCTAACGTTCTCCTACAATCCAGGCAGTTACCCTCTGTGAAAACCGAGGAAACAAGTTATTTAAAAGACCGAAAAGTAGATCTGACTCCCCATTGCTGGTTGTGGTCGGCAAGCAGCTCCATTTATCTTGGTCTTATTTGTTTCTGGTAGATTTCGATGAATGTGCTTCGGGTGATCACGACTGTTCCCAGAGAGCTGATTGTATAAACAGCTGGGCCTCCTACACATGTGTTTGCCAAGACGGGTTCACAGACATCAACACACAGAGGCCCGGAAGAGCCTGTCAAGGTACCCATTTATGTAATCCAGCAAGTCATATTTAAAGCGTTCCATTATCTAACCCAGACTGTTGTTCGTGCAGCAGCCCTGGCAACCACAACGATATCCCAGACTTCTTCGGTTGACTCGGCCTCACCTGGACCCACAACTACTGCCACTTCACCGACCTTTGCGACTGTGACGACGGATCCATTAGTGTCACACACACCGACTCTCCCATTCTCCCTCTCTGATGCACCCACTTCTGTATCCACTGCTCTCACACCTAGCACATGGACAGCCCTGACCCACACCCCTACCCCGCCCTCTACTGATTCCACATCGACTGCTCCTACATCTCAATCCTCCGCTAGTGAACGCCCTTCAACTGCACCCTCGAAACAAACCACTGCAACCACAATCCAGTTTGCTTCTGCATCCACAACTTCTGCTGCTTCCATGAGACCTTCAAAGACATCAACTGCACCTATCTTTACTTCGACTTTCTCTTCATCCGTCACCCCTTCAACCATGTCTAGTTCAATCTTGCCCGCAACCACATCATCTCGCCCCACAACCTTATCTTCGGCAACTTCAATCATAACTACTTCACATACAGCTCCGTCGATGTCTACAACAACTGTCCCTACAAGTGCACCCACAACTACGCTTAGTGCCGATTTAATCCCAACAACTAGGAGCATATATTTATCTACTGCCCCCACATCTACTGCACCTACAACCGTATCTACTGCACCCACAACCTCGTCTACAGCACCAACAACATTATTTTCAGCACCCATAACCTCCTCTACAGCACCTACAACCTTATCTACAGCACCCATAACCTCATCTACAGCACCCAAGACCTCATCTACAGCACCCATAACCTCATCTACAGCACCTACAACCTTATCTACAGCACCCATAACCTCATCTACAGCACCTATAACCTCACCTACAGCACCCATAACCTCATCTACAGCACCCATAACCTCATCTACAGCACCGACAACCTTATCTACAGCACCCATAACCTCATCTACAGCACCTACAACCTCATCTCCAGCACCCATAACCTCATCTACAGCACCCATAACCTCATCTACAGCACCCATAACCTCATCTACAGCACCCAAAACATCATCCTTGGCACCCATAACCTCATCTTCAGCACCTACAAGCTCATCTACAGCACCTACAACCTCACCTACAGCACCCATAACCTCATCTCCAGCACCCATAACCTCATCTCCAACACCCATTACCTCGTCTTTAGCACCCATAACCTCATCTACAGCACCTACAACCTCATCTTTAGCACCCACAACCTTATCTACAGCACCCATAACCTCATCTCATGCACCCATGCAAAATGCAAAATGCCATACATCTTTGTTAGTGGCCATCTCTGTCCAGTGTAGAGTGGCCTCTATCAGCGTCGCTGTTGCCAGAGACGTCCTGGAGCAGTGCCGGATCATGGAGAGCAGCCTCTACCTTGGACTGGAGGACTGCGGCGTCAATGGGGGCAACGCCACCCACGTCCAACTGACTGTGGCGTGGAATGAGTGTGCGACACGTCTTCTGCATGTAAGCCAGTATTTGCTTAATTAGCAGCTATGAGCGCTCGAAATAACTGTTCCACATTGCTAGAACGACTCAGCCTACACGGCAACAGTGACTCTGCTCAACAACATGGAGCCATACGTGTCAGCCAGTGGGATTGTTGAGGCGGGCAGGATGCGCCTGCAGGTTCCCATCATGTGCACCTACATGAGAAGCATGTTGATGTCTGCTGACTTCAGCTCAGTAGGGTGAGTAGCTCCCATGATAACTCATCATTACATATCCTGCAGCTGAGTAATACATAATAATACGATTTTTGGATGACTGAAAAGTCCCATATGGAATTAGAATTTATCAATTTAATCTAATTATCAACCAAATATTTGTATGAATTTCATAATCATGACATTATAAGATGTGTTTCATTAAAGTATAATTATTAATTTAAAAATAATGGGGAGACATTTTTTTCTAGCACACAGCAACACAGACGATAGATTCATAAATAATAATAAAAAAAAATAAGTGCAATAAAAAGAACCAAGTGCAAGATGACAAAATGAAAAGGATACAAAGATAAAAAGGAATATCATCTTTTCACTCCACTCTTGCCCCCTAACTCAAAAGTATACAGTCTAATAGCTCGAGGAATGATAGAGTCCCTGAGTCTATTATTGTTGCATCTGGGATGGAGCACCCGTGCACTCCATCTGCTTCTCTGCTAATCAAGCTAGATAAGCTAAAATTATTATTTCATACAACTTTTATTTATTCTTTGATCTGATCCAAAGGCATTTTTTTCCCAAATATTTTTAATTATATATTTGTTTCACTTAAATCCTTTTGAAGGGAAAAAATACAAAAAATGACAAACAGGTATGACATAAATACTACAACAAAAACCCTAATAATCATATTTGGAGACCTGTAAGGGATAATAGAAATAAATACACAATACAACGGTTACTTTATATTATCTTTGACCTCTTGAGGGCCACGTGAATACAGTTGAAGGGCCATGTGTGGCCCCCGGGCCATACTTTAATCAGGTATATCTATAACTATTTTTTATTTTTTTAACAATAATTTTATATTTTCTTTTGCAGGTACGACATGATCAAGGACGTCATCTCAAGCTCAGGCTCCTTCCTTGTGAATGTGCAGCTGCTGAATGGAACCATGCCGCTGCCCAACAACTACAGCCTCTCTTCGGACGACGTGGTGGTGGTGGAGGTCAGCATGAACACTTCTCTGGACCAGATCAAAGTTGTCATTCATTCCTGCTGGGCCACCACATCCCCTAACCCTGCTGACGCCATCCGCTACATCTTCCTGGACAACAGGTGCGCTGGTGACCACGACACAAAAATAATGTTGTCAACATCTGGTCTATCAAATGTGTATTTAGGAAATGTGGTTTTTCAGAAGATAGTCGGGGAGAACAGCAACATCTTAGCACAACATTTCCTGTTAGTTTTCCCTCTCACCCCCCATCAGAGACGGTAACCTAGCAACAGTTGCTTGGACTCATTCTCTCGCACCTTTAAAATCATCTTGCAGCTGAATTTAGACTCTCACTGTGATCAGGTAGGAAGGAAGAGCTAGATCACATCCATAGAAATCTAAGAATGATCAGAGAGGCTGTCAACGTTAAATGTTTTCTTGATTAAAAGATTTGTCCTCCTCGTTCTCTGCTCTCCAGATGTTCCCTGAACTCTTACACCACAGTCCTGATGAACGGGAACTCCAGCACCTCCAGAGTGTCCGTCCAGATCTTCTCCTTCATCAACGCCAAAATGATCTACCTTCACTGTCAGGTGCAGATCTGTGTGCAGATGGGATCTGACACCTGCGTGCCCGTAAGTCCACTCGTGGTCCCACCTGTACGTCTCCAGCAGACGATTCAAACGTGTGTTCTCTGCAGGACTGTGTGCAAAGAACCGCTCGAAAAGCCAAGATGATCGGAACCGCTTTCGGTACCTCGGGGCCTATTCTGAATTCTGACGAGGGTGAGCAACATGTTCTGCTCTTGCTGCATTTAAAAATAGCACTGTCATGACACCTGTCCGCTCTCAAGTGGAGAGCAGGATTCCTGCTGCAGCTACGGCTGCTCTTCATGAGCTCTTGAAGCCAAAGAGCCACTTTCTGAGCTAAAGTACGCAGGTTGAAGTTCGGGGTTGAGCCACCAGGAGGCATTAAATTCACCTCTACTTTTCTAGTACCCATATTACTTATGGAACATGAGACACATTCCAATGATTATGTTGGTATTATGTCACGAGAATTTTTAGAATGCAGCTTTACTTTTACTCTTTTCTAGGGTACATTCAGTTGAGGGATTTCATTCTCCATTTTTTAATACATTGTATTACATTTTGACTGAAGAGCCGACAGGATTCTTTTTTCCACTAGCTTTGCAGGAAATTTAAAAAAAAGAACAAATATTAATAGTAAATAAATTAACATGATCATGTTTATAGTCTAACTAACTTACAGTCTACTTTGCCCAGGTCTACCCGTATTTGTATTTATTTCCCACTGACTCGTCTCTCTCCAGAGCCAGTGTTGGAGAACTCTACTCTGTATGTGGTGGGATTTGCTTGTCTTGGAGTCCTACTCGCTCTCGCCTTCATCATCGGCTCCGTCAGCCTCTTCTACTGTCAGAGGAACCGCATCGGAAACTACAACTTCAACGTCAAACCCAAAGATGAGAAGTTCACCTACCTAGACGTGCAGTAGCGGGACACCGCCACTGGTTGGCGCGCAATCATCAGTTTTGCACAACATGTAAACTGCATGTGAAGAGATTTTTTGTTTGTTTGTGTGTGTGTGAGAGAGAGAAACCAGAGAGAGAGAGAGAGAGAGAGAAAGAAAGAGAGAGAGAGAGAGAGAGAGAGAGAGAGCGAGGGATTTGGGATTATGTGCCCCTGTCCAGGGTGTCCCCTGCCTCTCACCTTGCTGTAAATAGCTGGAATAACAAGCTTAATTTGGTAGAAATATCTGTCAAGTTCAAAGAACATGATTCGTCATTGATGGTCCAATATAACTGTGAAATTTGTGGTAGGCAGCATTAAAAATTAAACATTTTATTCTGATCATGTACAATAAAATAAATAAAGGAAATGAGATATACTGTGGAACAAATATGACATACAATCCCAATAATTTAATTTAAAATATTTGAAATATAAACTGAAACAACATGTAATTTAAAAAAAGAACCTTCTGCTCTCGTTGATGAAATTGTTCGAACAAACACTGACGACACTTTTGACCTCCCAGCAGAGGAGCTGGTGAGTTGTGAGCAAGATGGCGGCGTGTGGTGGAGAGTAACATGTTTATCCCGGTGTTGGGAACATGGATGTCTGGGAGGGGTCTCGTTCCGTGAAGCTCTACTAACCAGCCGAGTGTAAGAATGTGAGTGAGCGTGGTTTGATTCTGAAGAAGCCTTTCAAACGCACATCCCATAATGCCAGCTCATAATTGAAGCTGCTGCTGCATACTAAACAGAGAAGCGGGTTTTCTTTTTTGAGGGGGTCCCTGGAGACCTGTGGGGAGGGGATGGGTTACTACCAAACGGAGAGCTCCGCCTTCTAACCAACCCATTCAGTCTGGAACCAGGCAACTCGTCTCCATGGAAACAGTGTCAGGGATGGAGGGAGGGTGCAGAGATCAAAAGCTAAGTTTAAAATTGGTTTCAATTCACCGTTGACCTGTTTTTTTTTTCCCAAATGTATTTTTATATGAACATCAAACATTCACAGAACATCTTCTTATAGATAATCTCATTAATGATAACATCCAGATGCTTCTGATCGTAGTTTTAAATGCTGATTTGCTTTATCCAGTCTTTATGCATCGGATATGTTGTGTTCTTATGTTCTTAAAAGTGCTATATCATCATCTAATATATTTCTAATATATTTATTTTATTTTTTTATTCTCTCTTTTAAGAAAAAAATAATTTGTACGTTTTTGTAAATTTAATTTTCTATAATTTTATTGTTTCATGTAATAAAAACAGAGCAATAACTCTCATTTGTGTTATTGTCTTTCCTTAATAGATTTCCGTAAGGACACTCATGCATATAAATAATTTAATAGTGTAATGATAATATTGAATGTACACAGTACATATATAACCGGTACACAAATGGTATTTATTGTACTGTAAAATATAATTTATTAATTATTAAAGCAAAATGTTGTGTGTGTGTCAAGGTCACAGGCATCACTAAAGACCTCATGCTCTCACTTCTCATTACTTATGAAACAACTGGATGTGTGTTTCTGGGTCAAAGTTCTTCAGTACCTGAGTACCCTCCTAAAATCTTGTGCCTCAGATAGACCCAGTGGGACTCGTCTGCACGAGACGCTTCTGGGACAAGATAGTAGAAATGATTTGTACTCACTTTCTGTTGGATTCTTTTAAGTTTTGAATTATTTGTGAGTTTCCCTCAAGGATGGCTGACTCGCTGATGGGGCGCGACAGTTCTGCGCCCCCACCCCGAGTTCATGTTGACGCGAGGAGACTCGGCCGACAAACACAGAAGATTCAGAACAAGTATGAGCAGCAGAGTCAACTTAATGATGTGAGACAAGGAGACAACTTTCCTGCCTAAAACAAAATGAATGTTCTTTTTATTTACTTTCTCAGCTCATCCTTTTTTTTTACGATCAAACACAGGCTTGAATGAATTACATTAAGTTCAGCAGTGAAACAGAAGCAGTCTTCATGTTGTGCTTGTTTATTTTCTGGTACAGTACATGTTGATTTACAACCAACAAAGCACTTGATGGTGAAACATTAAAACAGCAGAAAACAGCAATTATAGCACCTTTAAGAAATCATAACATTGTCGTCTGTGGTCTAAGTCTGTCCAAAACATGCTCGGTTCACAATGGGGATGCAAAAATGTGTTTTTGTTTGTGTTTGAGTGGAATTCAAATACTAGCTTCGTACAGCAGCAGGACAAGATTGAGCTGCACCTGCAGAGCTACTCGGTCAGATCGAGAGCAAATCGTACGACTCCGCCGCTCCGCCGTGGTCTCTCCAGCAGGGGGTCTGGTTCTGGTTCTCCTCCAGCAGCACCCTGGGGATGATGATGACGGGGTCGGAGAACCTCGTCTTCAGAATCTCTAGGAGGCAGCACATGGTTAAGGCGAAGAGGGCGAGGAGACAAAGAGAGAGAGACACGTGATGAGGTTTCTCTCACGACACAAACAATCATTTCAGCATGAACACCCTGTGACTGTTCACTTGAGAAAAGTTTCTTTTTTCATCGCCTTTAGAAGGCTTGACATTTTATGTGAAGAAATGGTTTGTAACAGGTTGTCAAGATTGTTTTATTTGTACTGAGATGTGGGAACTCATTTTTAATATAAGTATATGTGTGCTAGAATCAGCAACAAAGTCATGTCAACTAGAATCTTAATGGTTGACGAAGTGGCAAATGAACATTTGACAGTTTAATAACAGAAAAAGATCTCATGTACCTTCAGGTTGAGGCTCAGAGATAAAAATAAATAAAATTAGATTATATTGCTTGGCATAATAATAATATTACATGTTCCTGTTAAAGTCAAGTTAAATTCAAGACTTTGTATGACTTTTTAATGCCATTTAAAACTCAATTTAAGACCAACTCGGAAACCAACTAAAGTAGAAAAAACAAACATCAAAGTACAGTGGGTCAGGCAAACAGCCGATTCCCATTAAATGTACACCTTCCCATTTTGCCCAAATCCAACATCTCTGTCTTAACTCAAGTGAACTACAATCTGTAAATTATTATTAAAAAAAAAGGAATACATTTTACCTCACATTTGTCCGACTTCAAAAAGTGTTATTTGTAAGACATTGTTTATTGCCTATTTAGGCCTTGTTTTAGGAAACCTGAGTTCCTTTAAGATTTTTTGAGGATCTGCAAAAACCCTGTGTCAAGGGTTAGAGGTGACTGTGTGGAACCAAGTTGTCAATTTGCCAAACTCGGCCGGCTTTTGAACCGTTCATGAATACTGCTCCAATGTTCTGAGTGAGGGGGATTCATTGGTTTTAAGCTCAATAGAAAGTTGTACTCTTTTATTCACCCGAAAGTTTCAGGGTTTCAGGGAGACTAGCATACCAGTATGTAACCTGGTGCCTCCATTTATAACCCTTTTCTAGCTTCATAGTCAAACCAACCTAAGGTATGATTCAACAGGATCTGGACTAATGGTTTAACACAGAGGGTTCTTCCTGCTGAAAATATTGCCAAATTATCTGTTTTTTTCGCTTGGCCTGTAGCTTGTCCATCACACTGTTTCAAACCATTTCTATGTTCCGATCAATGCAGAGTTCTTACTCCATTAGCCTGAATTGTCAAAGTCGCAGGGTGTTTACTTTTAAATCTGCTCAGTCATTGTTAAATCCTGCACTTACTCTTAAGGAGCTGCTTCCTGTCGACTCAGTCGAAAGGGCTACTCTTTTACACTCTTAATATTGCAGGTCGAACAGAGAACAGTGGCAGCATGCTTCCGTTTTAAAATGATAAACAAAATACATGACAGCGGTACCTACAGGGTAATTACAAATGTGATGCAGTGAGAAAGCGGCTTCATAAATAGGGTGAATCGCAGTGGTTTCCTCTGGGGAGACAGTCAACACTCATGCTTGGGAAGATAGCCGAACTAAACCAGAGGGTTTCCTCGCAGGAGAATCTAAAGGGTGTGACACAACAGGCAGGCGGACATCTTCATTCACCCCACAGCTTCTGTCAAGACATAACGTCCATATGAAAGAGAATGCAAAAGAGCAGAGAAGTCGTTGTTCACCGTAAATCATAAAAGTGTACCACTTCAGAAAGTAAAGCAAAACTCGATGAGTACGGATGAATGGCCGGTTGCTTCACGGGGGGTTACCTGGGATCGGGAAGCGCACAGCCCCACAGGTGTTGCTTTAGCGTCTGCACCCAGCCAATATCTCGGATTGGCTGGCAGAGTTGAATGTAGTGGTACTGTTTTAGAACAACCCTTCAAATAAACCAGAAGTTCACTCATTAGCACAAGACTAGGTGGACACAGCATCATCCAAAGTCCAAAAAAAGACAGACAGAATTGTTCCACATTGACCTTCATGCTGCTTCAAATCTGGAATAGGCTTCTGGACCCCCGTTTACATGCATGTGGACAAGCTGAGGGAATATATCAGGCAAACAGTCACGATATATTCTTCTGTCCTCACATGCTGGGAGGGATGCCAGTGCGTATGCCAGAGGCACATCAGGATAAGCATAGAAAGAGGTGGCGAGAGCAAAATTCTCTTCCATGTGGATTCACTTTTGCAATCCGTAGGACAAAGACAGAGGGGACAGAGACCTGCAATCGGTTCAGCATTCTTGTCAACAAAAAGAAGCAGGAATCTTTTCAACTTTTTTGTATTTATTTGTAATGTTTCAGTAAATATGAGCAGGCAGGTAGACACACAAGCACGTCACAGTGTTTTTTTTAGTTTTTTTTTTTAGTTTTGGCCAAGACACCTTTTTCCGTACCATACTTTCTATACTTATATGCCAAAAAATGAATGAGATAGCACCGGGTGAGGCGGCCCATTAAATCACCGCCATTCTTGTGTAACGTGTTAAAGAGTCTCAGAATAAAAGGCTGCAAAATGCTAGTGAGTCATTCCCCGTCACAGGTGAGACTCAGCATTGATGGACAGGGTGGAGGCGATGGCTGCTGTCGTCCACTTGGCAATGAGACGGAGGATGGTGAGGTGTTTGGGTGATGGAGGGAACTTGCAGAAAAATGGCTTCCGGACTAAAAGGGCTGAGTTCACATTACCATGCTGAAGTTCCTCAGGTGTATTCGTTTATTATTTGACATATATTTCTGTAAATCCAATATTACCTTTGTCTAACATATATGTCTTCTTAAAACCAAAACAAATCTTTGAAGCTGAGTAAGTCAATAGTTCCTGTTTCCATATTTGGCTATTAATTTTAGCAGAAAGCATCTCAGTAGTTTGTGTCACAATATATAAATTATCCAATTTTGCCTAAATTTAAGCTTCATTTTTGAAAATGTTTTGTCTCAACTATGTCTTTGGAGCTCTCGCATGCTGCATTTAAATTCTGGACTCATAAGCTGCCCTTCAAAGGTCAAGATCAAAAAACCTATTTAGTCTTTTCTCAAAAACTTTGAATGAATATTAAACTTGCAAGTAGTCATCAAAATAAATCCTTCGGAACCCTTGGATGGTAATGTGAACACAGCTGACACCTCCATGTTCCAATACTCAACAAATAGAATCTTTTTAAAAAGTGAGATAATCATTTAAAACATATTAACAGTTACAATACAACTTACTTTATACTTTCTAAAAACTCCAATGCAGAGCCTTTTAGCTTAGCGTTCTATATTGACGTCTTAAAACATAAACAATAACAATGTTTTTAACAACCTGAAAACCAAATGAATGCAATTTTAGTTTAACAAACCTTCAACAACTTCTTGTCTTATGTATATACTGTACGCTCGAACAAAAAAAATATATATATATATAGAAACCATAAAACAAAATGTTTGCAGCTTTTCCCTTTACAACAACACTTAATTACTCTGACTGGTGGTTTTGATGTTGTTAATGCTAATAAAGCTAGCAAAGACAGGGTTTTGCAAACCTGTAGCGCTTCTCAATGCATAATGTATTCTCTCTGGTTCTTATGTCATTAGATGATATTAAATACTCATCCGAGCTTAATCTAATTATGTTTCATAATCCGTTCAGAGCACAGCATGTGGGCCCAGAGGACCTGAAAGAGCCAAAATTTTAGACAATTTTGCGTAGCTGCTTACAGTGCAGAGATAACAAAGAACTCAGGATTACAAAAAAGATGAACAGAAGCACAGGTGGCAGCAGGTGGAAAACAAGCCATGGAAACAGAAGACATGGTAAAACAACCGGTAGATTTTTTGCTGAAACTATATCAAAGCACCAATTTGATGAAGAAAAATACAAAAAGTAGATGAAATCCTTGATTTACTCAGCAAAGCATTCACACTTTCCATGAGAATGATTTTGGTCCATGCAGCAGGTCGCCATGGCAACCTGGAGATGGAGGCGAAAAGAGTGGGGGTGGTGGGCGGCATCAAATGAGAAGGAAAAAAGACGCTCATACCCCTGCGTTACTGTAGTAAAAAGAGGAGGGGCATCTTCCAACTCATCTTTTTGATTGTAAACCAGAGGTAGCAAAAGCAGAACGTAAGAGATGGTAACTAGGAAGGGAGAATTTTGCAGCCTCTTTGTTTTTTTTTCCACCAAAAATAAGAAATCAATGGAGAAGTAGTGCTAAATGAGTTTACTCTTTTGCCTCAGCCAGTTTGTTGTTCATCTCTTTACTTTTCTCCTTGTCCACCACAGCCGCCCGGGTCGCCGGCTGGTTCTCCGACGTGGTCTTCTTGGAGCCTCTCGCCGCCGAGCCCTGCTTGTCTCTGGCTTTCTTCAGCGGCTTGCTCTGGCCTGAGGCTGGCGCTCCAGACTTTATGGGTTTAGAGCGAGTGACACTATACCTGTCCACCTAAAGATATTGGACAGTGACATGATTGTGGCGGTTAAAAAACTTGTGTCAGATGGATCAGTTTGAGGAAACCCCTCCGACACAATGTTGGTGCTGGACTCACCTGTTTGATGGGTTCTATGTACGGCTCGCTGTACAAGCTGCGTATCCTCCTCCTGTCCTTGGCTTTGTTGTCAGCCGGCCGCAAGGGAACCTGACCCTTGTAGGTAGCACTGTAGCTGGTCTCCAGGTTGGTCTTGTCATCCGGGGGGAGGTACTGGGACCTGGCCCGGATCATCTTTGCAGGCTTGACGTCTCTGTAAGCTTTAAACTCCGTCCTGTTGAGGGAGGAGTGAGAAGTCAGTTTACAGGAAACTTAAACAAAAGCTCTTTGGATGGAGAATGTGACATGTTTGGGACATCAGGTCACAGCAAGTGCTAATGACATGTCAGTTCTCAATATAGAAATAGAAAGAATAGACTAAGTGACAGTTGTGTCAAACATTTTTTGGGGGATTTTTCCTACTTCCACATTAGATAAAGGGTTACAGTTGTGCCTCTGGGATCTAATAATTTAAAATTACACTAACTTCCTCTTCCCGCGTTTTTTAACAAGGAGATCAACACATTTCTTTGGATATAACTTGAGTGAAACCGACAATGTGTGAACACACTTTAAGAGGAATTAAATAAGAATATAATTACAAAAACAATATTAAGAAAATAATCTCAAGAAACCATGTTTTTTTTTATTTAACTATACATCTGTTAAGAGTTTCTGCTTAAGCTGGACACACTATGGCACATCATGCTAACCCTGCAGTTACGATGAAGGTCGGCACCATGGCGCCATTGACCCATCAAATCATGCTTCTGCTAGCTGTGGATCAAATTATTTTAACTGAGTGAAAGTTGAAACAGAACAACTTAGGAAATCATCAATGAAACCACACTTGTTATATGTACTCACATTGGATAAACTGCTGTACATTGAAGTATTGTATTACAGTGTGCTAGAATTAGCTGCAGGTCTGCCTCGATATAAATTCCTCCGACAAACAAACAACACCCGACTTAATTCAATTAAACACGAATCAGTGATCTCACCTTTCTGTCTAATTAATAAACAGGCAGCTGTCCGTCTGGTTCAATTCTCTCCGATGATACCTGTCACTCCTCCCCTGTGGCCCAGCATAGTCATAAACACAGTAGCGATAACAACTGACGCAACCTAATGCTCAGTGAAACATCTCAAGGCTATATTAAGCACCATCAAGACAGGAAACAGACACGAGGACGGCAGAGCTAGCATCCGTTTTCAATAGAATCAAATCGAAGATCATGAGAATCATTGATCAGTGTTGGCCTTAAGTTACTCTCACACTCAACCAATTTTTTGTATTCTAGGTAAGAAACAGGATTAACTTGGACCTTGATTTCACAATGATGTGTAAAAGAGTGGCGTATTAGCTGACCTGTCATATCTCTTCAGAGAGAGTGAAATCACAATCCACGGTTACATAACTGGACCCGAGTTCACTCGCAGTACTTGGACGGGCAAGAAGCAGCGCCGCAGACAGGTTACACAACAACGGTCAAGGCCACAACTTTAATGGACCCACATGACAGGGTGTGAAGTGTGTGAGCGTCAGATAGAGACAGATCCTCAAACACAGAGCGTCCACAGTGTGGCAACACTGGTCAATACAGTAACATGTGTGACAAATACTCCAGTGTCATCATGTACTTGGTACATGTTTGAATCAGAACAGACGACTCACACACACTGTAACCAGACAAACATAACCATTAACCATTAAGGGTAATATTGTTGTCCCTGAAACGTAATTTTCAAACCTGAGAGCAAACAGACAATGCCCTGTAATGGACCGGCTATACGTCCACTTTGTCAAGGACAATTTCATTTGTCTGTTACCTGACTCATGAAAAACTATACGAGATAAATAAAGATAACAAAATATAACTAATGGCAATTTTGATTAAAATAAATAAATAATGTAAGTAAGTAAGTAAGTAAGTAAGTAATTTATATTTGTATAGCGCTTTTCCAGACCAGGGTCACAAAGCGCTTAAACAATCAAAACAATATTCAATAAAGTATATACTTTAAAGATCAAGATAAAACTGATAACACAACAGGAGTTCCAGAAAATCAAGGAAAAGCCTGAACAAATAGAAACGTCTTAAGATGTTTCTTAAAGGAGTCAGTAGATCCATCAAACGCAGAGGGAGAGGAAGATCGTTCCAAAGCTTAGGAGCAACAGCCTGAAAAGATTTCTCTCCTCTGGTCCTGAACCGTCACAGTGTTGTGAAGAATAAACTGATTTTGTGTACAAATGTAATAATGTTATAAAAACATAAATATTATATTAATAAAAAAATATATATATAAGAGGTCATTGTATTATTCAATTAATTTGTCACAAAACTAGCAGTGGTGGGAACTTATAGTGAAGAAGAATGAACTAACTGGTCACCTCCATGCCTAACTTTCATTATTATAAGCAGCCCCAACTCTTACATCAAGAATAATCACTGTGCAGCAATTTTGCTCAGCTGACCCAGCTAGCACGCTGTGGCGAGGAGCACGTGGAGAGCAAACACTGGCACTGACAGGAGGGGAAGTGAGCCAAGTACAGCACTGCAGATCTAACGTGGCACAATCTGGATGCCCTCGCCCAGTGTGGAGGGATGGAAAACACAACAAATCACTGTGAATCTACAGTGAGCAAACAAACGTGTTAAGACTTGCTGGAATCAGAAAAATGCATCTTCACACATAGAGACAGTGCGAGTACAATTCTCAGCAAGTGGAAGACGAGTTACTAGTTTGTTTGTTTATCAGGGCCAACTCTGTAAAAACAACAACTCTTGAAGGCAAAACCTCCAATAGATGAATCACCCAATAGGAGTTGATGACTGATCTAAAGTCATATCAAAACTATTGAAGTCAGTTTAAAATCCTCAGGTCAGGTTTACAAGGACGAACGACTACAAAAGAACATTTTAGCCCAACATTTTCAAAGCTTTTGGTTCAAACATCTTATTTAAATAATAGAATTTCAGACGTGATAATGGCATGTTTGAGACAACGTCGGTTGCTAAGCTGCCGTCTGAGGAGGAGGAGGAGGGCGACGATAATGGGCCACTATTGCGACTATACATGAAGTGAATAATGAATGATGGGGGAGGAAAACTGTCTCCTTCAGAACCGCAAGATTCTCGACAGACTTGAATTCTTAATCAATACATCTGTTTTCTGGATTGATCCGTCAGGAAATGATGCAACAATGTAAATGTTTTTTACGAAGTCGTAGATGGCTGGAACAAGGACACGTCTGATTTATCTTGTGTAATTAGGTTACACAGCCTTACATTATTCATTCGCTTCCTCAATCGTAGACAAATATCTCGGTGAATTCACTCAAAGCAGATACGATGAAACCAGATTAAACGGGTCATGTAAGAGAGTTTCCGATCATTCGATGGAATAAAATGAGGTGATATCTTTGTATATAGGCAGTTGTTGAATGGATGAACACATATTTCACAAGTCAAGATAAATTCTCTCCACAGTTTTATCAGCATTTCTTACACTTTGAGTGAGGCTTTGCACTTTAAAGAGGATCATGTTTGAATCCGTCAAAGTCTTCTGGCCTTTTAAATTGTAACTTTCATATTTAAAACTGCCAAATAAAAGTAGATTTTAAAGTAAATAGTTGAAGTTCTGAGGCAGATTTACACAAAAAGCTTCTCTCTGTCCCTAAACTCGCTGACACCAGCAGTACCTGTCTGTCGTACTGCCAGAGATGATGTTCTCCCTGACCTGTTTTTAGGATATATTTCTTGTTGATGATCTTCATAAAGGGTTAAATATGTCTTACTTAAGTTTGTGCAATGATGGTATGATGATTACATTATATTGCAAATGTTGAGCTCCAGACAGGTTCAGAACAATTTAGACCAAGACCTTTGAATTCAGGAATATTTGGAGCTGAAATCATTTATCTTAAATGTAATGTCTCATTTTGATCCCTGGATAAAAAAAATACAGGAAACACTTCCTGTTTAATGTCTATGTTTACTGCATGATTGTGCATTTTTTGTGATTATTTTTTTTACGGTGTAATAGGTTCCTCTCTAGGACAGATTTGAGCCTTGCTAGCGTATTGAGAATAATGTGAAATTTTGTTATATAATTTGTATCTTTTAATATTAAACATAAAAAATGATTTCTCATCGAATATTGTAATTTTGCAATGCTATCTCAACAGTTTATGATTCTTTTTATTTTTCTAACCAGTGTGTGTTTCTTTCATCGATATACGTTTTTACGCTTTCAAAAACTTGAATACTCAATTTAATAAATATGCATAGAAATGTTTACATATTTGATTTAGGCATATATTTGTTCAAGTTCATAATAGTTTCATTATCAAATAAAATGTCTGTATTGCTCAGGTCTGCGTCTCTAAACTTCTAGAGGCATAATTTTTAAAGAGAATACCATTTCAGAGATATTTTACTGCTGAAACAATTTCATATTTAATGTTCAAATGCTCCCTCAGTTGAAAAGTGCTGTGAAGTATATGACAACTTGCTGTACGAAGGCTTAATCCAAGTAATATTTACAGGTCAAGCACTAATATTGATCAAGATTTAATGAATGATTGATATTGTTGTTATTTTCTGAAAAAGTTTGTAGAAAAGTTAAATGTGTATCACATCTATCTCCTCTGTAAGATAGGCCACTGTAAACTGAATCACTGTCTGAAAAGTAGCACAAGTATATTTTTAGTGTTGTGTAATTCGTGTGTGCACTTGTTACTGTACACACCCCGAGCTGCATCATCAGCTCACAGATGACCTGCTTTAGGAACTTGCTGGCAGCGGGAAAGACAGACGGTGACTGGGCTTCTGGTGGTCCTTGTTCAGAACTTAGATGTCATGTTGCCCGGGGTGGCAACGTGATGATGGACGGGAACACTGACGCGTCATCTCAGCGGGCAACAGATGGACCAGAGGGAACCGTCCAATATGACTTAGCGGCTCCATACTTGCTTGAGATAGTTAATGTGATTTTACATTTGGCTCTCGGACATATGTGTCCCTGCTTACTTAGGAATCTAATTTTGAGTCAACAAATGCCTTCCTGCCTTGAAATAAAATAATACAATGCTGACATTTGCAAATATCTACATGTCCTTATCGCCTTAAATACCAAAGGGCCTTTATAGACATTAATGCAATTGGACGAACAAAACAACGACTCTGAAAAACATCTCCGACAAGCTCTTTGTATAATTTAGCAGTTAAGTGTACTTAAATACATGCTAATAAATAGATTTTGTTGTCTCTGGGTCAAGGTAACCCAGTGGCCCAAAAACAAATGTTTTGAGGTATCCCTTCTGTTGAATCTGGATCAAGGTGAACAATCTCCCTGGATTCCATAAATACACAAGCAGTGGTGGAGGTCGTTTAATCAGATGTAACACAAAGGATATCACAAACACGTTTGTTTTTTGGGCCTTCAGGTCACCTTGACCCAGAGACAACACAAGGGTTAAACTTTTCCAGGCTTACTTTGTCTCTTTGGCAGACATTATGGTTCATTTTTACTAGGATACACAACATTAAAATAGTAATATTACATCAAAACACATTTATGAAAGTAGGGGGGATATATTCTAAGGGAAGACTTAAACTTAAAAAAGCCAAAGGCTTTAGTACAGACCAAAAGTTTGGACACACCTTCTTATTCAATGTTTTTACTTTGTTTTCATGAATACTTAGATAATTAAATCTTAATGAACGCATCACAACTATGAATGATCACATGAGGATAATTTACTTAACAAAAAAATTGTGAAATAATTGAAAACTTGTTGTTTCTTCAAAGCAAATACCTTCTCTGATGACTGCTATGCAGACTATTGTCATTCTTTTGATGGCCTTTAAAATAAAGTCACCCAAGTGGTTTTTACTGCACACGTGTCTTAGTGGAATGTTTGCCTTATTAACTGAGGTTGGGACCATCAGTTATGTTGAGCAGAAACCAGGTTGATACAACCTTTTAATTCATTTTATTGAAAGAACCAGTCAGCAAAGAGAAGACAGTGACCATCATTACTCAAGAAAGTCAGTCTTAAAAATTGCAGATAATAACACATTTTATACTTGTTCGAAATATATTCACTCATAAAAATATGTCCTAAAATGCTAAGGATGGCACCTGTTCTTGTCAACTCTCCACCAAGGAACTTTAAAAGCTGCACAGTAATCCCAACACGACCGGAAACGTCTGACTTACTTGTAGGAACTTCCTGCTGAGATCTCCTGTTTGATCTGTCTGTTGACCGCGTCCACCGTCCTCCCTCTGACCTCTCCCTCCTTCAGGACCCCCTTCTTCTCCGCCTCGGTCTTGTTGCTCCTCTTCTTCCGGTCCTGGACCGGGTCCTTCTCCCGGTCTGCGAGGGCGCTCTTCTCCACGCCGCTGTCCGCCGCCGCTCTGGCCGCCTGCTGCTTGGCGTGCCTGGCCCGGTCCAGCTGCCGGTCCTCCCCCGAGGCGACCCCCGCGGCGGGTCTGGAGACCCAGGGGTGGTCGTACCTCTTGGGTATGGGCCAGGGCTTGTAGTCCTTCATGTACTGGGTCTCGGTGTTGAACGGCGTGTCCGGCTCGTGGTACTGGCTCTTGGGTTTACAGCTGGGCTCGGGTCGGACCCGCCAGTGTTTGAAGTCCTCGCGCGTGACCGAGCTGCACACGCGCTCCTCGGACACGCACCTGCGCGGCGGACGCGCCTCGCTCTTGCGCGAGGGCTGCGTCTCTATGGCGACCCGCGCCTGGGAGGGATGGAGCGGCGGCTGCAGCTGCACGCGCTGCATCTCCGACGCGTCCGTGTACTTGGTGAACACCAGCGGGACCGCGATGTCCGCCTTGTCCAGCTGCGTCCAGAAGCGGGCCATGCAGCACGCGCGGCTGATGCAGGGCCAGGCCATGTCGAGCCTGGTGGTTCCACCGAGATGCTTCACCAAGATGTCCGCCTTCCTGCACGGATGATCCCGGTCCTACACGCGATGGTTTAACGAATCCATTGTAAATGTCGAGATGAGAAGATCCGGGTCCAGGTTCTGACCAGTTCGTCCTCTGCGTCCGCTCAGAGCTATGAGGAACAACAGCCCCGCCCTCCCGACGCAGCATCCAGGAGGAGAGTCAAGCTGGCGCGCGTGAGTCAGCTGCATCCTACTCCCAAAACGTCCCAAAAATATCGCAAATTTCACACAAACTCGGACAGTACACGGTTAATACAGGCAACCAGGGAGTATGTAGTGGATAAGTAAGTAGTAATAATAGAAGCATGGATTATGAAAATGTATCTTATTTTCTCTCCTCTATAGGATAACTTGTACTTCCGGTGCCAGGTGATGCCAGTCACAACGTCGGATGTTTAAATATGATGAAATATAAAAGTTTTTTTTTACCTTTTCAAAACTCCAACATTAAAATGTTTTTTTTTTTAACCGTTTCAAAACTCCAACATTAAAAAAAATATATATCTTTTTTTACCTTTTCAAAACTCCAACATTAAAATATTATGGTTTACCTTTTCAAAACTCCAACGTTAAAATATATATATATATATATATTTTTAATTTAATAACATTTTTTGGTGAAAATAAATTTGAAAAGGTCAAAAAAATAAAAAAATAATTAAATATTAAAAAATAAAAATAAATAAAAAAATATATATTTTAATGTTGGAGTTTTGAAAAGGTGAAAAAAAAGAAAAAAGGAACATTTTAACGGTGGAGTTTTGAATAGGTAAAAAAAGATATTTTATAGTAGATAGATAGATAAATGAATCGTTTCTTCCTATTTTATGATTAAGTTTAATAAATTATACTATTACGACAATCATTGTTATGTTTAATACTTCCACAAACGCTACCAACCTTTCGTATGAGAGCTACTTCGTGGGAACCAAGGATTACGATTTTCTACCATTTTTGATAAAGAAAAAAAGAAAGAAAGAAACAGCACAGACCACGGTTTTAGTGATGATACTACTACTACTACATACTACCTACTACTATCACTAATAGCAATAATAATAAATACAACAACAACAATAATAATAATTGTAGTAGCAGTAGTTGTATTAGAATCCCTTATTAGTCCCGCGAGGGGAAATTCGGTAGTGCTTTTGACAGCCATTCACAGAAGTAGTTGTAATAGTAACAAAAAATTAGTTATTTATTGACCACTGATATAAGTCTAGGTCCTGATCTAGACTAACACAACAACCATGGTTAGATATATATGTGACTAGAGTTCATCATCGTTGTTCCTAAAATGAAATCGTATTACAATTTAGTGACATCTGGTGGTTTAAAGTATGTTGCAGTTCATATTAAACAGTAAAATGATTCTGAGATCATTTAAGTCTCCAAACCATCTAATACTGAAAAAAAAAAAAATTAACAGATCTTTCTTGCCATAGTTTATTACAAGAGTGTACAAACAAATGGTCAAATAATAAAATATGATATACAATGTTATCTTATCTTATCTTATTGACAGTATTCAGGAAGATAAAACATGAGGACTGACTTAATCAGAGATTTATCCAACTTGTTGTTTCCATACTTGCAGTCCTGATGACATCAGACGGATGGAAGTGTATATCTGAGCAGATGTTAAATACATTCATTGAGAAGCTCTTTGACCATATGATGTTTCAACACTCACAGATCTCTGCCTCCAGGGTCAAAAGTCAGATGCTGCTGATAAGGTTTGACAAATCAAACACTGTCTGAGATAAGGCCGACAGCGTGAGGAGACGGTGATGAGGATAGAGGCGAGACTTTGGACCCACTTTAAACCCTCCTCTTCTCAAGCTATTGCAGGAGCTCCAGGGTTTCTTTCTGTCGTTCTGCTCCGAAGCAAAGATGAAGGTTGATTTTGCACCCCTGGATGTTCCCTTCCAGAGGAGGAAGCAGACGGCTGTGGTGCTGCTGTGGGTCTTCTCCTTCCTGGCTTTGGGTGAGTAGTAACTTTGAAAGTGTTCAACAATATATTTGAAGACCACTTGTTTGACTTTCGTTATATAAGTAAACACTTGTGAATGGAAGACAGAGCAAACACACTGACCTCACTTACCCCTGAGTTGTGGATCAAATTTGAAATGTAGAACCATATTCACAAACACTAGGCCATGTGCCTCTAATTGTGTAGGCGTGTTTGGCTCGGTGCTGTCACTGGTACATGCTTGAAGTACTTTCATAAATGAAAGTGACCACTGCAGGCTGGACACACCCCTCCGACATGTAGTTTTATTGCATAAGAAGCATTATTACAATCAACACAATGAACATGTTTTCACTCTTGTGAAGCTCTGGTGTGTGTTTGTGTTTTATCATTACTTTGATTGGTGAGTGATTTAATCTAGCAAAGCAATAGTTGCTTTAAAAGGAGTTTGTTTGTTTATTACTTTTTCCTTATGTTGGCATCATACATTTTTTTAACATGTTTTATTTTTTAATAATTTACAATATTTCTTTAGTGTAATCTACATATTTAAGGCTGGTTACATTTGTAGGAATTGTTTATATTAACTTCCCCACATGTTTTCAATAAATTATATGGATGATGATTCATATTGCACTGAATATTATTCTATTAGATGTTATATATTATTTGCATCTTTTTTGGTCCAGGCATTTACTCTGACTATGTACAAAAATGAAAAATATAAATGGAAAAGTGAGTAATAGAAATGTGTATATTTAAAAAAATAAACTCATAAATTCAACTCAGATATTCCAAATGGTACCCTAGAGATCCATCAAAATCATTGTGAAATGAATGAATGTTATGATAAACTTTCATTGCACCACTTCCTGTTTGAGCATTGACGTAATTTCCCACCAAACATCCCATGCTTCCTTTATAAAACACAAGATCCAAAGACTTGGTAAAAATTTCCCTCCAAGACAGGTTATCTGTGAAACCCGGAAAACCACTTCCCCATGAATGCCTCTCTCTCTTTCCTCAGCACCCCTGTGCATCCTCCTTTTCATCTACTTGCTCTTCACGTCATACTGGGCCGTCTGTGTCCTCTACGCCGTCTGGTTCGTCATCGATTATGACACTCCTTCCCGTGGAGGTCGCAGGGTGCCCTTCCTGTGTGGCCTCGGATTGTGGGACCACTTCCGGGACTACTTCCCCGTCAAGGTGAGATGTATGAGGAACTCACAGACGACCGTAATTTTTGCCAAAGATTGATAATAAATGGATCAATTATTGTTCTTAATGTTTACTTATTTTATTTTATTCCTTTTGTTCGTTTACCTCAAAATGAAGTTATGTCATTAGATGTTATTGTTATAGTCAACATGTAAACACACTCATTGAATTTCACTAGTCAAACCTATCATGTTTACTCACACTTGTGCTTACCAGACATGTTATGAATCATGTTAGGGAAGAAACGTGATTGGTCATAAGAAACATGGGGTTTATTACGTGTAATTAAGATCGGCGACAATTAATAATTATTATTATATACCCTCATTCACTTTTAGCGTTTACAATTTTAAAAAAGCAAGAAAGAATGATGTATATATTTTTGTATTTCTGGTAACACTAACGCTTTGGAGACTCCTGGGTTGTTCTCAGTGTTTTCTTGACCTTTTAGGTATATATTTTTTGGAGTATTTATTTTTATTGTTTAAGCGCTTTGCAACCCTGGTCTGGAAAAGCGCTCTATAAATATAAATTACTTACTGACTTTTACTTTTAACTTGTCTTTGCCCTGCATGGCCACATGATTAAAATAGTTATATAAAAAAGAAGAAAATCCAATTCAATATCATAAACAATCTTGTTGAAAACATTGATTTCACAATTACAAAAATGTATAAAAAATGGGTTAATGTTTTTGACAAGCATCTTCTGACAGAGCTGACTCAGTCATACTTCACTCTTCTGTCTCCATCTAGCGGGAAAAGGTGGGAAGTGAAAACCTGGTCACTTGTGGTTCAATCACAGCCCAAACTCCGACTTTTAAAAATGAAACTCATTGGAAATTGTTCTTATTCTTGAAAGCTTAAAAAAAAGAATTGTTGAAAAATGTACTGGTTAAATTGAATACCATGATATGCTGATAGTAAGGGAAAAAATTCACATATTACTTACTTTCTTACTTACATAATTATTTTTCATTCAAATGTTTGGGAAAAATGTTTTTAGTTAAGCTGGTTGAGAAGTCAATGACGTGTCATAGCAGCAGGAGAAAGTTAAAACTGCCAGAGGCTCTTGTGGTTCATGTGCATCGTCGTAATTGATTGAAACCCTGAAACATTTTTATGGCAGACCTTAGTTTCTACTCTTGAGGGAGTCATTTCCAGCATCATCTGACTGTATGCCCAATTAAATGAGCAATGACTTTCAGAGTTTCTGATTCGTTTCATTGGTTTCTTTTCACCCACTGTTCCTTATTTCATCATCTTCAACATCTCTACAGCTGGAATCTGCTCTCATGGCTCAAACAAACGCTCATTTCAAAAGAGAATGTTACAAACCCGGTAGATCAGACAAAGGAGCAAGCCATTCGTTTCACAAAACCTTTAGGCAGGTAGATGTTAGGCTACTCTAGTTTGGTGGTTGTAAATCCTGGCATATAATTAATTAAAAAATATAGTTAAATGAAGCTCCGCTAAATTAGAGTTAAATAAAAATAAATAAAAATGTTTTGTCCAGCAAAAAACTTGTGACCAACAGATAGCAGTGTCACGACCACTAGTTAAGAGTCACTGCTCTGCTCACATCACTTACCCGAGTTCTTAACTGCTGCAGAAATAACTACTTTAACATGGTTATGACCATGACTATGGAAATGTGTGTACTCAGTTCAAGAGAAATAGATGATTCAAGTTGTTTAAAGACTAAAAAGAGAAAGTGTCCTCGCCTGGCTGCAAACAAAGGTTTGTTTATAAATAGTATTCGAGACAATTAGTGGAAAAGGGTAAATGATTAACTGAGCTGACGGCCAGCAGGTGAGTTTTGATGCTGCAGGTTGTTGTTGTGACAGCAGTGGAGATGATTTAAAATGTAAAATAATCATGTTAGTATTTAAGAATCTTCTATTTTAACATCTATTCTTAAGACAGTATTTTGTGTACTGAGTCAAAATATTGTTTGAATTGATACAAAAACAATCATATTCTGGATGGAAAACACAAACTAAACTAGAGACCTGTTGTGCACCTCACTATCTGATGATACCAGCGAGGCTGAGATACCTTATCTCTGATTTACAGTTGCCACAAACGCTTCACATGGAGGCCCGTGCAACTCCTTATAGATTAGAACAGTATCATCGAGTGAAAACAAATAAATAATAATTAACATATAAGAAAACAGATCTAGTTATTATGGGGAATACATTCATTTATTTATGTAATTACATTCTTCTCAAGTTCAATCAGACAAAATGTCAGTAGCTGTTTGAGTTAAGTTTGTTTTGAGTGACAAAACATCTTTGGATCCAGTTGGTTATCAGAACGTCAACAGAATTTTATCCAATCTTTCTGCTTATCAATATTTCCATAGAATGTTGAAATCTGTTCATCCTTTCTTGCTAACAGACCCACAGATAAGTGCATTAGATTAAATATCTTCATAGATTCACATGGCGATGAATTCTAATCAACTGTAGAAACATGAGGTCTACACTGAGATCATGGAATGCCCGGGGTCACAGATCATCTGGTTTTCCCAGTGAGATCCACGTTGAAGTTCAATATTCAGGCACATGTTTGGCATACGTAAACACTGTCTTCACTAACAACTGGATTCATCCCTTCACAGTTGGTGAAAACTGCCGACTTGGACCCCAAAGTCAACTATGTCATCGGCTTCCACCCTCACGGCATCCTGGTGGCAGGAGCCTTCTCCAACTTCTGTATCTACGCCACTGGCTTCAGACAACTGTTTCCAGGCCTCACCAGCCACATGCTCATGTTGCCCCTCTGGTTCCGAGCCCCCTTCTTCAGAGACTACATCATGTCTGCGGGTGAGTCATCTTGACATTTCAAGAACTGATAAGGACATTGATCTATTATGAACGTGCTGAAATAGCCGGTGTTGTCAGGGGGTGTTTCAGATACAAAGGTTTGCTCAATAAAATAAAAAGGACTTTACCATAAATGATGAACAAACAAATGACAAAGGATCATAAAGAAAATACATTTTAATAATAAATAGGCAAAATAAAAGAGAGATAGTGAAGAAAGTAATTTCAGGTGGATTATGGGCCATACAGTTGCCAGAATGGCTGAAATGATAGAAATCGACCTTATTTATTATGTATTAAATATTGTATAAATGTCATTAAAATTGAACCGATTTCATTTTTTCAGCTGGGTGTCCTGCCCCCTTTTGCCTACTTACATTAACATAAGGTCAATTCTTTAATTCCCCCATACTTACATTGTAATACATATGGATAAAATATAATCAAAATATGACCTGTTTGAATTTTCATGGTGGTCCTCCGACCCTCCTGTTGCCCCTATTGAATGAACTGATGGAGTTGCTCTCCCCCTAAAACCCTCACTGAAAGGCCAGTGGTCTTCATGATCATTTTACTGAGCAGTTTGAGAGTCAATAAGACATTAATATCTTATGCACGGGCCTTAAAAATGATAAACTAAAACTGTCAGCTAAAACTTAAGCTTAAAAAAGACATGTTATGAAGTTAAAACGATAAAAGACTTCAGTTAAAAGAATCCACAACTTGATTCAATAAATGGATGCATTCTTTTATCAGACCACGCTAGAAAGAACTGGATAACCTTTCACAATTGAATTCAACAGTGCAGGTAATTTCCCTCCACCACTGGTTATGACTTATCACTTACGTCATAATAAACCTGGCATGTGAGCAGCAATTCATAGTCAGTTGGTTTTTCCCAAGGACTTTTTTTTTCTGTGAAAGAAACACTGAAGTTAACGTATGACGCCACAGGTCTGATCCCGTCGGACAAAGAGAGTGCTAGTTATCCCCTTCGTCGAAGAGGAGGCGGCAATGCTGTGGTCATCGCAGTGGGGGGAGCCCCGGAGGCCCTGGACGCTCATCCTGGGACCTACAATGTTCTCTTAGCCAGGAAGAAAGGCTTCATCAAGATGGCTATGGAGAATGGGTGAGTGCCTGGAGGTGTATGCAGAAATTGAACCTTGTCTTTTTAAGGTTTCTCTGAAGTCTTGTGGCTTGTCGGGGAGATTGTGTCAATTTGCTAAACTGAGCATCCTTGTTAGCTCATGTCTGATCATGAGATCTTTTGAATTATAGACTTAGATTTAGACTTTATTTTCTACTGAATGACGCGATCTAATAAAAAATAATTTAACAAGCTCCTTGTCTTTCTTTTAAATACGAATTAGACCTGAATGTGGTGTGGGGGCTACATAATCTGACACAGAATACATTCTATTTAAGCATTAATTAAAGAACACATTGTTATACTTTACAAAAACATAAACATTTTATCTTTTAATGGCTGAGAATTCTGACTATCGGCATTTATCGTTTTTAATGTTATTCAGAGCAGACATATCTCATTAACATATTTTATTTTGACTTTTTTAATCATTATCGCACCTTCTGGCTCCCAACAAGTATGTCACGTTTTCACGTCGAACCCCTTTGGAAATGATCGATCCCCTTTTCTTTTGTACATCGGTATTTAGGGTTGCCATCAAAAGGTTCTGGTGCCAAAAATAAACAACAACTAGATAAAGTCTGTTAATGTGTCAGTTTTTCGTCCTAGTAAGTTGAAAAACCATCTAAGTAGTTCATCTGAAAACACTGTCTCTGACCCACTGCTTTAAAGCTTCTGCTCATTAGCATCTGCTGGACGCACTAACCTCTGTTGTCTCCTCGCACTTGTGTCTCGTGTCAGGGCGGATCTGGTGCCCTCCTTCTCCTTTGGAGAGAACGAAGTGTTCGATCAGGTGGAAAACCCCAGAGGAACATGGCTCAGGTGGACCCAGGAGCGCCTGCAAGGCATCATGGGAGTCTCTCTGCCTCTCTTCCACGCACGTGGAATATTCCAGTACTCCTTTGGCCTCATGCCCTATCGCAAACCTATCACCACAGTAGGTGAGGAGAGATTCCTTGCAAAAGACCGTGTGTTTAAATACGACCTATGAACTTGCAGGAAGGATGATTATTTTTCATCATACTTTGGCAGACATGAGATTTGCTGACTGCTGCAACTCTCTGTATGAACTAGTCTACTCTTGTTGATACTGGCAACCCTGTTGTCTGGTCAAGTTTCATATACAGTTGATGAAAGTGTGTGATTGCTCCATATTGAGATGAATTTCTATCTGAAAATGCAGCTTTCTTACACCTTGTGAAGGTCACCTACTGTAGCAAGCTGAAGACTAAACGTGCCGTTGTCTTCCACAGTTGGACGACCCATTAAAGTGAAGCGTACCAGTAAGCCCACAGTCGAGGAACTGGACGCCCTCCACCAGCATTATATGGACGAACTCAGCAATCTGTTTGAGGAGCAAAAGGCCAACTACGGAGTGGACAAAGACATGCACCTCAGCTTTGTCTGAGAGCCCAGCACTAAGGACTATTTATTTTCAGAAGACAAAACTGCACATTTGAACCCACTTTATCTTCTATCACAACATAAATTCAAAGTTCAAACATAAACTGAAATACTGAGGGTAAATAAAAAAAAAACCTGGTGGTCAAAGTCAGAGTTCTGACTTGCACATGGTTTATAAGTGTATCAACTTGTCTGACCCTTTGGATGTAGAATGAAAGGTACTGGCAATAGCTCTGTTGGTGTTGCAATGAATCTTCCATGATGGGTTCATAGTTGAGTTGCATCATCTTTTCAGGAATAAAATAATTTGTGATTGAAGTCTGTTTTTTTTTTTTGTTTTGTTGATTAGATCTGCCATCGATGTGTGAACATATTTAACTGCAGTAGAATGTGTTTCACAGTCAGGTGACTAAAAAACAGCAATATACATGGAGCACGACCATCAATATGTCAAAATGTCTTTCTAGTTCTTATCCCAGTCAGGCGTGTGAGTATACGAAGATATACGAAGAGCTTCCAGTTGTAAAATGTACAGTCGAGTGTTGTTTGGCTCCAGATATCAGCTGCTGGGTGTGTTTCAGGTCAGGACGACAAAATATTGACGTATTTTTGAAGACAGCGTTCAAAGTTCAAAAGTCAAGGCTCAGTTTTCACCAACTTTTGTCCATCATATCTTATCTTCAGTGTGTCTTTGCAGAACACCAGCAGCAGACTTCTTGTTTTGATACCTCCACTATACAGTGTACTGTCTTTACGACTGTGATTGTTGTGGTTACCGAATACACACACGCTTTGACTCACACATTTGCAGACAAACATATTTATGTGATCAATGTAGCTCATTTATTTTCACAGAACTGAGTTTTACTTGTCATATTTGGCACAACAGAGACATGTTTTCAAGTCTTTTTAAGATGGATTGCTCGAAATAAAAAAACAAACAATTGCAATGATGCAATCATGAATTTATTAAAATTGTCCCTTCATATGTTATGAACCAGTTTTCAAATACACATACATTTTTTACTTATATCCAAAGGTTTTTCTAAAACCAAAACCCAGCGACGTGTCTCACCTGCTGGAACTAGTCTTCGGTTGATACCATGGTTCAAATGGGGCATCAGATTATTTTATCAGTGTCAATATTTTAGCAGCTCACTCTCCTCATGATACGTGTCTAAAATAGAATCAGTTCAACTTGGTTTGGGGTAAAAGAGACAGAGGTCAGTGCTCTTCAAGAGATGATGATGATGATGATGGATGATAGTGACCATGATCGAAGTGTGGTTTATTTTTGCTTGATATTCTCAGGAATAAAAGTGAAACACAAAAACCTCCTGGACTATTATATTTGTAGCATACATTTTGAGATGACATCATAACCCCTTTATAGCTGGTAACGAAGGATGTGTTGCAAATTGTCACAACACGATCTGGAGCTTATAATCCATGTGTTTGTGTCTTTTCGTTTAGACTATTGTAACAGTTTATTTTCGTGTCTAAACAAGAAGGAGCTGTCTCGCCTGCAGTTGATACAAAACTCTGCAGCAAGAATTCTGATCTAGTAGAAGAACTCACATATCCCCAATCCTTAAAAATATTCACTGGCTTCCAGTTTCTTTCAGGATCAATTTTAAAATACTGGTTCTTACTTTTATGGCTATTCATGGTCAGACTCTTACTTACATCAATGATCTGATCCAGCCTTACACCCCAGCTCGGGCTCTGAGGTCTGTGGATCAGAATCTATTGATGGATGAATGTGCTTCCAGACCAGAGGAGATAAATCCTTCCAGGCTGTTCATCCTAAGCTTTGGAACGATCCTCCTCTGCGTTTGATGGATCTACTGACTCCTTCAAGAAACATCTTAGACATTTTTATTGGTGCAGGCTTTTCCTGATTTTCTAGGACTCCTGTGTTTGTCTTATGTGTCTTGGCCTTTATTTAGTATATATTTTAACTGTGTATTGTTTACAAATAAGCTTTACTTACTTACTTACTTATATGGGAAATTATTTTAGTAAGCAATATTTTTGTATAATTGATATATAAAAAGAAAAAGTAAAAAGAACGTGTTAAAAAAAAGAAAAAATGTTTGTAAATCAGCCAAAAACATTTTCAAATATTGACCTTATATATGAACTAATGCTTGGACCTCTATTGTACTCATCAGTATGTGTCTGTTTGTACAAAACTCTCTTTTCATTTAAATATTTACATTTTAAAAATGTGCTTAAACCCCGCCCAGTGATTTGTTGTATAAACAAAGCGGTCAGTTATTACAGCTGGCTGGAGGAGGAGTGAAGCCGTCATTACATCATAATGGATTCTGCTCTCATAACCTCTCATTCGTCGAGATTTCAGACGGGGGAGAAATTTATAAAGTTACAAGCTCAAAACATCATCATGATGTGAGACTTACTGTATCTTGGAGATGAATACTCAATATTTGAAACATGTGAGTGAGTCAGTAGAGTTAAATCTTGACATTAGTTGCCCTTTAAATATGTAACAAACATTTTTCAATTTGAATTGAAAAGGAGAGGATATTTTAAATGAAAAACTGGTTAATTATTGTTTGTTTTCAGGTCCAAAACCGTGGATAATGTATTTGAATAAAGAAATAATGATAATAAAGATAATATTTTTAAATTTGTATTAATGTTCATCGACTAAAAGTGAGAGCGCTAAGAATCATGGGACAGAACAGGTGTGACCGCAGCATCTCACTGCAGACTTCCACTCCTGCGAAGGGAAGGAGGCGTTCACGGAGCTTCTCCTCCTGGTCGCGGAGCTCCTCCTCCTCAGTCCGGTTAAATGTCCTCCTCCGCCGGAGTGCGTCGCAGTGGGGGTCCTTCATGACGGACGAGCTGGACGGGGAACTTTTGTCATCGTGACAGCAACTGAGGGAGACCAACGATGAAGACTATTCTTGCTGCCTACTCTGGAGTCCTTAAAGGTACCAGCACCTTGCACCACACACACACACACTCACACGAACACACGCAGATGTTCGCACACACAACTCAACTCTGTGATGATCCGGATTCAGTTTGTATTGATGTTCAATTTAACTGTTAAAAAATAAAATAAAATAAATCTTCATCTCTAGCAGTGGTCACTTCTGAGATCATGACCTCTCAGCAAATATTTCCCAAAGACTACCTGTGATTTTGTTTCTGTGATTCCTCAGCTATTTCACATAATTAAATAAAGAAAACAACAACAAGTGTATTGTTTCATAATAATAACGTCTGATACAAATGGACATCTTTGTGACCTAGTTCTGTGTTGTATTTGTAAAGAACTCAATTTTGTTTTCCATTTAACATAATCGTAAATACTAATAGACTTTTTCTTTATTGCAATAAGTAATAATATAATTTAAAATACCCCGATTATTCTATATTGATTTATTCAGTCTTTGTTATTATAAACATACTTATGAATCCATTAATTAAAATTATATTTTCTTTAAGTCAAGGTTCCTATAAAAAAATGTTATATTACAGTTTGAAGTTACATAAGCGATATGACAAATAACTAGTGAGATTGAGATGTTCGTAAGCAGCGACCGTCAAGTAGTCTCCAGGTTCCAGGTATTAGCAGGCAGCAGTGGTCCAGCGTCGGGTTATTTTAGGTTGTTCAGATGGGATTAGATCACAGTGTTTTCCTGCCGTGGAGAGATCTTCTGCTGATTGGCTGTAAGGCTTGACTCTCTTTAGTCGCTCTAATGTGTCCATTATCCAAGGTAGAAGCTTCACACACACTCTCATGGGTTACTGGTGACTCGATGAAGTTTCGTGTCAAAATATTGACTGATGTTCGACAGGTCAGTTAAATCTTGTCGTCCCTGAGAGAATCATTAATCTCTGTTGACTTTATCGGATCATGTTGCTCCGTTCGAGCCTGTTACTGCGACAGAACTTTCATTCTTTTCTCCATGTCCAGGCACCGGATCCAGCATCCTCTCTGCCCTGCAGGACCTACCCGCGGCTTTCTGGCCCTGCAGATCCAAGATGGAGAAACGTCTGCAGGTCATTTCCGTGCTGCAGTGGGTCTTCTCCTTCTTAGCCCTCGGTGAGTTAGGCAAGATTATACCGCCAGGGCTTTGAAAAACAAGATGTTTTTTAAAGTGTAGGGATTGTGTTTTCTCTTCAGGAGTCGCCTGCACGGTGCTGTTGGTCTACATGTTCTGCACCGACTGTTGGCTCATCGCAGCCTTGTACACGGCGTGGCTGATATTTGACTGGAACACACCAAAACAAGGCAACTATTCCCCTTTTTTCAGTTCTTACGTGAAGGTTAAGGCTTTATACATTGAAAAAGAATTAACTTCCAAATCACCTAAAACGTTAAGTAATGTTCTTAGTGCGTCTGCGCTAAACAATAGCTGCATTATATTTACATGAATGAAAATTAGCACGGAACACGCTGAATGAATTTGGCCTTTACATCATTTTGTAAAAATTCTAGGTGGCCGCAGGTCGTCCTGGGTGAGGAGCTGGACAGTGTGGACATACTTCAGGGACTACTTCCCGATCAGGGTAGGTGTTTATAAGTCAATCGATCATATTGTTTGTGGATATAAAGACATTCAAGATGTTATACAGTCTTGCTTCTGAACCAGAAGCCTTTATTGGTCCTTCTGAACCAAAGACCTGTGTCTCTAGAAGCACTAGGACAACACTTACCACTGCCAAGGAGCTTATTTCCCTTTACAGAAAATACAGTATGAAAGCAAACGAATGAACAAAAACATTTATTACTATGCCATTAGTTTCTTTAGGTCGCTATCAAGTGTTAGCTAGCAAACTTACTGGGACATTTTACACAGAAATTGTCTTTTCAGAGAGTTTTTTTTTTTTTTGTTTTAAGTCAAGTTGTCCACATACAAAGAGCTTTTAAGTGAATAACAAAGCCTTTCAAACCGTCCACACAGTATATAGAGCTATATGTCAGTATTATATTTATTTGAAGCATTCATGCTCCCTGTGTCAGAACAGGAACAAGAAAAACATTCAAAATAAATCATGTGTAGAAATCCTAAAATGTAGAAAGATTGCAAGAAAGTGACTAAATAATGTAGCAAGTTTCCTGGATTGAAGTTGTTGATGAATCCTCAAGTTGCTCAAGGGATTCCATGGTTGCTGCTGGATGAGTCATGTTGCATTTTATACTTGAATTGTTTGTTTTTGTCAGTGATGTGTAAGTTGCTTACACCGGTGTCTTGAAGAGATTTATTTCTCAGCCAGTATTCCATCTTAGAGAACTTCAGTGATTGAGTTCATAGATCTTACAGCTGCTAACTTCTACTAACATGACGTTCATGTTATGAGTCAAGAGCAGCTTGTTTAGATAGTAAACCATTAGCAGGTTTGAAATTAATACAATCTAATCAGAGATCACTCCTGTCTGCACGGTGATGTCGTCGACTGGCAGCCGAGGACTTCGACCTCTCTGATAAATGAAGGATCTGTTTTCCTCAGGTTCCTGACGCATCCTTAAATGAGAGACTCTCCTGTCCGACGTGATGAGACAGCAGAGTCAGCTTTTAGTGGTCATGTGTTACAACAATCGTTTGAATCTCTTTATCAATACAGATCTCAATGCTTCTTTTTTTGGGATGATGAAATTGGCTTCACTTGGTTTGAAAAAGGATTAAATGGCTTCTGTGATCTCCTCACAGTTGTGACGGACCTTATCTAAAGCTGAACAGAGACGGTTTAGACATATTTACGAATTTGAAGCGCTTCCCTGTTTGGATGAACTTTGTCCGCCGCATGGATTCAAATCCAATCTTCAAGCTGTGGGAATGTGTGATTATGATTCCTGAAGAAACAATGACATTTTCCCCCAACAAATGTTTGAATTATCTTCACGTGAACCCCCCCCCCCCCCACAAAAACAACAACATTTCTTTAAACTAAGTGTTAAAATCAAGAAAAAATACTGAGAAATAAAACAGGACATACCAGCGAGATAATCGGTTAGTTCTAGTGCTAAATATCTTCTCTCATCCTGAGTGTCACGTCGGTGGAAAAACATCTAAATAAAGTCAAAGCTAACCTCAAATTTAAGACGCGCCCTGGAGGGTGTCAGGAGTACAAACGTTAGGAGCATGAGTTGCCGATCAATGACGTCCCTGTGATGTTCAGGATGACGTGAATATCTGCGAGAACAAGTCTCCTCACTTCTCATATGACATCTGCGCCGCCAACAGGATGTCATTAATGTGATCTGGTTGCTAGTTGGTTATGTTTACTCTCTGTCTGAGTTCATGTGTAAGCTTGGTGATAGTGAATAGCATCAATTATGGCACACTTAAACGATCTCCCTGTCGCCTCCCATTTACCTAGAACAGTCCAAAAGATGAATAACCTGTTTCCTAATGTCTTATTAACCGACTTCAGAAATTACAGTACACAGGATTGATTTTTTATTGCTACACTCAAGTTGACACAGTAAGTCTTATTGACATGCAGCTGATAAGGATGACCTAGCTCTCAGATCCGCTGGCTCCATACCAAAACAAACCATTTTTCTGTTTCTTTCTTTACTCTTTGAGCGCTGGATTATTCCAGCTAAAAACAACAAAACAAACAAAAACTGGTAGTTATGCACTTCAACTGATGTCTCAAATCGGATCAATTAAAAATAACTAGCATGTCGTTCGGCCTCTTCTGTAAGAAAAAAAAGAGCACAAATCATCTCGTTTTATTTGCTTTCTTTCCTGATTCGTTTTTAAACGGATGAGATCATATTTTCCTGGTGGAAATAAATAATATTGAAGGCAATATGTGTCATTGATGGACACGGACTTTGTCTCTGTCTTACAAAACCACGAAAGATATGGACCATGTTATTAGGTTTTAAATATTTTATTGTCCCTTTAAGTCTCTTGAATAGACTCAAAATGATAAAAAAAAAGTCATTTTTCAGGTGATTGTGACAGATTTTGAAAAATAATGCAGAAGCTGCTAAAAGTAAAAAAACGTGGAGAAACTTTTAACAAGGCTGCTGCTTAATATTTGAGCTATAGAGCTATTATTTGGGTAAAAAGCGTTTGTAGCATTCATAATAACAGTGTAATTAGCGCACAACTGTTGTTGGCCTTTTTGGAGTTGGCAGATGAATAAGGCCACAACGAAAAATCTGACTCAGTCCAGACACATAGTTGTTCATGGCGGTCATTTGGAGTTCAAGATAACCTGTAGGAACCCTGTAGCACCTGTTAGACAAACAAGCTGACTCAAGTGCCCTTTAAATTAAAGATATACATTAGATTACAGTGCAGAACTAACAAGATTGTTTTATTAAAAACTTCAGATATGAATTAAATTATTTTCAGAGGTTGTCTTTTTTTTTCAATTTATATTTACGTTATTTACTTTTTACTCAGGATTTCCCAAAAATTATTTTTACAATTTGGTTAATTCAGATTCATTTTTTAAAATGTGTTTTGAAATTTGAAATGGAAAAACATGACAGATAAACAAATAACAGAAAACACAAAATTCAGAATGTTCAAAAATAAATTGCAGTTGCATCACTAAATCAGTTTTGATAAAATAAATCAAAAGTAACAACAGAAAAAGGTGGAAGTATCCTGTTCTTTCTGCTACAAGTGTACCACTTGTTTCTGATCGCAGTATAATTTGCAGTATTGACATGTGCTTTACTCACTGATCTCTCAAACCCTTGACTTCACTAATCCCACTCAACAGTTCTCCCCTCATATGGATCTCAGCCTAACTGGGCCTCTCCTCACTTTGTTCCTCAGCTCATTAAAACCCACAGCCTCCTGCCGAGCCGGAACTATATATTCGGATACCATCCTCATGGCATCATGTGTTTCGGGGCTTTCTGCAACTTTGGAACTGAGGCCACTGGATTCTCCAAGATATTCCCAGGCATCCGGCCGTCCCTGGCAACGCTGGCCGGGAACTTCCGCCTGCCCGTCCTGCGCGACTATCTGATGTCTGGAGGTAGGTGGGTTGAAAATGGAAGGACGAAGGTTGTGATACTGACGCTGATGCTGATAAGTGTATCTGTAAGAGAGCGGACTTTTGTCCTGTTACACAGCACGAATGTTTACTTGTGTCTGCTGATTCAAACCTTTCCCTGTCCTGTACTGACTGTGCTGCAATGTCAGTTAATGACAGAGATTAACAGACAGACCTGGAAGGAAAATGTGTTTCTGTTTTAACACAGTAGAGACATTTCAATCCTTCAATTCCGTTCGATTGGATGCCATAATATAATGTCTATTATAATATTTTTATATAAAATATTAAATGGTTGAATTTAACATTTCGAATGGTGTAAATGGGATTAAAAAAAAGCTTCTTTTTTTTAAATATAATTTAATACGATTCAAATACTTTCCAAATGAAATACTTTTTGTATTCATATCTTTTTTAAATCAAATTCAAAATATTGATAAAATAGTGGCACCAGAAAATATCAAGCAATTTGATAAAACTTTTAGCCAATCATGCGATGCACGGGCGATCATGTGACGACATATTAGCACCCAATCAACTATTGTCAGTAATATACCAACATTTTAATATTAATTAATTTATATTTAAAAGGCTACAAATGAAAAAAGAATTGAATTTAGAACATATTTTTTGGCATTATTGGAATAAGAATATCAAACCCTAGCCGTAAAAAAAACATCATTATATATATATATATATATATATGATTAAATTGAATGTTTTGAAATATTCAATGCTTAGAAAAAACAACTTTTCAATAAAAACAAAGTCAGGTTCAACATTTTAAATGTTAAATAAATATTCTAATGGCACGGATATACTTTTAAAACAACATTTTAAGTACATTTACCCATTTTGTTAAACATGTTCCTAACCTCATAAAACTTATTTTTCTTCATGTTTTCACAACAGGAATCTGTCCAGTGAATCGTAACTCCATCGATTACCTGCTGTCGTGTAACGGCACGGGCAACGCCGTGGTGATCGTTATCGGGGGAGCGGCGGAGTCTCTGCAGTGCACCCCGGGCATGAACTCCGTCACGCTGAAGAGCCGTAAAGGCTTTGTGAAAATAGCGCTGCAGAAAGGGTAAGCCAGTGCACCCACATATCCGCGGCACTCATAGCAGCGACCTTTACCAAATCTGCTCTGAATAGAAATAGAAAGAATTATGCAGCCTTTGCGTCGCAATAATGAGACTTGTCACCATATATTTTTTTAATAAATCATTTATCGCAGCCATACAGAAAGATTTTGTTTGAATATCCTAACTGAAAATATCTTTTTCACAGTCTTTTGATTCATGTTTCAATCGCCTCACGACTGACGTTTTCATAATATCTGGTCTCATCTCTAGTATTTTCTCTCTCTGTGACTCTCAATGGCTACTTCTGAAATATCCATGAGGATTATATGTATCCAAAGAGGCTTAAGACTTTGTAAGGAACTTCACTCAAAACTACACTCATAACTGGACTCACACATTCCGTCTCCATTGAGTGGGTATTTAGGCCGCACAAGGTCGGTTTGGTAACAATGACATAACCCAGACTTATGGGCCTGTTGGATGAATAAACAGATACGACTGAATGTTCCAGAAGAACATTCTTAATCTCCTTTCTCAATATCCCTTATCTCATCACCTGGACTGTGTTTCTTCAGGGCTGACTTGGTTCCTGTGTATTCCTTCGGAGAGAACGACGCCTACAAGCAGGTGATCTTCGAGGAGGGAACGTACTGCAGATACCTCCAGAAGAAGTTACAGAAGCTCCTCGGCTTCGCACCGTGTGTCTTCCATGGATGTGGCCTCTTTTTCGGAAACTCTTGGGGGATCGTGCCTTATTGCAAGCCCATCACCACCATAGGTACAAACTTAGCAATAGACTCAGTTCTCAAGTTCTTTTTTAAAACATGCATGACTAAGATGGAGTCTCTGGACTGAGCGAGGGTGAAACAAAAACAAAGATAATGTAATATAAACAGTATGAAAAGGGACAAAGGGTTTGTTACAATAAGGAACTTTCATGTATTATTATTTACATCATTTGTTATCATATTATATATTATACTACTTTCTTCAACAATTGTTTTGCGGCAGTATTTCCTTTAACAATGCAACATTTCATTTGTTTTCAGTTGGGGAGCCAATCACAGTGCCAAAAATTGAGGAGCCATCAGAAGCTACGGTGGAACTGTACCACGCCATGTATGTCAAGTCTCTGGTCAGCCTGTTTGACAAGTACAAGACCCGTTTCGGCTTAAAAGAGAGCGACCTTTTACATGTTAAGTGAACGTTTAGAGCAACTCTGGGGGGGGGGAAGCTTCTTCCACGAACCTTGGCAGTGATCCCATACTTTGCTGGTGCAAGTGCTGCCGAATCTTTGTGCCTGGTTTGGATCATCGCTGGACTCTGGACTGTTCACACAAGCATGTTTGCTGAAGAATCTGTCCCTCTCTGTGTTGTTCCTCATGTCAGCACATACGCGTTGTTCCATATCTGGACACATGTTCAAAAGGAAGGTCTTGTAAATCTTAAAAAGTGAAACAACAACAACATCAATGTAGTTGCATGATGGGAAAGGTAACACAAGAAAATAAGATGCCAAAAATTGTATTTAATACAACGAGATGATAAAGATGTAAATCTTCCTCGTGTAAAAGCATCAACAATGCAAGTAGTACAAACCACTTTAAGATGATGAGCCCAAAGGTTAATTGAGCCAAAGAAGTTTATTGTCAAACCATATAACTGTAATTTATTAGCTGTGAACAAGCGCAATCTTGTCTGCCCATTCATTTGGGTAGACCCTCAACATATGTGCCTATGATGTATTGATGCCATAAAGTATTAATTGCCTATTGGAGATGTAATACGTCTGATGCACTTTTTGTATCGTTGATTACCTTCAGAGCAATGAAAACTGTGTAAGAAATAGTAGTTTTCTAGCTGTTTATTAGGGATGTATACGGTACAAAAATAATAAATTGCTGATGTTAATTGGTGAAATAGATAATATATGTTTTGAACAGTGCCTTATTTTTGTATTGCAGTATAATGTCAGAGTATTTAAAGTATGGATGTGGTGGTTGGATGTATACTGGGAATCAAACAAGTGGATTGGTATCATGTTATGAAGGTGGATGTCGAATTCCTGAAGATTTCCTTTGGTTCTACTATAACTTGATATAAAGAAAATTCCTGTGCAATGAATATGCAGGCGGCAAAGATGAACAAGACCTGTCTTTGTGATGTCACCCAACTGCTATTATTTAAATTAAACTTTTTTATGTTTTACAATGTACAATTGTTTGTCTTTATGAATGTGACCAATCAGGAAATACATTCATGGAAGAATGCGGCAAATCGAACCCCTCTTTAAAAGATAAAGCATGATGTATGTTATTCTAAAATGTACATTTTCCTTTTCTTTTAAATATTAGTCGTGTTGTTACAATTGGCGCATGGCTCCCCCTAGTGGCAAATCTCTGTCACTCGCTTCAAAATGGCTCAGCTCATATTTAAGAGCGTTAGTAACTTTACAGTTTTGATATTAGTATTTTTTTTATATATTTTGGAAATTGCTGGTAGATAATGTTCAAGTCTATTTATTAAATTAAATGAGATTTTGCGTGATAAATATCAATTATTCGTGGATGAAATGCGCGTTCAAATGGCATTTCTACGTCACATTAAAATTCAGTATTCCTTTTTTAATGAAAAGAAAAATGGATCGGAAAAAGGTATTGTAAATTATTACAGTAAATGGGTCACCTGCATGTCACGCTGTATTGCGCTACTTCCTCGTATTTTGCAGGTTTGACAGAATTCAACATAAGCCCGCCTACTTCTCGAAGATAAACAGATCGCGTGGCCAATGAAATCCCTTATAATAGAAATTGACTCCGCCTTTACTTGATAGACGTTTATTTTAACCAGTCAGAAGAAGGGGCGGGCGTTCTCTAAACCGGAGACGGATTTCCGAACTGACTGTAGCAAATTAGCTCGGACTTTGTTTACGTTCCGCTCGGTTCTGTGACAGCTGGCGTGTCGTCGCACCGACACCGACGACAGCACCTGGTCTCTCCCCGTGGAGGTCCACACCGTAAACAACTTCAGAAACTTGCACCCTTGGCACCGCTGAGGGGATGCGTCTTGAATGAAGTAGACTCGCTGCATGCCGACGGGAGGATGAACTCCGTCACCGGTCGGGTCCTCGCCATCCCCGGTGGTTCTGTCACTAACTCCGGAGCGTCATCGTCCCGAGCCTTACACGTGGAGCTCACCTCTCAGCAGGTACATGTCGGGACGTTTGAATCGTTTTGGCCTCACTGTGCATTCATGTAAAGTCAAAAACTTGTCGCTGGTAGCATCTTGTTGGCAGGCCTGTTAAGCTAGCAGCTAAAAGCTAACAACTGTTAGCTTATTTTGCTACTGAACTCTACTCACTACATTGTAAAGCATTTCCACCATAATTGAAAAACAAACTTTAAATGGGTTGAAATGTAATAATTTCTTAGCCATATACGAATCACAGTTTTGCCCGTTAACTAAGCTATGTAGTCAAGAATAAGTCACCTCAACAGAATAAACATTATGATCTCAACTCAAATCAAAGTTTTGCCAAAAAATAATTTCAAAATGTTCCCAAAGGATTATGATCTACATGCACTTTGAAGCACCTGGATATAATTTGACTAAATATTGGATGCAGATGTGCAATGCTGACGTCTGTGTTACTTACAAGTGAATTCTAGTTTAAAAAGCGGAGTAGGAGTAATCAATATACACTATAATACATTACCCAGACTACCTGTTAAAAAATAACATCTCATACGAACAGACAATTTGCAAAATAAAGTCTAAAGTCATTAGTTAAAACGTACACTTTAAATAGTCAAGAGCAGTTTAAACTAAATTTGAATGTTCAAATTTGTATATTATTTAAGATGGAAGTGAGTCATATAATTTGTGTAATTTATCATAAACGAACAACCAATGTCTAGTCGTAAAACATGTAAAACTTTAACCTAAATCTATCCATATCAGTGACACTAATGCCTCTTATTTGAGTCAAATTAATGAATTATCTGAAGCACACAATAAATATTTTTGGTTAATGTGTCAACTCTTGAAATACTATTGCATATTTTGCATGTATTTTAGCTGTATAGTGTTTTTGCTTGTTTAAGCACTTTGTGACCCTGGTCTAGAAAGACGCTTTACTTATAACCTTTACTTTACTTACTTGCTTTATATTTCATAACTACATACAGTATATCACTGCACTGTCACAAGCGTTAGAATTTATGGCCACTTTTGTCATGGGAAGTCCAAATTAAATCCTGCAACATTTCAGTAAGCCTCATGTGTTTCCATTTTACAGAAAGCTGTGACTTATCAGGAATTTTTCTGGTAGATCTGTTAGATTTTTTATATATTTTATATATTTCAGCTATGTAGCCTCTTGCGGGAATAGACAATAAAACATCTGTTTGTCATAAAAATTGTGTGTTAAATCGCGACTCCTCTATTTGAGACATTCTTTGAGGAGTGAGAATTTATTTCTAGGAACAAAGATTTTACTCTCATACCTTTTCCCAACAACCCTGGAAGTGAGTATCACCAAAGATCCATTTAATTGTTTGGATTTATTTTGAATTAAACTAAACCTTTGAGTCAGTTTGTTTTTATTTAAACATATACATTGCAAAATCTTCATTGTCGTTGTCAACACAGTAATCTAATGTCAGAAGTATTTGTTTGTCTTTTTTTGTTGCATTCTCGTCATGATCAATCCATACTCCGTGCAATGAATAGAAAACTTGTTTGCTGATCCGTTTGTTCTGTGATCTTAGGAGAAAGTTTATGGTCATATGTGGAACAGTCAGGAGTTTTGTGTGTGTGGCCCTTTCAATCGTATAGTGGGATCCCATGACTTGGATTTAGTCTGAATATCACTGCAGGAAAATGGGTGGGCTCGCGGGGCAGCAGAGAACATGTGCATAGTTTGACTCATGCAGTCAAAGATTAATAGAAAAACTAACTTCTTATCATAGGCAATGCAGATCTTTTCTTAAAAAAGATGTGGTTTATTCCTGCAACAGACTCTCATCCTGTCCAGGGTGTCCCCGGCCTCTCACCCAAATAAACTGGGATAGGCTGCAGCCCCCAACGACCCCCATTAGAGAACAAGCTGCACAGAAAATGAATGGATGAATGAAATAATGCATGTTTTGCTATATGTTGATTGTGTCGGCATCTTATCAATTTTTCTTTTGCCACAATGATTTCTAATACTTTTCCAGTTGACTTTTTTTTCATTCCTGTTGTTGGATAAGATGCTTGATAACAATCATGTTTTTTCTGTTTTGTGAATGTCCTGCAGAGACGATTACGTCATCTCAGGAGCATCGCTGCAAGAAACATCGTCAACAAGAATGGATCTCCACTTCTCGACACATACTTCACCCTCCACCTGTGTATAGGAGACAGAATATCAAGTGGTGAGCAGGACACTTGGTTCTTATTTACATGTAAATGGATACACATGCAGACTGTTTCTCTAAACTCAAGATAAATTGAATGTACAATTAGAATTGAATGTACAAATGTTGTTACTGTTCTTCAAGTAATAATGGGCTGCTAATCCAGAATCTTTAAAAAATTTGAATTAAAATAATCCAAAAAAAGAACTTAAATGTTTTTTCAAGACGATTATCCCTTGTGTTTGCAGGTTCTAAACAGATGCTTGTTTTTCTCCTTTCTAGACTTTTACAAGAGTGAAGTCATACGCGACTCGCTGGTGAGTTTGGTTATTGTTATTAAATACTGTTGCACTGCGTATGTTTTCTTATATTTAACGGCAATATTTTTCTTGTTTATGCCAACTATTCTGAGCCGTTTGCATCATAACTTTTTAAGTAAATGTAATGTGTTGACCGTCAGCCTTGTGACTGAAAGATATATACAGGAGATCAAATAAAAGAGAAAATTGGCTTATAAATGATTTACCCATTAAAGGATTGGAATACTTATAATATTTTTTTATGCAAGAATACATTTGCTTTGAGGACTGGGCATGCCAGCAGAGTGTGTGTATTTAAACTTGTGAGTTCACGTGAGGTTGGACATGTGTGTAGGCAGGCGTGTGTGGGTGGGAGTAGATGAAGCCTCCTTACCCTACTTAACACACAGGTTTATTCTGACAAATGTTCATATTTTTGGTATGAAATGCATTTAGAAAAATGTTAGTGTTGTCTTGAACACAGATAATACTCATATTCATATTTTCTTTTTAAAAAGATTTTGTCCGTGAATGATTTTGTTACCAATTTATTTACCTCTTTCGGTTAGCCTGTATTTTGCTGAAGTATATTCTCACACTTTTTTCAACCATGTTATGATTCATTCACATTGTCCACAGTCACACAATTATTTCCAGTATAAGCATTATATTGTGTGTATTTATATATTTTATGTGTGTGTTTCACACAGTCCTCTTAACTCTTCAGCTTCTAGATTGACGTAGATATCTTGTGATTCTTGCTATTGTTCTGATTGCTATGGCAGATGCAGTTCTGCTCCTAGTTAAGTCTGTTGTGCCGTTAACTTTCGAGTCACTGTAGAGTCATAAGATGACTTAAGCTGCTTTCCAGGCACAATAGTCAGGAACCGCTAAACTGAATATCTTACAGTAAACTGCAGGAGTCATTGCTCCTGTCGTCAGCCCAGCTTCCTGCTGTTGAATTTTACATCCTTGCTGACATTCGTTTTCTAGTGTTCTGTCTTCCTTACGACATCATGCTTCTTGGTAAATGTTTCCTGTCGCTCTTCCTGTTTTTGTGCGGGGCCCCCCCATGGCTTCCTTGTCGTACTATCGTGAGACCCATTCTCAGTCACTTCTGCTTTTGTGATCCTCTCTTGTCTTCCCTTGAGAGAGACAATACGACATTAACGTTCACCATTTAAAAAAAAAAAGATATGTAATTCCAAACCACAGCAAACTGAATTTTACAAAATTTTCAATTGCAATTGTTAATTTTTTTTTTTTTATGTGTTTGTTAGTGATGATCAAAACCAGTGGATGTATACTGTAACTACATGCTTATTATTCAACAGGCCATGGTCTATGTAATTTAATATTCAGTAAAATAAAATGTTGTTGAAGTATAACATTAGATTGTGTTTTTGTTTGGTTGTAAATTCTATTTGTTTAGATATACAATTAACAGACCAGCTTTTAAGATTTCTTTTAACAGATTATTTTCCTGAATTATCGCCAGTAGCTCACTGTCAATACCTGTATGTGTATTATTTCAGAACCCCACTTGGCGTAGTCTGGACTTTGGCATGCTGCCCGACCTTCTTGACACGTCTGTGTCTTGTTTCGTGGTGAGGATCTGGGGAGGCCAAAAGACAGAGTACCAGCTTCTCATTGAGTGGAAGGTCAATCTGGATGGCCTCAGATACACAGGACAGCAGGTCAGAAGCCAAAGACAAGGCGTTCATTTCAGATGAATTCCTGTGAAGATAATCAGTTTGAATCTCATGCCTGTCATTTGACTGCCCGGCTGCTGTCAGACATGGTTAACAATCGGCACATCACATCTACACGGCTGTTGTTCTGTAACTAAACTGAGTGACTACTGTTCTTTTTGGTCTGCAGATCCGGTCTAGAAACCCAAATGAGATCATATTTGGTTTGAATGACGGCTACTATTCAGCTGACTTTGATCACAAGGTAAATTGACTCCAGAATAGAACAAGATATTTTTAACTCTAATTTGATTTAATTTCGAACCTTCACAGGATCACTCAGAGTGGACGAAAAACAGTCTCCTCCACGTCGACCAGAGTTCAGTGAGGAACTCCTACAATGTTTTCTCTTTGCTCAGGTGAGTTTCCGACCACATTCAGTTTGTAATCGGTACTATAATGAGGACGCGGATCATAATTTATACAGTATTAGGATTAAAAGTTTGGTTATGCTATTAAAACCACGATCTACATGACTCAATATGGTTGTACTTTTAAGAATTATATGTATTCAATTGTATTTTACTAATTTATATTTGAATGCATTTTTGTATATATATATTGAAAAAAAAATGTAATGGTTGTAATCTATGGTTTGACGCATTAATGACCAGCAGAGGGCGCTACAGGAATACTTTCTTTTCTATTTTAAGTAGGGTTTGTACGTACATCCTTCCCTGTACAAATAATTGATGATGCTGACTTGACTGAAACAAGAGATCTAGTAAAATAGGAGGTCACAGAGAAGATTGTGTGCGTCACTTCTAACGTTTGTGCCAAAGTGTTTAACATTGTTTCTTTTTGATTTAACTACAATTATAATGATATATATGAAGTAATACCGTAAACAGATATGAAGCTACCTAAGTCTATGATAAAATATAAACTATTATTACTGAAAATGTGTGCATATTGGGTACAGATATTAATACTTAAGTGACATGTATTTCGACAAAAATTTCCTGTGTTGGTAACGTTTTTAGATATCACCTTAAATTGAGTTGTTTTTTTTATAATCACACACCAGATGCAGTGTGTAGTGTTTGCAACTCCAGACGAATACAAACGGGTTGCCCAGCATTTACTGTATATTTTTATTGTGAAGAATGTAAACAGTTTGCCAGAGGGCTTCCCCAAAGGAATACCCATTATTACCTTCACCCTCATCAAAGAAGTGCTTAATTACACATTCCTTTGAGTGACTCCCAGCATGTATGGGAGGCTCAAATAGCCATGGTAAAAATAAAAGAATCATCCTGTCATTAAGACCTAAATGAATGCTTACTGTGTCGTTATACAGTTGTGTGATTTAAATAGGAACATGACAAATCCTTCAGAGGGATTTTCTGTGTCAAAAAACAGGAATCTTGTCAAAACCAATTTAGCCTATAGTTTATGTACACTCCAAATAAAAGCTTAACTGCCAGGAGGAAAACGTTTGCGTTATAATTCTCGCCATCTCTGGTCTCGTTTGTGTTTTTATTGTCATCTCTGTTCTCCATTCACACCCATTGGGACGCAGCAATGTTTTAACACAGCTACACTGATCCCCCTTCTATCCTCATGTTGCCGTGCCTGCAGATTCTTAGCGCTGTTAAGTTCTCTCTTGGCTCACCGGGCTCATATTCTCTGGGTTTATGAACATACGGTGCATAGTGATCCATCAGATATTGTGCACACCAGCAGGAGTAATCCCCCCACCCACTCCTCATCATATGGACATTTATGTCCAGCTCAATGTCTAATCCCCAGAATTCAAACCTTTCCATGTATGTCGAATGAATGTTGGCCTCATTTAGAGCCCCGATGTTGGTTGGAATTGAAGGCATACAGCAGTTGTTCTACTAATATAATTCAGCAAAAATGTTACATGTATATGTATCTTGAAACATTGTAGTGCCTCCAATATTTCTGCCATGGGACAGACGGTAGAGAGGCTGGTGGACTTAGAAGAAGAGATAGAGAAGATAGAGGAGGAGGAGTTGAGACGGTGGCTGAAAATCCACAGGTGAGGCTAAATATGGAAGGATATTTTAGTCATAGGCTCATGTGTGGGGAAAATGGTGATTGTAATTAAAAGTTGAACTTCAATATTCAGGGTATTAAGACTCAATATATCCTTTCTTGTATTATCAATAAGCAACTATTAAGTTGCTATACTAGAAAAAAAAGGACTGTATGGATATGATTGATTTTGTATTCCTCTAAAATAGATAATAATTTTCTCTGTTCTGAAGCACAGTGTTACTTGTCTGAACTGAACACCCACAGCCTCAGATAACCCCACTCCCAGAGTACTCCCGCTTCAATGTCAAACCTGAGATCATCATGTGCTTGAATAGGAAAAGATGGGAGCTGCCTTGTCTTGATAAATGGTTGTAATTCTCATAGCAGCCCCATTGGATAACGTGTGTTCAAGAGACATGGTAATGGATAAACACAACACGTTGCTGTTGGTGAGATGAAGAGGGAGTGAACACCTCATCAATCTCCTTTAGTGTCTTTCTGGCTAAGATGGACCGTGCACATAGTTTGGAATTTTCGAAGGCAATTGTAGATGATCCAGCTGTTTGTCTGTTCTTTCTCCCTTGTAGTGGCAGTTTTGATACTTGGGATCAGCTTTAATCTCACAAGTACTTTCTTGTCTGAGTGCATTGACGAAAACATTTCTTATTCATATGATTCCAATAGTAGGTTGTTATATCGGCTTTGAATTATTCAGGATAATCACTTATGATGGGTTCAGCTGTCACAGAGAAGGAAGCCCTTATGTATAAGCGTTTATGTGGCCTCTTGATGGTCTTTCATACCAGATTAAAATGCAATCAACAGGCCTGAAGGTAGAGCACGACTGTGGACCACACTCGGGATGCTGAATTTACCGGAGAAACTTCCATTTTTTTTGTCCATGATTCGAGCCACATGTTGGCGGCTCCTCTTGATTGCCTGTATGTGGCCCTCTTGCCGATGCGTGGATGTATGTACGGTCATGTATCAGAAGTAGCTGCACATTGTAGGGGGTCCCGCTTGAAAACATGGGATTTCCGAGGTGATAATGTTTTCCTGCCGAAAGCTTCTTTGCTTGAAACGGCTACAGTTGTGTCAGCCGGGGGACAGTGTTGAAGTCCCATTATATACAAATGAAAACCGGTTGAAAATGGAGACAGCAGCCACCACGCCGTCCAAATACAGCCGAGGTTTACAACCAATCATTAAACACAAGGAAATGGTTGTTTGGGTTTGCTGTTTATTTGGAACAGTTTTTCCATTTTCAAAGGAGGCTTCTATAAAAGAAGAGAATTGCCTTCTCAAATGTGACTTTTCACAAAAGTTATTCATCAAAATTGCAGTCGTTTATGTGCCCTTTAAAACTAAAGTGTTAAATGATATTCCTGAATTGTAAGCTTGTTAAGTTTTAGACTTATCTGTGTGTGTTTAGGTGCTTGCGTGCTTGTGTGTAGCTTCATCATGACCCTTTAAAGATATTTCTCACGAGATCTATTTTGATTTGCTGCTCTGCATCCATCTTGGCCCTGTGGTGTAAACAGTACTCTCTGCAAATGATAAGGAATTCAAACCTGTAGCCTCGAGGAGCGAAAATGTCACTGGGGTAATAATGTCTTTCATCTGCTGTAGATAGAGAGGATGGCTGATGGAATTGAATAGCAAGTGATGGAGTGTGTTGACATTCCTCTGCAGTGAGATACAGGCAGATTTTGGTTGTTTGTTGTCATTTCACCATTGTGCTCGAGTGTGTTTTGCCTTTACCTGATATTTGAAGGGTGGTTTAGTCTACTTAATATCTTGTCACAAGACACACTAAAGCTATAGATTGTATTTTATTTTATTAGTAATAGGTAAACATTGTTGGGAGTTTTGTTTTTTTAATAGCCTCTTGGGGGGATTGTGCATAACTAGTACCTAATGGCTATTACTAAACTATACCGAAAAAAATGAATACATTTTGAAAGATATATATATATATATATATATTTTTAAGTTTAGCATATTTACTTTGGATATAACTCTTGAAGAAACTTAGTTTTATTTCTGTAGGAGTTAGAGACACACTGCACATTTGCATTTACCCATCTCCATACAGCAACAAACGCAAGAATAAGGATCTGAACTACCATGTATTCAAAGATCATTAGTGTAGATGCTGTACATTTTGTAAACAAAAGAACTATCTAAAAGATATAGAGACAATATTTGTTTGTAGAATGTTTGGAAACAATAGGCTTCAAAGATGTGTCAGTTTGATTATTTTCAATGTAACCAATTTATTCTGATTTACTTATTCAATTCTTATATAATGCTGTTTCATTGATCTTGTATTGGGAATTGTGCATGTCAGTTTTTATTAGATAACGTTTATTATAATTTTACCTTTTTTTTAAACCAACTTTTATTGTGATTGTTTATATTCTATACCAGAAAATTGTCAAGATGTACACAGGATATTCTTCCTGTGATATATTCTGCCTTCCCAGAAGCTTTGATTGTCGTACAGAAGTGAAATGTAAGTCATGAATAAAACCATACAGGTTTTATAACCTATAGTAATTTCCCCATGTGTCGACCATCTTAAAAGATTTCCATCACCACTTTATTTACCCTACACCTCGGTCGTATCTCAAGTCATAGTCCGCGGAGCAAACTCTTGTTTTCTGATGTTTATCGACATGAAGGCTTGAGTGCGCTGCCACAGTCATAACTTCCTGCACATTTTCTTGTAAAGAGCTTCTCTCTTGCTTTGAACAGAACAATTGTAGTGTTTTGAAAGATGTTCTTAGGATGTGTGCCCAGGTACTAAACTGCTGACACGGTGTCTTAAGTAACAGCACCTGCCTCTGGCTTCTTGTGGAGAGGAGATGGTGCGGCATTAGGCCAAGACTTTGGGCACAATAAGGTGGCAGGCATGCAAGAAAAAACAGGGCGATAAGTAGATAAGTATTTTACCCTGGGGGTGAAGAACACATCACCATCACCTAGACTGATGAACTGTCAGATCGCATTTGCCCTGATGCTCTTTAGCACTATCTCGCTGCTATCACAGTAGAATCACATAGGTTCAAAAGTGAAGAACAGAATATAAATTCCTTTATTCATTATCTTTGTAATCTTGAAAGGTGTTCATGTTGAGCAAAATTACCTGCAAAATGCACTGAATTATTTCTACAAATTAACCCAGTACACCGCACACTTGTATACCCTTATAAAAACAACTGGAACTCAAACCATTGTCACACCTGAGGAAATCTTGATTCATATAACGAAACCACAAACCACATCTCAATCAAGTCACTCAATCTTCTCTTAAATCTTTTATGAACCCTTAAAAAACAACAACAAAAACTAAACTCTTCGTGTTAAACAGGTTATTAGGTTTAGTTGAGACTACAGTTTGTCATTCGCAATAAAAATGTGTAAACTTATTCGAACAGAGCTTATAACATTTTGAATAATGTTTCATTTTTTCTATGCATGTCCACATTGCTGTGTTTGATTTAAGTAAAGATTGTTTTTCTAGGAAGGGTTCTCTTTTGGCCTGGAGTCAGTTATTTTCTAAAGACAGTGATTGAACTTTTGTGTATTTCTTGTGGCTTTTCTGCAATCCTCATTTCTCTGCGTAAACTTTGAAAAGTCTGAATGAAATATTAACCTTTTTTCTTCCGGGAGACATCTTTTATAAATACACTTTTCATCTTTGTGGCATCTCGGTGGGTGTCTTTGACTCGACAAAGATGAAATCGGGTCATCTCAAAGGTTGACCCATAAAACATCCTTTCTCACATGGTGACAATTATGTCTGGGACTTTTAAGCTTTAAATCATTTTAAAATCTCTTTTTTTGTGGCTTTTATAAACAGCTTGATGGTGATAAATTTGCTCTGCTCTTCAATTATATAAAACGTGTTTTCTTTGTTTACCTTGTCCATTTACAGGCTTCACACGGCCCAGAGGGCCATCAAGCAGACCCAAGTGACGGTGCAAAAGATTGGGAAAGAGATCGAAGAAAAGCTAAGAACGTCGGCAACCTGCACAGACCGGGTTAGTCACCAAGTTTGTTCCGAGGATTCTGTCGTATACTTGTGTAGACTTTTACAACTTTTGAGCATTCGTTGACACCGATCAAAAGCCAGATTATGACCACGTTGTCATCCAAGTGCTCAGGTCCAGAAGATCTTAATGTTAGTCATTCGTTTTCACAGCTATTTTTATTTTCTAAATTTCAATCAGATAGGTAGCAATTTTATCACTATGTCACCAGACCCTTATGCTACCTACCTACCTACCTACCTTTTCTGGGTACAAAAAAGGTTGTTTCATTGTTTAGCCACAATGGACGCCTTTCAAAAACATTCTCTCTGATATTTCTCTTCAGAGGAACATTCCTCAAACCCACACTAGAGCCTACAGGGTGTTGTGAATCACATAATCTTAGCTTTTTATAAAAACCATGACACTTGAATTGCCGCATTGTGTCGCACTTCTTAAGCTTCCGCTGTCTTTGTAGAGCTTGACCGGTCGTGTAGACCTAAGATCAGAGAGGGAGATATTGAAGGCCTTAACCCTGGAGAGCACAGCTCTTTCCACCCTCTCACCCACACGCCACCTTCAAGTTTCAGGCTACAACATGTCTCCCCACGCTTGCTGCTATTTACTCAGCTGACCCATTGATGTTCAGTAGTAGCATGGGCTCCAGAAATGGGTTTACAGTCACTCGTGTCACATCCACACACACATCCGTGAACTAACAGTCAACTCTGTCCTTTAGTGAAAGTGTCTGAGACTTGAAGTTCGTGCCAGAGACAGTAGTGGTTAACATACAAACATCAGGGTGTGAGACAAATTGTGGAATGGAGGCTCTATCAGTCTTGTCTACAACGTCAGCTCCCCTGTTTTCTCCATGCAACAGCTGAAGTCTTCAAGAAAAAGCATATCTGGGTTTCCTCTGATCCAGCAAGTGATGCATATCTGGGTCTCTGTGTTTGTTGTCCCAGTTGGCAAAATACAGAATGAATAACAAGGATATATCTCTGTCATCATGCCACCATCTTTTACTTCACCCATGGCTCTGGTGAATCTTAATGATTTCCATCAAACCTCTTCAAAATAAATTTGAATTCTTGATACAAAAATCTAAAAATGAATGAAAAAAGGAAAATAAAAATTATTATTATATTGTGAAGGTTATGTTTTATGTCTATGATGCAAAGCGTCTATTGGAAGATTAGGAAAATCTCACAATGGGAAAATGGAAAATATGAGTCTTGCTCTTTAACTAAATAACTACCAGCATTTTCTGCTGCTATGAGTGCTTTCAATTATTCCATGGAGGTGCACGTGTTTTAAAGATCTTGTGAGAGTAGTTGCCACATGAGCATTATTATCAAATTAAATATGAGGTTATTATTTGAGCATATTTATATTAATCTCTATTGACGTCTAGACTCACATGCTTGGTTATTTAAAGAGCTATAATATGAATTCCATGTCCAGCCATTGTCTATTTTTTTAAATGGGTTTGATAATATGTTCCCATCTTTCCATTTGTTTGTTCTGTGCAGAAAAAGGAACGTGAATGTATGCAACTTCGCATCACTGTGCTTCAGAGTGAACTGCAGCGGCAGAGGAAAGCTCTGGGCAGGGAGATTGACCTGCGGCAAAAGGACAAACTGCAATGTCAGAAGAAAGGTACAGAGCCATCAACGAAAAGGCACAATAACACAGATGCTGTACTTCTGTCCAGTTTCTTCAAAACACCAAGCATCAACACATATCATCATACCTTCGTACACAAACACACGTGTTGCTTTTAATGTTTGTGCCACCGGTGAGATATACAGAGGAGATTCATTTTTATAAAAATAATATTTTGCCAACATCAACATCTAATTTTGACTTTCAGGAAATTCAGTTTCAAACATGTTGATCGAGGTTTCAGTCAAGCCTTGCAGTGGCAAGCAGACGGACTGTGTGCGCTGTGTTCTCGGTGTGTAAGGAAGCGCAGAAGAGTGCAGTAGGGAAGTCAATGACAAACAGAACACCTCTGTCACCGTGTCAGTCCACGGATTGGGGTCACTCAACACACAGCTACACGGACACACCAATGTACAGTATGTGAAGTTATTCCTGTGGTTTCCGAACTGTTTGCCAGACCAGGAGGGCAACAGTGTTTGTGCAGTGGTGTCATTAAATTAACCCTGTGAAGTCTGTTGATTTGGAGACCTGAAGGGCCTTTCACTGCATCCTACAGGGCACATTAATGGCTTTTGTACTCACTGAATGTGGATACAGGAGGAAATTTAAAAAAATCATACAAGTTAACGTTGATTTAAAGTAAGTCTCAAGTTTGTATTCACGAGCGAGTGGTTGACTGCAGGCTTATGTGATCTTGTCATCAGCGAAAAGCAGCAAATAAACTGGTTAATTAAATCTTGATCGGAAAGAACACAGTCTATCTTGGATAAGATATATTTGTACATGTATGCAGAGCGACACAACCTCCCATGGAAACATGACACTAAAAAGGTCGAGGGCAAGCTTTCCTTTGTCCAGCAATCCCTAAAAATTGGTTGTTAATCCTTGTCCTCTTTAACTGTCACCACACTGACGGTGGCCAAAAGAACCCAGAGTGCTCCCTGCCTGCTTTTCTTTCATGGCTGTCATCCAAACTGGACAGGTGCTTATTATGAAACTGAAGGGAAAATCCTTGTTTTAAAATGGGGGGAGGGTACCAGTGCATATATATTAAATGCTCTAGCTGGGAAGAGGAATGCCAGAATGAGGTTATATATTGAAATACCAGTGCTCTGAAGCACTTCCTTGTTGTTTAACTTATCGTCTGTGCGGATTCATTTGTTACTCTGTCGGAAATGTGCGGACCCTAATTACAGACTGAATGCTCTCCAAGATAAGTGTTTATAGAATTTTATTCTGCAGCTGAATTTCTGTCTGATTATATTTGGATTGGGCCCACATTGTTTTCATTACTGAGATTTATGGCGATTTTATCAATAGTAACTTAAATTTTGTTTCAAAACATTGCACACAGGAGGTAATGAATTATCCCCTTGAAACATACACACACAAATCTACCAAAGGGTTGAGATGGGATCTGGTTATTTATTTTTCTAACTGCTAACTTTATAGGATTGTTTAGTTATAATTTATTTGACATTCTCGTGCTTATTAGATTTATAATTTAGAGATTCATAAGACGGCATTCATTCAAAGGTGATGTTTTCTTAACTTTATTACTACATGGTCTCACCATCTTCTACTCGGCCACAGGGTCATTACCAAATAACTGTTATCTAGCTCTTATTTCCTGGAAGCTGGCCTCTCTTAAAACACACACTCTCAGAAAAGTCAAACATACAGTCGGGCCGTGAAAGATGTGTGCATCAGAACCAGACGCCCAGGATGAAATGAAAGTTGACTGCCTCGCTGTGAAGAGGTCATTATAACTCGTGAATGACTGATGCCTGTTGAGCACTCTTCTTTGTTGGTGGACGTGTTTCTTCTCAAACACTCTTGGACATTGTTAGGACCAAAGAGCATCAATACTTGTCTCGTCTTGGTGACAGTTTAAGAGCTAGTGTGCTCGGTACCCGTGGATTTAATAGTGTTGAAATCATGGAAGCAGAAAGTTGTTGTATTTTCACATCTCCCACCAACACACACACCATCTATAACAGACAACATATGAGCATGACCACAGTTATTGGAAAATCTTCGCAGATGTGGTGTTTCTTTCCTCCCACTTAGAATTAATAGGCTTGGTGGGGTTGCAACTTGTCATAATTCCCTCCTCCCTCCGTCCGAGCCTAGGCAGATGACATAAATCAGAGGCTTTTCACACGCTCTGAACGATCTACAATGACAATAAATGTAATCGCTTAAGTGCAAGTACCATACACTTGGAAATAATGTGAAAAGACAAATCCAAGTACATTAATCTCTAAACACCACTGGTGGATTTGAACTTGATAGCAAAGACCAAGTTAAGGTGAGGCAGAAAGTTGGTTTGGTTTTATCAATCGATATCATCTTCTCTTAAGCGGTAGAGATCACAGAATTGAGTTGTCTAGCTTTCTATTTAATAAAATGCATTCCATCTTTTCTTGTTTGATCTCAGAGGCACACACAAGTTAAGCTAATGGAATAATTGATTCAGGTTTTCATCAAATCGCTGAGCGTGTGAGCACTTGAGCGTGTAGCTTTGAAGCAGCAGATGCAAGAACGAACCTTCTGTTCAATATTTATTTTATCTCCCGCTGATCATGTTTGTAGTTCAAATTGGTCTGAAATGCATTCATATTCACCATATTGTTTTTGTTTTGGAAAAAAGTCTAGATGTTTCTGCTGTGTCTTACCTATATTTCGACAATTCTTCCATTGCGTATCCAAACACATATCAGCAGGTTTCTGGAATGAAGGGAATAAAAGATTGATGGGGGAACAGATAGAACACAGCTCGGCATCACATGAAAGCAGAGAGAGGATGATCTGTCTCGTCATTCCTTTGATAATCTGATGGAGATACTTCCTCAAACATCTGTTCTTTTACATCTTAGGGCCTTTCAACGCATCCACCCACATGATGCCAGTCTGAGCAGAGAGCGAGGATGAGTTATTTGTTGTAACGCAGGACTCTGTCACATATTTAAAGGAGTTATCTGATAGTTCATGAGTTATTTAGTCATAGGATTTGATTTGTTGTTGAGTTGCCTCTGTGCTGAAAGTTTGAGCTGATAGATGTTCACATAGTCACGTATGCTTTTCTCGAAGCCTCAATGAAGGATGCAATGTTCTGCTCTTATCCACTGTTTTTTTTATCAGTAAAGGTTGAAGACCTTCAGTGCCTGCAACGTGTTTTAAAATTAAATATGTTCCCTAAATAGGATATGGGCTTGGTCATAAAGTATTTGTTGCCTTGGAAAGAATCACAATTGGAAGAACCTTTATTTCCAGAAACTCAGGAACTGCTTGTGGTGATGATGGTACAGAATAAAGATAATAAAATAAATTATAAGATTAATAAATAAACAATATAAATTAATAAAAATGCATTACATTAAAATGACATTTAAAATAGATTGTATATATTAAAATCAATTAAATAAAATAATATTCATAATAAAGGTAGAAGTTGTAGTTCTGGTCGCATTGATCTCAGTCTCCTTCTTGAGGGAAGAACAACAATATCTTGAAAGAGTATAAACAATACATCAACATGAAATATAAATAGAATTTAATGCACATTGTCCTTTTAAAATATCTGAATTAATTACTGGCCTCTCATGTAAGTCTGAAACTTGTTTCATACATCTGCTCTAGAAATGTATTTTGGGTCTTTTTAGTGTCATCTAGATGGGCATAACAAACAAATGATTTTCAAGTTTATTTCACTAACATTAACTATCTCCCTACATGATGAGGCTATTGTAACTTAAAGGGCAACTAATGTGCAACTAATAGGGCAACTCTCCTGACTCACTCACATGGTTCAAAGTCTTCCTCTCCAAGATTCAGTAAGTTCTTCATCATGACGACGTTTTAAAGTTATTACTTAATTAAGTTCTCACCGTCAGAAACCTCAGCAAATGAGTGGTTAGAAGAACCCCTATTATTAACCTATCAGCGTTTTGTGCAAACAGACGCATACTGATGAGTACAATAGAGGCCAGATATTTAATACATTTAAGAGGCACTCTAATCAACACATTGGTTGTCCTTTAAGTTGACAACAGTACCAACCATCCTTTCTCAGAATAGTCAAGATTTACCCTACTCCTGAAATTGAGCCCATTGTTATTGAAGTCAAATGATCCCATTATATTTTGTTGGTATAGAAAGTGTTTCTGATGAGCAGAAGCTGTGACTCGACAATAAAGCTCTTCATCATACGTGACTGTTGGGATTGAACACTTTCATGTCACGAAGAATGAAGCTGCCTGCCTGTGGGAGAAAATTCATTATGAGAACTTCATCTGTGTTTATGTTCACAGACTGAATGTATGGCTGACCATTTTGTGATTTTTGGCACACCGAGCGTTGATTCCCTATGCTCCTTATTACCTCAGGCTGATACAACGGTCCAGCTGCTGCACCTGATTCCTTCATTGCTTGGTCGCTCATGTCGGATGCACATTTAAACTCTCAAGAACACTCGAATGAGCAAAACATCAGACTAAAGTCATTCTGTTTTTTTGAAGTTGTGAAACCTTAAGCGAGGAATTTGTTGATTTTGCAAGGTAGCAGTGATACTACATGAGTATAGCCTTAGAGAAATATTTTGTCACAACCCTTTATTATATTTTGTTGCTCTAAAGTTTATACAATACTGACTGATTGTGAGCTTGCCAAAGTTGTGGTTCTCGTGCTTCCGCGGGCTGTTTCAGCGCCGTTCCTTATCTGATTTATTTATTTAATTGCCCTGATACCGAATTTATGGATCCACGTGAGTCCTGTAATCCACGTGGATATGCTGTCTGGTTGCATGGTGTTAAAACAACGGTTTGATCTCACTTAAGTGTAACTCTGGAGGACAAACAACCAAACATAAGCCACCTGGTTGTACAGACTTTCGTAGAGAACACACACAGACCTAATAATTTCCCGTCTTTCTCTTTGTCGCTGACAGAGGAAGCATTCACGGCTCAACGCGAGAATCTGAAGGAGGAGAAGGAATCTTTGACCCGGCTTCATAAGGAATGCACAGCCAAGAGGTATTTTAACCAGCAATCATCCATTGCTTTATTTTTTTGGGGGTGAAGACATGCCACTCTGCATCTTCTTCTGATCAACTAGACATCGCCCTGGGCCTCGCCGAGTGATGTGACCCAATATGTTGCTCAATCATACTGATTTGGTGTGATTACACCCTGCACCCTGCCTCCCACGGAGATGCTTTCAGAGCCATGGGATGTTTTATGGTTCAGAAAAGTATTTGTGTTCTATAAAAGAATCCTGTGCTAGAACTCTCATCGCTCTGTCTCGGCCTGTTGGGAGACCTTTTAGAACCTTGGCTACATCTTTGTTTGGCTGAGACAAGCCTTGAAACCAGAGAGTCAAGGTAATCAAAGTAAAATGTTAAAAGTCCAACGTGGATCAAACATCGAAAATGAACACTGTCTAATGTCCAGTCTTATTAAAAAAAAAAGTTATTCTTTTCTATGAATTTGTTGACCCTCAAGTCAAATGTAACTAAATTATAAGTATTTTCATCCACACTCTCATACCTCCTTGGAAGAGGTTAACAATGTACAATAATAGCAATACATAATAGTAATTCATATTAAGTAATTTGCCTACGGAGCAGGACCACTGTTCCGTCCGGAGGTCCAGCTCTGGTTCCTTATTCTTTTTGTGTCTGGTTTTATTCCTCCAGGGAGCAATTTTTGAAGTCTAACGCCCAGCTCACCTTCCGATGTCGTCAGCTGCTCTCTGAGCTTTCATACATCTACCCAATAAACGGGGTAAGTTTTCAACGTATGACTAAAACCTTTAGTTTTATCATCAACAAGAGCTGTAGCGTAAATGATGACAAAATAAAACCAAGTATCATATTTTGTAATTGATCATGATGAATAGAATACAATATCATGGGGAGGTTTTATTAAATTACATTTCTTATTGTATTTTATCCATTCCTGATATTAATTATCATCTGAAGAAGCATTTTAGAAAGTAGTCACATTAAACATTAAAACTGTTCAATTATTTAACACTAATACTTGTAATAGTTCTTTAAAAGTAAATAAATAGTTATTACTAGTGTAATTGTTGTTGATAATGTTTGCAACCAGACTTAAACACTTTTTAAATGAAATATTACATGTTTGATCATTGTCTTTAAATTCAAACCTGTCATTCACATCCACAGGCAAATCAGACGGATTATGTTATCTGCGGAGTAAAGCTGCCCAACTCTGAAGACTTTCAAGGTACTTTCCTCTGCGTGTGTCATGGTTTCAGTGGAATAATTAAATGAATTTGTCTGGGTAATTACCCTCACTTTAAATGTCGTAACTAAGCAGTTTCAGCGGCGTTTTGATCTTAATCTGATGAGATCACATGCGTTTAACCCATAAATGTAATTACACTCAAACTTAATTTAGCAAAACTATTTCTTTGCATGGATACAACAAGTGTATTATAATGTTATTGTTAAATCAATTTCAGTCAATAGAATTTTGTTTTTACACTTTTATTAAAAGCATTAATGTGGCCGTGTTTATGAAGCGAAGGGTTGGAAGAATTTGGGGATTTAAAAAAATAAAAAAATACACAATTTAGAGAGGAAATATAAATGTGTCCAGATGTTTGTATCTGGAGTAGAACTAAAGTATATAGCTGTCTCCAGCTGGAAAGTTTGGACAACCATAATTCATCGTTCGTCTCCGGTCACACCCTACCTGTTCTCCCACCAGCGTGGAGATGTGCACGTCAGTGACCGCCAACACATTTGTATCTGCAGCCATTACTTTTTCCCTTAAGCCTTCATGTGATTGCTGTGGTCCCATTGCTGCAGAGGTGGACACATTGGAGTGAATACACACATTTTCATGTGGATGCAAAAAACATGTTTTTTCTTCACTTGCATTGTGTTTTGTAAACGGTTGCACCACACAACAGTCTGTCCTCACAACAGACAACTATCCTCATATACTATCTAATACGAAGCTCCTGTTAAGGCACCTAATCCTACCACGTTGACATGTTGCTGACCCTGTGTCTAATTTGTGTGAGGTCTGTCCAAAATGAACCCTGATCAAGTCCAGAACTGTCTGAAACCCGGTTGAAGTGGCAGTTCAACAGGCCTACGGCAGTGGATGTTTCACATTTAAGACCAGGGTCAGGGCTAGTTGAAGTCCTAATCTGTGTCAGAGTCAAAATGACCATCAGTGTTGTCATACAATTGAAACTTTGCTTGTCAGCTCAGACGGGCAGGATGTCAGAGTTCTCCAGTTTCACCCTGAGGTGATGCTGCTGGCTGCAGGTCCATGCTTGAAAATGTTTTGGTTATTGGGATGAAGCAATTAAAGGAGTTTCAGATGCAAGATGTTTTTGTAGCCAGCTTTAACTCCATAATTCTATATATTAGTTCTTCATTTCATCTTTTTCAAGGCCTTTGATTTTGTAGGACATTTCTAAACATAGATGCACTTTATTCTTGATCCTAATTTAATGCGTTTCCTTTGTATCTTCTACAGCAAAAGATGATGGGAGTGTGGCAGTTGCTCTCGGTTACACGGCCCATCTGGTCCTGATGATCTCGTGCTTCCTGCAGATCCCTCTTCGCTATCCAGTCATTCACAAGGGCTCACGCTCCTCCATTAAGGATACCATCACTGACAGACTGACGGAGAAAGAGAGAGAGTAAGTCGACCGTTCTGGCAAGTCAGACACAAATCAAAGGCTTCACAGAACTTTTAATTACAAAGGTAGTGATTAGAATGATATCATTCTGTCCTTGTCGTGTAGTAAAAACAATCCATCAAATGCATTTTGTTGGGTTAATGGTGTTTCATGGCCTAAGAACGCACAAAAGATTAAGATGAAAGAGCAAACGACGATGGTCAAGGTTTGCCCACAAGTCAAGGTTAATGTGACACAGATAAATGTCCTCCTTACTCAAGTCTCTAACTTAATGTGGATCAGAATCTACTGATGGTTCCTCGCACACGGTTCAGGACCAGAGGAGAGAAATCCTTCCAGGCTGTTTCTCCTAAGCTTTGGAACGATCTTCCTCTCTCTTTGCGCTTGATGGATCTACTGACTCCTTTAAGAAACATCTTAAGACGTTTTTATTTGTTCAGGCTTTTCCTTGATTTTCTGTAACTCCTGTTTTGTTATCAGTTTTATCTTGATCTTTAAAATATATACTTTATTGAATATTGTTTTGATTGTTTAAGCGCTTTGTGACCCTGGTCTGGAAAAGCGCTATATAAATAGAAATGACTTACTTACTTACTTAATATCAAAACCTTTATTACCAATACCTTTTATTCATTAAAAACTATCATACAAATATTTGACCTGTCTGTAGATGGATTCGCCTGCATGTAATTTGGAGATTTCACTGGTTATAATTTCTAGTACAGACTTCTGTTAGGTAATTAGATTTTGGACCTTAAATTCTTAAGTTTAAATATGTCTAATGTCACAAAAAGATTGTCTATATAGTGACATTTAAAAAAAGGAAATACCATAATAAGAATCATTGTTCCTTTAAGAATAATTATTATCATTAGTAAAGATTAAACCTTTAAGAAGACATTTTTATTTAATTGTTTAGCAAATGCTGTAATTCTAACAAGGGATCATAAATATTACAAAAGATTTTTTTAATATATATATAAAGCCTCGATTTTGTTAATGTCAGGTCAAAACCTAATTATTCCCCAAAGAAATGATATAATTTTGCTTTAAACGGATGGATAAATAATGTTTTATTGATTTAAAAAATGTTTAACAGCTCACGCTAAACTTTGGCCAGACTCGTGCCTCACACCAGTGTCTCGATGTATAACACGTTTGCAGAGCAACACGAATTGTTGACACGGTGTTGACATATTGTTGACCTAGCAAGCCGCAAACTCGTGTGAAACTCTGCCAGAGACGTCACTTTCATCGTCTAGTTTCGAGCGCTACGTGTGCTTTAATCGTCCCAGATAAAATGATTATTTGTATCTGTTATGGTCTTGTAACTATGCATCAAGTCAGATGCAGAATTATGATAATTGCTGGAGTATGTGCCGCACATTCATATTCACATTCCACGCATACAAGAGCCCCTTCAATAAGTGAGGCAGCAGAGGAAGACTGTGCTATAATCAGCTGGCAGACTAATCACTGTGCATGCAGGTTTTTGTGATTTCCCCGGCGAAACTCTATAAAATTGATGCGTTCAAAGCCTCCGTGAGCGACGGTTGGTAAGGAAGTTCCAAATCGTGTTTCCACTAGTCAAATCATGACATCATTGTGCTGACAAAGCAGCTGGAGTCATCGGGAGCAGTGGCAGACGATTACAGGTTCCTTTTAATATCAAGACTAATGAGTTTCGTGTTAAATTCCTGTTCGCCCCCAACATGTTGATCTGCACGTATGCCTCTGAGTCCTCATCAAGTAACTGACAGAAAAAAAAAAGGTTTTGATTTGTCTGATCTTGGATCTAAATCATGTTTCAAAAATATATCCTTCCTATATAGGAATTATTTTTTGTTGTTAAAAAAAATCTTTATTCATTGACACCTGATTCTAACAACTAGAATCTAGAATGTTTTCACTTTAAAGTCATTTCACAGAATACACCTATTTTAGAGGGATATTACTAAAATAATGATGTATTTCAGGAATAAAATCAAAATTATACATGGGTACTGTACATCACCACTAGTGAATAGCACCTATCTTTCCAGAACAATATTTATCTATAGATTACATGTATGCTAATGAAACCATATGTATATATAGATACACTTTCCACCAAAAAAACATCCTGTTTTATGTTTACAACACTGGCAATAAACGTTTCTGATTCTGATTATAAAATAAAGTTAATTAATATTTTTCATCCAAACTGTTACCAAAAAGTGCAAGAAAAATACGAGTTCATTGGGTACTTACTCACTTAGATGAACTCAAGCCACATGTCACTCATAAAAAACTAATATAGCGAAGCAAGCATATCGTCCTTTGACAAAACAGAGCACGGCCAACTCCCCTGTATATGATCATGTCATGACAACAGCTGGGGAGACTCGGACGGATGTTTAACCCATTATTTCAGGAAGTCTCCGCATTCTTCAGTAACTAAAAATAAACTCATTTGCAGTTTGGCATGAAGATACACATCATGCTCTTGGGTGTTTCTGATTAAGGGCAAGTGCTCTAACAAGGCTTCACCCCCCTTCACATGTTTATGACCCCTGAGGCCCCTACAGGCGGTACATATGCATCTCAAAATGATGTGTGAGAAGATGGAAAGCAACCAGCCAGGCTCTCAAAGTGTACAAAAACCTGCCGATTAACATGTCGGAAAGAGGCAGCCAATGGGGATAAGTGAGGTGGCATCGGATTGGTTTTGTCGGATAAGCATGCAGACGGTCAATTATGATGGGCTGCACATAGACCCCGATGTTAATGTTGGGGCTAGCTGCACTCGTGGGCCTCTGTTCAACAGTAATTGTCCTGACCTGGTTTCTTCCATGTAAACACTTTGGCCCTGTGATGAATCTCCACACTGTTTTCAGATGACTTCACACACCACGACTCTTAGGTGAAGCTGAATGTCTCCAGTGTGTTGCTCAACCGCCTTTGTGGCTCCTTTTTGACATTTTGAATGTTTACTTGGTTTGAAGACCTTAGTCAAATTTACTGTAAGTGTTTTCACTTTAAGCTACGTCTTCTTAAAATTGTTATAGTTCGATTTTTTTTTTTTTTTTTTTTTAATATATATTTTTTATTCTATGCAGTAAAGTAGGACGAGCTTGAGTGCTAAGATCATCGTCCTATCAGAGATGTTTGTTGAACAACATGTTGTGGCCACATTTTGCCCTGTGGACTTCCTAGTGCACAGTGGTTTCTTAGGGGAGAACCAGCACGATGTGAACCAGATGTTCACTGTTTGATTGAGAGCAGAGCCAAGTCATTAATGCTGCACAACCTATTCTTTATTTTATCTTTTGTTCAGAGCATCCTATATTGCGGTGCATCACGGTTAATAAAGGGGAATATTCACGAGGTATGAGAAGAGTTTTATGTCGGAGGTTTCTTCCAACAGCTCTAAGAAAATGGTTTATTCCTTCCGCAGCTGTTAGCAAATGATAATGTGAGAGGATGGCAGCCATCTTAAATTAAGAGAACCTGGGAGTGCTAAAGAAAAGAGCATTGTTTCAGACATGCAACAGTTTAAACCACATCCATGTGCAAACAGGATTGGAAGAAAACTTCTGTATTTAAATTTAAGCTGTTCTTCTGCCTGTAGTTAAACATGTAGTAATCTTTTTTTTAATACTGTGGCAGAATGTTTTTTAACTTTATCTAATAATTATTATTCAAGCCATATTTTATCCTGCAAAACTGTCATAAGGAACATTTACGACTTTTTCCCCACAAACGGGATCAAACAATTCAAAAGACAGTTGCCTTAGAAGATTTATGTCTGGATCATCTCTCCTTTTTTCCATCAACTTTAAGACTTCGTAACAATTCAGTCTCCTAGCCTTTAACTCTTTTTGTTAAGCGAATGAAGTTGGTAATTTTTATTTTTTAAATTTGTTTCATATACAGTAATTAAGTGACCCAATGCAACCACAAAATGTTTTCAATTACTTAATAATAATCATAAATTTTTAATTTTCAGGATTATTTTTAAATCACAGTAGAAATAAAGCTGATTATGTTATTATGGTTTGTTTTTTTTACTTTTTATTGAGCCCCTTTTAAACTTTGTATTAATATAAAACAACACGATGAGGGGCAAACCACACAAGAAAAATTCAAATTAATAATTTATAACTCACTGTAATTACAGTACAAGTACAGGTTAACCATAAATATGTTTTCTAATTGAAACTAATGACCAATAGAAGCAGTTTCACTGGAAGTAAAATAAAGGGTTTTAAACTAAACAGCGGAGGTAGCTGACATGATCCATGTCTGAGTTGAGTGACTCTCAAGTAGCTGAATGATTACAAAAACTAGTCATTCATGATGCTGGGGAAGTATGGCATGCACATGTTTGTCATTGGAGAAATAGGATACCAAGAGTCCGGTGTAGAAGGATGTAAAGTAACATCATCTTGGGAGCTTGAAATCTTAAATCATATCGAACAAAACGGGGTGTAATTTATGCCTATGCGTCAACTATGGAGGTTTTAACCGGCTGAGCAGATGTTTGCCTAACTTCTTTTTGTGGATTTTCATCAAATCACTCAAAGTCGCTGATGGCCACAGTGTGTTTATAGTAGTTATGAAATGGTAAGGAGTCACCTCTGGCTTGACAAGTAAGCTGCCTGAGCCGCCCTTCATCTTGATGTCCTGCTGTTTGTGTGGCTTATTTAAGCGGCCTTTGTCCATTCTTCATTGAAGGGATAACTAGAAGCATGTGTGCTAAATGGTTTTCTGAAAGAAGTTGAATTGAGCAAGAGTATGAAGTAGCTATTAACTATTTATGTATTAGTTTCCTCAACTTGACTCATCATTGTAGTGGCACTGCTAAGAAGACATCAGTTGCTTTTGATTTCTATTTTCGGTCTCTGCCTGTGATCAGAATAATGGTAGCAAACAAAAGCAAAGAAAAGTCAAAATGAGTGCACGGGCATTGGAAGTCAAGGTCAGCAGACCTCTGGATATTTTTAAAACCTTGGATGAAAACCGAGTGTGACAGTACAAGCAACCGCCGCATCACTCGGGAGACAAAGACGAAGATGGTGATACTGTTATACAGGGGTCCTAAGTGCAGCACTGGTCATTAAAGTAGCGTTCACTGACAGATGCTCAGTGTAATCATTCCTCAGATATTGAACATTACAGCTCACGTTGATTTATTGGGTAGCTGCTGCCATTAGGGTCTCGACAGTTGCAAGGCAGGTCGAGCTTTTCTTTGTGATTTATAGTTTCATTGCATGTGAACATAAAAGAAAAAGAGTCTAAACACTGGCCAAGCCTGGACTCTGACACTTCAGCCAGGACTGTTGTTTTGCTTGCCTGGAGCATGAATCCATGCCGGTGTGTACATTGATGCAGGTCAGCTGTTCACCTGGAGTCTATAACTTTATGCAGGTCAGCTTGGCCACCCAGCTGGATCTCCGTGCCCTTACTTTCATTTCTTTGCATTGACAATCTTCTGTGAAAATGTTTAATCTGGATGAATATGGGGGTGTTAAAAACATCGATACAGCTTTATATCAAAATGTTTTTTTCCTGATACTGTATCGATATTCAACAGCACTTTTTTCCCGGTTAATTTTATTAATTGAAGGATTTAAGTGTTTTGTTGTTTGTTATAGTTTCATGTTAATTTTAAATTTCAAATTTGATTTGAAGGCCAAATAACAGAGTTCCGGTGATGACAGAGGACGAGAGAATACAGTCGACTCTAGCAGTTTTAAAAGTTGATGTTCTGACATATTTTGGTTTAAACAAATAAAGGCAATTATGACAGGAGTCATTCTTTAAATTCACCAGAGTCTATTCTTGGGCTATAGTACAAATATATCCTCGTTCCTACAGTATCGCAACACTACCTGCAGAAAATGGAGTGAGCGTTTACCTTTGTCTATTTAGAAAGTTTGGCTATCAGAAGAGTGAAAGAGGAAGTTACCTCCAGGTAAACTGTCTTGTGGGTGGGAAAGACTACATGTGGTGAGTCAGACTTCCAAGCTGTAAACATCTGACATATGCTAGCAGAACCTCAAGGCTGCAGTGACCCTGCTGTGGGATCACACAAAGCGAAAATTGCAATGCAACAGATTGTTATTTAGTTACTCTATGTCAGGGACAGAAAGGCGAGTTTTCCCGAAAAGAAAATACCAATAAATATCTCTGATTTAGCTGAATGAATTACATGCTGTACAATTAGTAGTTTCTATTTATTCATTTTGAGATGACAAAGGTAAAGTCCCTTACACAAGTGGGAACCTAAAAACATTTTGTAAAGGTCTTGTTTGAAATGCATTAAAAACGTATGAATAAGACTATTTTTCTATACATTTTCATGAATGCATTTACATTCGGTTAAGATTGATCGACATAAAACCTGTGACTGAGTGGGTATTTAGTTAGTGAGTAGGTGGAAGCATTAAACAATAATACTTGATAAATGTGATTTTATTTATCAGTCAGAAACGTCAGGAAATGACAGCAGCCTTCAGTTCAAAGTTTGGACGATGACGTTTTCTTTGTGTGGCAGGAAATGACACATTTACACACTTCTTATATCTGGGTTTGTTCTGCCTGCAGGTTAATGTTTTTAGTACGCGTCTGTTTATTGTGTAGCCTCCGTCATGATGGACAGGCGGTGCGCTGATATTGGCGCGTCTATTCCACCTGGATTGCTCCTCCAGGATATCCTGTTTAGTGTACAGGTCCTCTTCACTTTATGTCACCGTTGCTGGTTGAGTGATTAAAAATGGCTGTGTGCTTCCGCTCCCCAACTCTCCATCTGTCTTGCTCATGAACATGCTATTTTATCCTTACGACCAAAGTGAAAAACGTCATGACCCAGTTTCACATCTGGGGGTTCTTTTATCTGACTTGTTCTCGCTCTTTAAGTTGTTTCGTCATCATTGTTTTAAAGAAATGATGACGGTTTTAACTTTACTAATGTGAATGTCACTTTGATCAAATGTTTCTCTCTCCTTTTCCACCCCTCGCCCCTCCATCCTCATGCTTCCTTACTTGGTCCTCCCTGCTGCTGTGTAATAATATATTGACTTTACTGGACATCCCCTGGAGGAATTCCTAGTGTTTGGTGAACCAAAGTCTCTCCAGTGTGATTCCATGCGCAGTGCACAGCAGCCATTAATCACTTTGCTATGACGGACCCGGAGTGAATCTGTATATTTAGAGCCAGTTAGGTTTTCCTCTTTCAGCTTCGGTGGAAAACACTTCTTACCAAAAGACAATGGTTAGAGAGGGAATACCTGTCTTGCTACTTCGCTGCTGTATACAGGGATATAACTGTTATCTCTGGCTGACTAATGAGGTTCAACAAGTGACCGGCTGTGCACGAGCCTCTTGGAACAATATATCCACATATGCTTGCTGACATTCACAGTTGCTTCATAATTCAATATATCCAGTGGCTACAGTGACTTTTCAGTGGCCATACATTCTGGCCGTACAGCTCTTTGTGATAGTTTTGCTCCACATATTGCTAACTGGTACTTTGAGGCCTGAATCTGAACTGAATCCATGGACATAATCCAAAATAAATCAAATATGTAGTTAAGGCTTTCCAGACAAAATGTTTTTACATTATATTTATGTATGTATTAATCAAAATACCGCCGGGACTTTAGCATGAATCATATGTGCGTGAGTGTTAAATGTTCTGTCAGTGCGAGCCCAGATAGCATCACAGGCGAGTGAAGTAGCAGAACTGTACTGCTCAACTTTCCTACTGCCTCAGGCACCTGTAGGTCACGGAGGGAGGGGGTGAAGGGCACATATCTGCTCTCACCAGGATTAACAAAAGACGACGACCAGTTCCCTACGGGGCAGACAGGAAGAAGGCATGCTCTACCTCACCGGTCTGTGCACACATGCATAAAAACACACTCAACCAGCCACATTTAAATGAAGGAGAAGTACTGTTGCAGAATTAAAACAACATATTTTGTGCCTTCAACACCACAAATACAAAGTCTTTATACAGTATTTATAAATATGTATATAAATATGGAGTTATGTAGACTTGACTACTGCACATGAACACAAAGTTCTCCCTGAAAAAAAAAATTGACACAGAAGTGGGTGTCACCTGAAAGAACTGTTCGACACAGATCCAGCTTCTCTAAGATGCAAACAGGAAGCATAACAAGAGACATTATCTATCCCTACTAATCTTTCTTTTTCCTTACAGATTCCCTTTGTATCCAAGAGGAGAGCGGTTTCATTTCGAATATGGCGTCTACTTGCTCAACAAGAACATTGCCCAGGTAACTTTTTTTAACAACTTAACCTGAAAAAGTGTAATAAAAATACAAAAACAAAAGAGTGGCTTAAAAGTTACTCTTAGAAATGGAAAATGTGGATGCCAGTCAACAACCATGGTTTTGGTATTTAACCATATGAAACCTATACTAAGTCTCAAATGTGAAGACTCAACGTCTGAAACTATATAATTGTGGCAATAATACATTTACTGGCATCTAGTTAACACTTCCAAACACCTACCCCCGAGGGAAGGATTGAACTTCTGCCTTATCTGTGCTCACTTAAGTGCTGTTAATATGTTGACCTGTGTAACTCCTTCTGTACGGCCCTGAGAGGTTCTGCACTAACTTATACAATATTGCATTCCTTTGAAGGAAACCTTTTGTACTTATTATGCAACCTCATAAAATCCAATGAAATAAAGATGTTCCGAGCCAGAAGAAAAAACATTTGATCTTAAAATGGTTTGTCTTTAAGTCCATCTTAATTACAGTCTCTTTATCAACTCAAATATAATTCATCATTCCAGTAGAAGGTCAAATTTGGGTTGCGATATTCAACTGGGTTATGACAGAGTTTTATTGGACCACAATAACTGTCAATAATGGATCCACAAACATGCGTTTGATTGCTCACATATGCTCACAAGAATGTTCCCCTTTGACTCGCTTTGAACCGACCCAAGCCCCCCGCTGGACACCTTGCACTAAATCCAAGTAAAGAATGTTATAAAAATGTTAATGATCCATAATGTATCAATTGTTTTAAATGAAATTCCTCATATGATCTATATACATGTCAACTGCCCCTGGTGCTCTGTGAGCTGTGTTGGATTAGAAATTCTGATTGGCTGCAGACTGTGTGTCTTATCTGAGAAGGAGAATATTTTTTCAAGAGCAGCATAAATGTATTTAGACTAGAGTTCTCAAGAGCGGGCATGATTTGACCCGGATTAGAGTCCAAATACTTTTGTGGCACCACATCATGTTGATTGTCTCGATATGTGAATGAGTGACGACCAGAGAATCAATGCGATATATTGATACTTGCACATTTTTTACATTACATTAAAGATATTTTATTATGTTTTGAATTAGATGCACGAAAGAAAGATAAAGACCAATCACTCTGTTTTTAAGGTAATTATGGAATAAAACTGCAGTTTTGGGGTCATAGCTTGGTGGAAATTTAATGGCATTTAATTTCAAATAAGAGGGGAAAGGATGACTAAAGCCATATATCCGCCAATAATTCTCACGCATAAATATAAACCTTTATAGGCCGCTTTAAAATGTGCTTTTTAAAATTATGCATTTTGTCAGCATTAAAGGAAACCAAACAAGAAAACTCATATCTGTGGCTTCAAAGCGTGCTCGTCCATCCAAACATAAATAATGGGATCCAGGCTGTTGGAGACAGCAGGGTGTTTGCACCAGTGTCCACACAATCTAGGGGTCATTTAAATGAGCCATATTGAACCAGATGTGACCACCAGCTGGGGTGCAGGTGGTTACATCAGAGAAGCTCAGGATAACTCGAAGATTAATCCATGTAAAGAAAGCGACGTTGAGTCAAAGTTTTTCACATGTGCAGGTCTGGCTATTTCCAATTTTGACTTTTAGTCTAACTTGAGCAGACATTAACAATAACACATTTATTTTTGCTTCCAGCTTAGTTTGTTTTCTCAAATGTAAAACTAGGAATTGATTTTTTATAAATGGTTATTGTTATAGACTAAGTTCGATCAGGATTGCATGCATCCATTTTTAAACTGAATGTGTAATTACACTTAAAACCTGATTAAGAAAATATTAACCGGATGTTTTATATGTAAAATATTTAGTACTAAACATTCCGTTTGTCCTGCAGCTGCATAGTTTGATGATTCAAACTTGGATGGGTTTTTTTTCCACTGATTTATTTGTTCATAATGTGGAAGACTGACATCTTTTTCTTATTTCTCTTTTTTTTAACTGAGGAAGCAGAGACACTGGTTTGGACACAGCCTGGTGGAGCATCACTGGAGCTGTATGAAATGTTAGCCCTCGCTCTGTGTTATGATTACCATGTGTGCGTCCACATCCTCCTGAAGGATGAGTTATCAGGTTGACTTCAAACATTTAAACAATCTTACATGAATAGCGCGGGTCCATATGAGAGCAATAATGGATGGTTGTTTCAAAACACATGAAATGCTAAACATTTCACAGTCAATATATTCAAACCCGCCATGAAAAAGAACCTTCCTGTTCAGTGTTTGGTTGAGTTCTACACACTGCATTAAAGTGTTTACTTCTGCGAGTCTGATTTCATCCGCTTCTTGGATCTCGCGGTGCACATCCAATGTGGGAATTCATGACAACTGGACTTATTGCAACTAAAACATTCCAGCTAAAATCTTCCCCTTAGGAAAAATTGGAATTCCATTCAGTTTCACAAAAAGACTGTCACATATACTGTACATATTTGATTCACCACCTGGTTCTCGCAGGATCATCTGAAAGATGTTTTCATTTCCACATTTCCTGAAATCATTTAAAACCAACATTGGAATACTGTTATCAGTTTAAAGCAGCTTTGATGTTTTTGATTTGCTGTGTACTGTCATCTTTAAATTGACTGTTTATGTTTATATTAATGGAGGTATGCAGCTGTTTCGGAGTCTGTTCAGGATCCAGATCCGTGATGTGAACCAGAGGTCTGGTTGTTCACAGCTGACCTGTCGATTACCGATTGGCTGCTCCGTTGAGTGACTGGAGTCTGGGTGGGAGACATTAGTCGTCCATCTCTTATTAAATTGCCCCGTGTAGCTTCGTTTGAAAGTGATACCCGGGAAGCTGGCATAGGATCAGGGGCTCAGTAGGTTGACTTCGCTTTCATGTGGCAAAGAGAAAGATGTTTGTTTTTATTAGCTTTCAAGTCACGAAGCCAAAGGAAGGGATGGAGAGGCTCCTCCAACATCATGGATGTCAGATGGTAACTTCGCCCTTTGTTGCAATTGTTGCTGTATTTGTTTCTGAGGTGATATGGCTTACAAACCATCTGTTTTAAGTGACTTTTACTGAACTCTTGAGCTAGATCGGAGAGGCTGTAAATATACTTATCTAGCATGAAGAGGATTACCTTGAGAGTCTAAAGGAAAACTGTTTTTTGTTTCCATGGCTTGCAGTCGTCTCTGATTTCCTGTTTATCTACCTGTGCTGGTGAGCATGTGGATCTTATTAAATAACGGAAGCTACACCAAATCTCTGTTTTCAGAAGTCGGGACTGGTACCATTAGTTCTCCGTCACTAACCATGGCGTATCATATTGTGTTGGCCTCAGGCGCAGGAAAGAAAGTAACGGGAATTAAAACGGAGCAAATCTGTCGCGGCCCAACTAGGTCAGCTTTCAGTTCACCTTCATTTCTGAGGGAAGTCGCCCACAGTCTCCCCACCTCGTCTCAGGGCAATTTCACACCATGATGTGCAGGCAGATTGCCATCCTAGTGGTCTAGCATACGTCAGAGGGCCTGCTGCCATTTAGAGTGGCAACTGTGGCTCAATAAAACACACTTATGACTTATGGGGGAGTCCACCGTGTTAAGTGCTTCATGGAGGGGGAGCAGACGGAAGCTTGTTGGCAAAAAAAAGTTTTTTCACAACTTAAATCATTGTTTGTCTATTGACCATTGTTTTTCTCTCTAAGTTGTTCACCTCACCATTTTAAGAAAAATACTATATTCTAAAAGAAAAAGCTTTCTAAATGAGTCGCCTTCTCTATCGCCGCAGACTCGTTTGGTAATGTAAAAAAAAAAAACTCTGCTTACGTCGATTCCATTCGTTGTTATTTTTGCACATTTCGAAAATGAAAACCATTCTTTTAACAGCCAATAAGTTCGGCCAAAGAAATTGTTGAACAAACTTACCATGGTCCCTGTGCGGCCATCTGCTCATTACAATTTGTGTCGATAAAAACCATATGATCCCAGAAGAGCGAATCATGTGTAGTTCCACTGCACCCCCGACAAAACTGTCAGGACAGCTCTGATGAAGAGATGTTCACTTTTCTCATTAACTCCTTTTTAGTCCCCATTTCTAAACCGACATGTAACTTGTCCAGAAAATACTATTTCCTGGTTAAATTCAAACAAACATTGGATCATGTTAGTATGTGAACTCAGTTTTTCCACAGTTGACATTCCACCGAGCAGTTGTGTGTTTATCCTGAGCCAGTGTATGAATCAGAAACGGGGAAGGAGTTTTGTGAAGAAAGCCATCGACGAGGTTGTCTGTTGCTCCGTCTGACGTTACCGAGGTTCATTCTGTTTGTTTCCTAAACTTGCTTGCTTCGCGTGATTATGTTTTTGCACATGTGCAACATATTCACAAACGGGTCTGAGCCTTAAACGTGAACCGAATGATCGTTGTGTGTGAGAGGAAAGAATGTCATAAAAGTCATTGAAAAAAAAAAGAAAGAAAAGTCAACAACTGTACAATTTAATTGTGTTTAAACAGCAACTAACGTGTTAATTTAAGTGTCTCTTAAATAGATCATAGACACCTATTGTACATCAAAAATGTGCTTAAGCCACGCCCACTAAAAAGACAAGGTTTTTCTCAAAGTTGAATCTTGTTTACATAATAGTACAATAGAGGTCCAAGATCAATTTAAGAGACACTTAAATGATCATTAATTGCACTTTAAGGTGATGATACCTTCTATTGAATCAGCAATTGGACTCACAGTAGACATCATGAATGCATTTAAATGGAAAAACTTGCTCTTTTGTGTTTAGCAGACTCTGAATGTGACACTGTTTTCTGGTTCCTTTAGTAGTTTTTGTATTCTCGTGCGGTGGCTTGCGGTTCGTGACTCATTTCAGTTTGTTCCAAAAAATATTTCACCCACTCAAAAAACGGATTATAACTCCACTTAAACTTCTGCACTCGAGTCAGTGTTCAGAAATCATAATGCAGCCCACAGTGTGCTGTTTGTTTACCTGAACCCAGGACCGCGTCTCCCCTGACATGGCCACCAACTCAACTCTAACATAGCCAAGGCCTGGAAGCAATCAAGACCTTATGTTCGCTGACTGACACTTGTGTCTTCATCTTTCTATAATGGTGACATCCGTTTTGGATTTTTGAGGGGCTGTTTTGACAAACCTTTCAAGAGGAAATCTGGTGCCAAGTCAACATGGTAGTTTCCCTTTTCATCACTATTACACTTCACAGAAAAATAGATGGAATAAAAATATGTTTTATCGAAAAAGGGAACTCTGTGTGGCTCGTACCAAACTCGTGCCTTGTTTCTCTGTGTAGTTTGCCTCAAATATTCTGCAGGTTTTAAAATGGGAAAGGAAGAACTTTTTTTTTTATTGTTGTACCTTATTATCTTACACATTATAATTATTGTGAGTTTTGGTTGTGTTGACCCCAACTTGCTCTTTAATTGTCATCATAATAATACAATAAACATTGAATTTATTTAGCACTTTTTGAGACACACAAAGACACTTAACAAATAGTTATATGCCTCAATTATTTTTTATCTACTTAACAGCACAATGTTATAATGTTCCGAATCCTATTATGGCAGATACCATTATTCTTCCTTGTATTATTCTTTCATTTTTATTGTAAATACAATATTTAAAACCGAGAATTACCTTTAAGTAAATGTCACAAGGAAAAACTGTCTTTCTAATTTTGTATTAGCATTAACAACATTAGATTCTGAAAAAATACTTTAGTAAACTTGTACTTTACAAATAATACTTATAATATAATACTTGATCAATCTTTTAATAACCTGAAAAATGTGATTACAAGCTTTTATAATGTCTTCTAAAAAGCCTTAGAGGTGCAAAATATTGTCTAAGGATTGAGTCTTTAACGTATTACAAACACAGAAATAGTTTTTGATATTTCTTGTATTTAAGAAAAAGCTCTTGGTCTCATGATCAATGAATAAGAGCTACAGTTCTGAGCTCATTTTATTTTCCAAAATCCATTTGTAGTGAAATTCATGAGCCGTGTCTTAGTCTGCGTTGCCTTTTTTCCTGCATACCCACCGATTTCACGCCTGAACCAAAGAGTTTAATTGGCATTCCTTTGGGGAGCCACTTATTATTTTATGAAACACTTACATTTGTGTGATAAATGCGAGTTTCCACATTTTGTGGTTTTCATTTCATAGCAATATGATGCCACTGGGACAGGTCACTTAATAATGGATGGCCAGCAACTGAGAATGATTGCTTGTATGCATTTAATTTTTTTCCATTTTGTTAAAATACATTTTAACATTAATATCTTGGTGTAAAAACAAACGGTCACATTTTATGACGGAAATAAAAATAGGCCTCAAATAATCGATTGATTTCAAATTGCAGGTTTTCTACATTGTAAATTCATCATCATTTGATGCTCAATTACTATATTGTATAGCTGCACTTTCTGTGGTTTTTATGCTTATTGTCCAAAGCTTATTTAAGTTTAACAATAATAATTCAGAGTAGTAAAGGAGGAGGAAGTCTATAAAATAATTTTGTAGGTTTAAATTTAAACACATTTGGATATATTATACTTCCTATGATTTATTTTCTTTAAAATAAGGAACATACATTTAAAACTATTTGAATTTTTCTCAATAAATATTATTATAATTGGGTCGGTATTCATTATTGCAATATAACTTTGTTCTTATTGCCCGTGACAGGGCAATATCTAATCTAATGATAAATTCAAAGCGTTTTCTTCTCTCAGAAGATTCTACTGGTTTTAATGTTATTTTCAGATCAGTACTAGAGTGTATAATCCGATCCAAACTTAGATGTTACAGAGAAAAAAAAAAGCAGATGGAACTTTGGGCCACTTAAAAGTCAACGCTTAATGTAATATAAACGTTTGGCTGTCTAACCAACAAGCTGTGGAATGGCTTCCTGCTTCTTTTGATTATGTTTAACATTATATATTTAATTAAAATGAACACGGATGAGAGCACCGTCATCACTGTGCTCGCTGCAATTAAACACCAGAGTTTGCAAACTGTTTAGAAAGAGCCTCGTCTGCGCAGTGCGTCTGCTATTTCCAGCTGGTAAGAAGTTGAAGCCAAGATCCGTTTGTTTGGAGTTTGCCCTCTTTTTTTACTTTAATTTCGGTAACTCTAGGGTTATCTACGAGTGAAGGAGCTTTAAAGAGGCCCGATCTTTCAATAATTCATAAAGGGTTTCCATGGCAACGTCCAATAATGTTAGCCTTTCTTAGATCTGCTGACAGAACAAAGGAAACAAAGTGCTCGCAGGATAAAGGGAAGAGGAAACTCCATCAGACAGTCGATGGCATTTTAAGTATATTTGTTTTCCTTGGTATCTCCTCATTTGATCACGGTTGTGTCATAGTTCATTAGGACGTCGACATTAATGTTCCCTCTGTGTCTTCTAGCAAATTGAATTGACTCGAGACCAAAACACACAAACAAAGGGATCTCTTGGCCTTCACTCTGGGTCGGGGTGGAGCGGAGGAATCCAGGGGGCAGAAACCAAGTATATTTTATGTCGGCGAGTTTAGAAAACCTGTTATTCTTGCTAATTCATCAAACAGTGTGTGCTGTCACACGGGTGTTTGAGGGTAAAAGTATTCAATCATGATCACGGGCTGTCGCGCCGCTCAATAACATTAAACAGCTCTCTGAATAAAACAATGCTGTCCCCATCTGGTCACTATTTAAAAATGTCAGCCTTCCTGCCATTCCGTCAGATTCTCCTGCTGCTCCTGCTGCCATGTGGATTTCATTAGAGCCTCTTGACTCGGCAGCTTTTCATCTAGATTAGCACCGACTCCTTCCAGTGGCCCTCGTCCAACCACAACTAGATTCTCTAACTTCTAATTTGGTTGTGTTAATTCAATTTATTTTGGGAACCTCAGTGGCTTCAATATTCTCTGTTGCAAAAAATAAATAATAAAGAATCTGTTGTCAGTTCTAATATCCAGTGTTCGGCTGGGAAGAAGGGTAACGAGGAAGTGTCGTCACCGCCATGTGATCACCGGCGTCAAATCACAGCTTCTTTTAAGTGTCAGCGATGAGCAAGAGACTCTATTAATTGAAACTGCATAAAGGTTTCATATAACACAGGGTTTGCCAAAAAGAATCACCAATTTATTTGAAACTACATTGCTCGTTTTTCTCAACAAAAAAAAACTACTTTCAACAAATACTTTTTGACTTGTAATTTATATTACAAGTGAATAAACTTGAATATGTTTTTGTTTGTTTTTTTACCGTGTAGTGGACGTGTCAAATCATTTTGGGACCGCCTGCATTACATTGTGAATACACTTGATCTTGACTTGACACTGTGTAACTTGCCAGTTGTCAGCTCAGTAATACTTTCTGTATTTGCATTCTACAATGGAGTGTTTTTTGTGTTGACATTACAAGATTAAATGTAGTGTCATTTCCGATTATAAAAGATGCAACATTACGGGGTTAAAGCACAATACTCAACTTATTCTCTCTGATATTGTTATGAGTAGAATGAAAAATGAAGCTGTGCATGTCCCAAAAATGACAGTGGTAGCATGTACCAACCTGTTAGTGGTTTTCTAATACACAAATATACATTTCTTAAAGTTGAAATGAATTTGAGTAAAGTTATATGAGCCAAATTAAAAATTCTAGCATCCTTTTAAATTGCAAGTATTTCAATTTGAGTCCACGAAAAATATTAACACATTTTACTTTAAATTAAATACATCGTCTGGCGATTATGGGCTTTGTTTCTTTGTTTACATGTCAACAACTCTGGCTGCCGTCGCACTCATGTTGAAACTCTCCTAATATGACGCCAAACTGCTGTCTGAAAAGTTTTAGTGTACAAATGATTTCCAGCACTGTTGTTATAACCATGGAAACACTTGAAACATGTGCGAGCCAAGTTTTTTTTTCGCTTTTACTTTTTTCGGAGCAATTAGGATGCTTCTCACTAACTGTGAGCCTCGGCGCAGTTAAGTAGACACCCAACTACAAACATAAACACGAGTGCACATGCTATAATTACATTATGTCAGCATGTGTGTTTGCAGGCTCAACTTCACAACCGTCACAACACTGACACAGAGACTTGGGAGGAAGGAATATAGCTTTGACCATAGTGTATAATCAAGTTAATTCACATTCTTGTCTCGCCGGCTGCGTGTTTTAAGACGTTCACCGTTATAATAACTGTAATAGTTGTGCTGCTAAATATGAATCCACTCATGGCACCAAGGTGGTCTTCTCTATTTTTAAGTCTGTTCAAATCTGCTTCTTCAGATTGTGACTCAGTGCTTGTATAACATGATTAAATATTAGTAGAATATTGATCAATAGTCAACTTTGAGACTAGTTTATCAATGCTTATTTTTTATTGAAGGCTTTCACTTCTGTTCAACGTTATATAATATGAACTTTGTAATTTATAACTTATTTATGTGCAATCTTTTTATAGAAAGAATTGAGGAAAAAGACTTAAAATTAAATTTAGATTTGATTTAGATTGTTTTAACAACACGTTTGGTTAACTATCAAAAACATTTAATATTGACACATTTAACATATTATTCAGAGATCAAGTTTTGCATTTTAAAAACTTATATATATTCTGAATGCATTTGTTCACTTTTCCAACTTCTGAGACAACTGTACTTGTCTTGCGTTACACTCCGGTCCTTTTTTTTTAAACGCTTTGGACATATTTTCATATCAACTGCACAACCTTCGTATGTTATTTAGTTCAGTTGTAAATAAGCGTCACACTGACTGTAAGTGGAGTTGACTCATGTTTGGGTTTGGGTTGGAGAGTGATATCATCAGGGGCTTTGAGAGAAGTATCTTCTTATGACCCCATCTTTTGAACACAAAAAAAACACAAATACAGTTTCTAAATTTGAGCAAATACATTGTTCGGCGATACGTGTGTACGAGCTGCTTCAGATAGAAAGTATAAACTTGTATTTTGTGATAATGGATAATTTGTCAGAAAGTCACTGATATGTCTGTCATCTTCTCTGTATCCAATCAGAAGCCGGTCGCATGTCAAGCTTTCATTTCAATTTATACTGATAATCAAAATTCCATCATTTTTAGAGATTTGATGAGTGTTTTGAACACGGCAGCCCTAAAATGACAGTAGCAAATCACAGATACAATATTAAATATACAGTTTATGTAAATATATTGTACATGAGTATAGTATGAGTAGGTCTAGGCTGCTAAAGAAGATAAGTATAGGTTTCCTAAACATTGGAATTTAAGGAAATCAGTCCTACTCCTGCACCTGTATTGTGGATTTTGAGCAAGAATTACGCTTATTGTTGAGTAAGCTCACGTTTAAAGTCTAAATGTAATCACAGATTATTACTTCTGATCAGGTTTTAAACAAAGACATTTACACATTTTCCACATTTCTTGTGTGGTATCCTGGGTTTAATCAAGGATAATACGCGGTGGATTATAGGCTACTTAAAACAAGCCCTTGATTATAATCAGCAGTACTTGACAGTTACGATCCTGAAATACTGCAGCCTGTTGACGTGAGACAAAAATGAACAAGAGTGCAGGATTAAACTGAACAAACCCAGATGACGGGCGAACACCTAAAGGCTCTTTCAATCGCAGCGCGGTTTTGTTTGGCAACGATTCATGGTTTCATTTTGTTTGTAACATTTATGTAGAGATGCAGCAACTGCTTTTTATAATTATTTTATTGTCATTCTAAAAACCATCAGTGTAGGTATTGATAAACAATAATTATTTTTGAACTAAACAAAATCAGATGTTGGCCTGTTCCCTCTGACAAAAATTGAATTTTGTGTATTTTATTGTATTTTATAGCGATCTGTTTTAAATTATGTATGAAAAAGGCAAATTAATAATAATAATAATAATTGAAGATCTTATCTTAAGAATGGATTATATCATTTATATTTTTTATATATAAAAAGATGTCCCGTATTTCCATTTATGATCCTTTTTATATGTGAATTTAAAAAAGGCATTAGTGTGTTTAACTAAATGAACATTTCTTTTTCCTCGCATTGTTATTATGTCTTTTTCTCTAAGGATTTTTAACCAGGCTGGTAGTAAATAATATAATATTCTGCCGTTGTTTAACCACATTAAAAAGTCCGGAAGAATAACGCCGTCTTTGTTCCTGCAAGAAGCTTTTGGAAACCCGACTCTGACCTTGAATCAAAGTTCTGACTCTGATGAACTGTCAGGTTCTGACTTCAATCTCTCCAGTACTAAATATTTTCAAACCTTTTTTTTTTTTCCCTGTTTACACATAAATGTAGATTGATTGTGCGGCTGAGAATTATCCTAACAAATCTGCGTGTGCTGATTTAACACACTCGTTTAACGTGTGACACACCAATCCCTTACCCGACTTCATGCTAGCATGTGAAGGTTTACTCCTCTTTTATCCTCAACCACCCGAATACCTTGACAGAGCAGTTATATGCTGCATATTTTATCCCAGCGGAGTAGCAGCAGGATTTGGATGAAAATCCCTTTGAACTTTGTGAAATATTGAGAGTCTCAGCTTTAATCTGCAGTTCTCTGGTTACTGTTTTGATAGGACATGTAGCCAGCAGTACGTTGAATTAAAGGCAGCCATTTTACTGTCATCAAGTGTGCACTGAAGATTGATGAAATGCTTTCACGAGGCCAAGAGCAAAGTGTTTGCAGTGTTGTCATATGTTCAATGTAGCGATTTAAATCTTACATGAGTTGCGTGAAGAGACGCAGCCACAGTTCAGATATTATTCTTTGTATCATTTGCAGATTTGTCTTCTCAAAATAGAAAGTTAAAATAAACAGACCCTGGAAGAAGCAATTCAAACCAACTTGAGGTAAATGTTAAACGTTAAGAGGGAAGTACAGCCAAGTTTTCCCTGTGTAGTTGAAAGTTATTTTAATTGAAAATCTCAGTAATAAAAAAGAAAGGAAATGAAAATAAATATTCTGATTTATCAGGATTTGAGGGGTTAGGCAGAATTTTTGTTTGGCAGGGACGAGAACATGCCCAGAAACCTCTTCCAGGAGACTTCTATTTACTTTGGAGTCTTGATCAAACTGTTCCTGAAGTGAAACAACATCCTTTGATAAATCTGTTTGGACTCAAACATTGATGGACAAGAAAGATAAGGTAATATTAATGTTAGTGGAGGAAAGGATAGAAAAGTGAAAACAAATTGCCAAATGGAAGTTAGGTTGACTGCATACCTTTACAATAAATATTTAAAATAATTAATTGGTTAATGAATTACTGTGACACATCTATTCACAATTAAGACATGTGGATGTCCAATTTTAATTGGTGCTTTTATCATTGCAGAAGCCTTCAGAATCCAAAAAATGTTTTTTTTGTTAACCATTGGTGTGTAACAGTAGTCTAATGTAAGATAGCGTATCTGAGAGGCACATCAAGAGACCTTATGGAGAGCTGCCACAGAGGATTGATGGTCCAACATACCAATACGGCTAACAGGAAGTTGACCTCAGTGTTTTGACTGCACAACCTGCACAGCGCTTGGTAACTGAGCTGCAATATCTTTTAACCAGTGTAAGAATGATCGAGGAAAAAACCCCATGGGGCAGAGCAAGTGTCAGAATTGGCTACCATTTTTTTTGTTGTCAATGTAAAGCTTGAGTCTTTGTAGTTTACCAGGCAGGTACACTGTTATCAAGTTATCAAAAGATGACGCTATCTTCCTAATTCATCACACATTGACATCGGGAGGTTTCAGAACTGGTCTCTTGTCACTGGTGGGCTCACTAACCGAATTTCCTATTCCTCTCACATCCTTTCCCGTAATTATGTAAATCTGTTGACTACATTTGACGGCAACTTGATACCCAGTAAACTGCAACAGCTAGTAAAGCAGAATGTGGTTTAAATAAAAGCTGTATTAGAATGGAGTCCAGTGAACACACCTGTACTGCATTATCACAGTTAAAGCGGGTAAGCTAAGACAAAAGAGGTGCAGACTTTAAGGATGTGACATGTTGTGGAACGTACTCGATATTACCGTCCACCTAACGGCGTAGAACCCGAGACAAGGACTACAAAGACTATTGAGTTTCAAATGCAAGTGTCGGGATATTAGCAGTCAGATGGTTCCCATGAAAGTGTGAGTTTAGCTTTATTCCGTTTCTTAAACATCTAACGGTGATGAAGCTGATGCTAAAGTCAACAGGTTAGTCAAACACTGTAATCTTTACTTCAAAACTATACCTTATCTAATCTCTAGGGGGGTGTTGAAATATTTAGTCTAGGGAACACTCTTTACTCTGGAGTCTGGATGTTGACGTTTGTTCAGAGCATCTTCCAGGGAATTCTTTCCAGGGACATTCATGAAAATGTTGAGCTCACCTGAAGCCGCCATGATTTAGTTTTGTCCCCAGAATGCATATCTCATTTCAGATGATCTACATGGGTTAGATTTTAGTAGATTGTATTCACGTGTAAATGATTTTTATTTTATTTAAGGAAATACATTTGACTTAAAAGATCAGTTTATATTATCAGCACTGCAACAGCACTTCAAAAACATCAAAATATTGGTGAAAAAGAGTGGTTTAAGAAAGAGCTTAAGGTTTCCGCCAAAGCTTAAGTTAAAAAAAGTCGTCCAATCACATGACAAGGGCAGTTATGTTCTCTGGTAAACAGAATTGGCTGGTATTTCTGAATCTACATTCTCGTGCCAGCTCATAGTCTCCACTGTGATGACTGTGGCCACATATTCAAGGCCAAAAAAACTATTCCTAGAGTATGAAAAATGAATTGCTGTTGTGAATAAATTATATGACCCGAGCTAGACTCAAACAACTTTTCATCCCCGGTTTGTATATTTATTGAGACACATGAAAGAGTGCAGTGATTAATGGACAATTCACCACGCGATTGTTGACGTCTCAGCCACTGATTGCACCATGTGATCCGGGCGGCATTAAAGTGGCCTTAAGATAAGATACACGTGGCAAGAATATAAGAAAATAACACAGTCTGTTATTTAAAACACAAGTAATTTCCAAGTTTAAAAAAAAATAAAAAAAATGTAAAAGTTTCCATCTGTAGCTGCTTTGTCTCCCGCTTGAACGCCCGCTGGACTGCATAGCTGTTTAAATTATTTAGAGGGTGAATGAAAGCGTTGCTGAGGGAGTTTCACAAAGATCCAGAAAAGCCCAGATGTCGGGAATCATACATGTACCACATTTTAGCAAACATAATCAACCGTTTCATATCCGCCACTGAGCTAGAAAGATCCAAGATGGAATTATGCTTGGATTTGCTGAAGGTTAGGCAGAAAGAATGTCTTTCTTTAAAAGAAGTTCTTGTACTTAATAAGATTAAAATGCCAAATTGTGGTTTTGGGATGCATTCAGAGGTCAGGACGTGTCTTGTTATCGTCAGCTGAGACACATTCCTTTGTCCACAAAGTCCTTCATAAATATTTTTATTATGTATTAATGCTCACGTTAACCTTCAAGTTTCAAATTAGTTTCACAATTGGCTCTGAGAATTCTTCAAACGGCCATCTGAGATCCAGCGGACTAAAGATGAGTTCCAGGATCATGGTTTGTTTTGGAATATTTAATATTTTTCTTTGGCTTTATATATTTTCCTTAAAGAAAAGAAACACACCTGGTTGTGACCTCACATGTTTCTATTTTAAAATACTATATATGTGTTTTAAGCTCTTAAATAAAGTACAAACACAAATTCTCTTCCATTGCTTTAGTTAGATTTACGTAACATTTAAGTCCATATGAGACACAAAAATGACATTTCGATTCTCAAAATGAGACGGCTCACACTTATTATCAGTGACATGTTATCTCCCAAAGCTGCGCTACATATGAATACTGTATGAACACTAATGTCTGAGTTTACAGCATCTGCTGAAGTTTTCAATCTTCAGTTTGACCGCAGGGATGCTGAAGCGAGGAACTCCTGGTTAGTTGCACTACAACAAGCCGTCATATGACCTAATGAGCGTCTGATTATGATCCCTGGAGAGGATGTAAAACTTCTATACCCTGTGAAATCCCCACGCACTCCAGTGGATAAAGGCCTACTGATTATTAATCACTGTGGGATTGTCTGTGATGCAGGACAGGCAAGAGAAGGATACTTAGGTTTGCAGACCTTCTCGTCACCTCTTGACTCATGAAATGCAACCCTCTTGATGAAAGCGTCCCCCGTCGCTTTCTTCACCCTCTACCTAATTCTGGTGACGACGTAGAGCCTCCGATGTGTGTGGAGAGAAACGTAAATAAGTCAGGATTAGGGGTCAATATCGTATCACCTGGCACACCCTCGGCCCCCGATCGTATGCAATCAAGCTCAAGATTTCCAGCAGCCCTCCCACACTTCCAGGCTGACCTGAGGGTGATTAGGATTGACAAATTCAGGGAAACGGTAATACATGGCATAAACCTCTCTGTGTTTGTTTAGCCACTCTACAGATCTCAGGGAAAACAAGCAGGTTTGCCAAGTGATGGGTGGCATGTACTGTAAACTGTCGACTCTATGCCGTTTTGTTGTGTTTACATGTGGTCCTGGCTCCAGTGGATTGGCAGGCTATGTTGTATACACTGTTAGATTCCCTTTGCAGGGTCTTTATCTCTGTGATAGATGTAGAGGACTTTCAATATAATCAAACTAGTAGCTAGTCATTCTCAAGCACGTTGACACGCACTTAAAAAACACAGAGGTGTGATCACAGATTAGGACCCCTCGTCGTACCACCTCTCAACTCGCAGCAGTCCTCAATGAACTTTGGGTTTTTCTCGCCACAATCTGGTTCTCCACGTTACAAAGAAGCTTTTGGGTAGGTTGAAGGAAGCGTGTGTGTGTTGTGCACACGCATGGCAATTACTCTCACCGTGCATGATTAGGAAACTGGAAACAACACACAGTCCTAGGAAGTGTTGGATCTATTGTTGATTTATTTTTGTGGAGGGACATTTCAAACATGATATGACAATCACGTTCTGTATCAAAATGTGCCTTTTTAACCTTGTTGTGTCCTCTCTCCGTCTATAGAAAAGACTGATATGGAGGAGGAAGTATATGAATATTTATTTTGTCCAGACAGTTGAAAATCGGGTGTACAGTTTCCTCACGGCAGTTTCAATAAAATACATCTTCTAATAGGCCCATGTTACGCAGCAGAAGCCCCATTAAATGGCCAGAAATACTTTCAAGTTTTGACGAGAAGTTTAGGGTTGAGCTCGTTTAATTTATAACTGCTGCCAAAGTTCAATTGGACAGCTTTTCATTATTTATTATTTTACATCTGATGGTTCAATACCTAGACTTATTTAAACCATAATGTTTAGTCTGCAACCTAAGGCCCGTTTAGATGTATGGGGGGGAAAGTTTGCGATACAAAGTGTATGATTGTACAAAAATACATGTATACTGTAAATAAATGTTAAGGACAATAAACAACAATATTCTAAAGGCACAGTTCACAGAAGAAAAATATTCAATATAATTTTTTTCTGTAAGGGACAGTCAATATCTCATGAAGAGCCGTTTCATCATCTGCACAAAAAAAGAAGGCAATTTCTTAAGCACCAAGAAAAAATAGTTTGTAAATGTTAGTCCTTCAGCTTTCATGAGTAGCTCATGAGTTCAAAATGGTATCAGTGGTACCACACTTGAAGAAAAAACAAATGTCAGCTGGTGTGTGTATGACAGAAGTGACACCAAGATATTTTCTGGACGTGTGATGTGATGCCCCTCTGCTGTTAGTTATGTAGGTTAAATAAACTTTCTTGTCAAGAGTTGGCTCGTTGTGATATTGTTCAACTGTTCAAGGAGAGACTTCTGGCACCGTGTCCAAAGATTCAAGGTGGTCCTCTTTTTCTTTCTTTTTTTTTTTTTTTTTTTTTCTCCCCCAATGATTACTTAAGATGAGCCATGCAGAAAAACCTTGAAAGGGGACCTGATGGTCTTCTTTTATTTCCTTCAACATTTGTATTAATTATTTTTTGCATTGTGTTTGTCATTCACAGTTGAGATATCAACATGGCTTAACCACACCAGACCTGCAGCAAACATTACCAAACCTAAAGAACTTCCTGGAACATGGCCTCCTCGTCCGATGGTATGTATGAGAAGAAAAAAAACGTTCTGCTGTGAAGGTTCAATTCACACAAGTGCCATGACATCCTTCAGCTCTGACATAAGTAACCATGGAATCACCGTAACCCAGACCTACTGTACTTACTCCACCATGAATATTTTTGTAATAACTGCTTCTTAACCACACGCTTCACCGCCACACACATGTCCAAGCAGCGAGTTAGCCGCTGTACTGTGTAACTCAGCTGTTTCAACATCCCACAGAAAAACATCAATAACACTATTCAAGCATATTAAAATGGCTACATCATTCAGTCTAGCTTCCTTCAGCGGAAACATTTAGACCAGTATTTCACCGTAAAACTGAACAATATTTTAATAGCAGAAGTGCCACGTAGAGAATTATTGTCTCTGTGCAAGAGGCAGATATTTGTTTATATTTTGCGACAGTGATGAATGTTACACTTTGTCCATTCCTTGACCTTTGCTCAACAAATCTGTTTCCACCTAAATTGTGATGTTTACATACTTGTGTTCATACTCTAGTCCAGTAAAGCTGTGAGATGATTTTGTTCAGGACAAATAGTTGGTTCTTGGTTTGTGCCATGCTTGACTCCACTGCCCAGAGGAAAGCTGCCTTCAATAAGCAACCCCTTGAGGGTCAGGGGAAAACATATATTACAGGATTCAACCAAATAATCTCTTGTTTTGAAAGGAAAGAAGCCATGGAAGAGCTTGAGATGTCTGAAATCAGGCTTCCTCTGCATGACCCGGTCTTAATGGGAAGTGGAAGCGCCTAAAGATAGATCAGATGAAAGCTCTGTTGAACTTTCTACGAGTGTGCAGGCGTGGACTTTGAACGTACACCATGGCTTGTGATTATTTAATGCTCTCATGATCAACAAACTGCTGAATAACAATAACCCAAGAAAACGTTACTGTGGTCTAGTGGTCCAGACTTCGATTCCAACTTAATGATTGCCTTAAATAACAGCATTTTTTAATTAATTGAACACTGTGTTTTTATATAGTTAAAGGAAGATAACATTGTCCGGGCAAAGTATGTAGGTTTGCTGTACTAGAGGTCTGAAGAAACATTGAAAACATTCTTAAATAGAACTGGAAAACACAGAAATGACAATGGATGAAGTTGAACAACTAAATGACCCCAAGAGAGCCCAAGTAATCAGGGCTATTATTGGTTTTTCATAAACGACTCCTTATTAAATATATTTGAAAAGACGGTTACATGTTATGTCTTATGCCCCCTATGTTCCATCTTCCCTCGACCTCATCTAGTGGTCCTCCCCCCTAAATATCTCCCTGTGAGGTCAGTAGTTTACACGATCATTTCCAAGCAAACCTGTAGTACTACTCTGCCATCGTTTCTGCCATCGTTTCTTTGTTTATTCTATCTTGATACGTTTCTAAATCATTCTCTCTAATAAACATGTCAGTGTGTATAGATGGAAAATAACGTCTGATTGGGTTTTCTGTGGACCTGAAGGAAGTAAAATGGTTGAAAGCTGTGACTCCATTTCCAGCAGACGGACATAGACGGTACCACAACCTAACGCCACAGTCCGATCAGATCAAAGCAAACACGTTCAACATGAGCCCATTTGCTGCTCCACATCCGCTGAAGGCCTGGCAGACGTTCACAGGGCTGTAATCCCCCTCTGGTGCCTGCAAGCGAAGCTGCATGCATGGATGGGGGGACGAGGTGTGGCACGGAGCCTGGCCAGGCAGATGCATCACTGCTGCTGGAAGATTTGAACTCCCAGTGGACCTTGAATGGAGTGAGAAGTTATTGAAGCCATAGAAATTCCTTATTGTCATGTGAAATTCAACATTTTTCATTTTGTTGACCAGATTCCTGTATTCATTCAGGGCAGTGCAAAAACTGTGACTTGATATTCTTACTGATGCGAACATTTGTTTTGTATAAATGTCATGTTAATATCTGTCAGAAGTTTAATAAATACAACAAACATATTTTAAAATATGCACATCAATAAGCAAGAGTTGTCTTCTACCTCCAGCAAGTCGCAGATGTTCCAATGTGGTCAAACAAGTCTAGAAATTCTTACCCCGTTAAAGCAGGAGGAAAACTTTCACTTCTGTGTATATCAAGTTTTAGTGGTGTTTTCACTTGTCATTTCTCAGCGATTTCTCTGAACCACATCAGACAACCAGGTCTTATCTCCTGATGTGATTGTTGGCCGCCTGCTCTCCTGGCTTCTCTCTGCAAGTTTTGGATATAAACTGGATATGAGCGTGTTGTGAGGCAGGATGGGAGATTGGAAAGCAGACTTTCTTTGGCTTACTGAATTCTTTTACTAAATATATACCATGTTTTCATAAATGGTAGAAAGCGTTTGGTGCTGGATGTTACAGCCTCACAGTAGCATTTACAGTCGTCTGTAGCGAGACACTGGGGTCCGTGAAGAGTCACTGTAGGTGGGTAGGAAACAGACGTGGTCGACTGTCTCCTCGCAGCTGTGGGTCGTTCATCAATGGCAAGAAACATGTCATCTTTTCATCTGCATGTTGCATCGTTGAGAACATTCCCAACATCTCCAGACAACTATATCAGGGCCCCACTTGTCATATGCCAGGCTGCTGGTAGGCTTCAACATATTTCCTTTATCTCATTATTTTCTACAGTCTGAGTGAAGTTGTTAATCTTCCTGGAGATCAGGCACCGAACGAGTGATGCATTTATGAAGGCGGGATATTTTGGCCGATTGTAGCAAGTAGTTAAGTGTTTTGACGGGTTGTAAAATGAAAAACATTATGTCATCAAATTGTCATTCAGATGAAAAATTCTCCGACATGCTCAATTAGAACTTCTGGTAAAGCACAGAACATGGCAGACGACTCACCATGACTCAGAATGGTGATGATTTCTAAGTAAATTTTGTTGAAACAAAACATGCACTGATTCTATTGAAGGCATCACTGGCATTTTCTATCTTCACAGTCCTTTTTTTTTTTTCTTTTTTTTTTTTAGATGAACCAATCTTAAGACTATCGCTACAAGCTCAATACACAGTGTTGTGTGACTCTTATCTGTAACTTTATTTGAGCTATTTTTCTTGATTGAAGTTTGTAAAATTAATAAATGGGAATCCAATTCACAATAGTTTTATTTGAGCCAATGGGTATTTTCCATCATTTTAAATCACAATAATGAGTTCAGTGACCTTTAAAATAACCCGAAACTCCAGTTTAAAGTATAAATCAGGTCATGGTATTAAAATAAAGGCTACTTCTAATTCAACAGGATTGGTTAAATGGATGTTATTTTAATGTAATGACGACAATACAAAAATGTTTAACAATTGTAAAGTCATTTGGCAAACTACCAATGAATTCATTATTTTTGGTTTGGCCTTTCTTGTAGTAAAAATGTTATTTTAGTTTCAGCTTATTCAAATAACTTGGGTTTTTTAAGGAAAAGTTATTCAGCAGATCTTGTTTCTTGACTGTGCTTTATGGAAACGGTTGCTCGCCTTGACCCAGCATGTGTGTCCTAGCAGCTCAAATTAAATACATGCAATCTTTGTAACCTGAGAAAATCAAACGACTGCTCCGAGACTTGGCAGAATAAAACGTTTCCTAAAAGCGCCGTTCTCTCTACAGCTTCGTGCTCCGTAATTGTACCGATTTGAAGGGAGCGAAGGCCAGACCTTGATACCAAATACAAGCGCATATTAAGTCAATCCTTGGTGCGTATCATGTTTGAATTGACTGTTTCATTAATGCTGGACCATTTATGGGAGTAAAGGTGGACGAGCAGGTCATGAAACAATGGAAAGTCAGAGAAAATATCATTGAATAAAAGCTGTTGTCCTAGTCTTGAGTATAGAGTGTCACGGTGGCAACGCCAAAAATTCCTAAAATGGGCCCTGGTCATGGAATTCTAGGGGTTGAATGTAAAAACATCTATTGTGCAAAAGCTGGCAAAGTATTTGAATTCCTGTCATCTGTAATTGGTCGTTTAAAAGAGTAGCATTTCACTGTAACTGTAAAACTAATTATGTGCGTAAAGAGTCAATTCCGTAACCTTCTGTTTCAAATGATGTGTGTGGTTGACGGTCCCTGCCAAGCAAAGCACAATCCAGTCATTTCTCAGTGCACTTAAGAGCAGCACAGGTCATTAAAACCTGTTTTCTTAACCTTGACCTCGGCTCCAGCACTTACAGTTTTTGTCCAGTTAGCTGGTATAATTTAGTGGTTACCTGGATATGAACTGTAACTTATTGACATTCTTTTTTTCTGTCAATTAACGGTGAAACACAACAACAGGTCTGATGAGTCTACAGAGCAAGTGTCCGGCCTGCGAACTCTGACAGGACCACCTCAGCAGGGTTTCTGAGGGTTCAAAGCCCGGGCCATTTTAACAACCTGTCATGTGTGTGGTTGTAAAACTGCCTTTCAGGTCGTCAGCTGGTAACACAGTCGATACAAACGTCAACTTTTTTCTGACGTGAGTCTGAACTCTCATATTTCACCAGGACTTTCCTGCACTTTTTAATTGTGACTGAAAAAAAAGCTTCATAACCAACCTGAGGCCCCCCATGAGGAGCGACGTCACCCCTGACCCCCGCTGCGCCCCACCACCACACTTGTGAGAGCAGCAGTGGTCACGTTAAGCAAACCGTTAAGTCCACTGTTGAATTATAGACGGCCTCTGCTATCGGAAGAGGCGCTGAGGGCCCCATTTAAGTAAATTTACGGCTCCGGCTCTGAGGCGGGTCAGGGTGTCCGTATTGTGAGTCTGTTATCTGTTATGTTGGAAAAAAGTCTGACATAGTTGGGTGGATGCCTGCTGCGCTCCCAGTCAGCAGAACTGGAGTTTGTTCCTCTCGCGAGCTGCACAAATGCTTTGTGAATGTTGTAAGGTTCAGTGATTTAGAGAGCTGTGCAGCTGTCTTGGTCTCGCACCGGGGGAAAGATTCTGGGTGGAGAGGTGCTAAAGAGATCAAGCAGGTCCAGCTCAAGCCTGAGTGTCTTTTCCCTTCCCCTGTAGAGATGATTGTCTCGACTCTAAATCTCAAAACAGTCACCGGAGAGCCTTCGTTTTGAATTTGATTTATCTGACAGCCTGTTGCTTCTCTTCCTCCGCAGTGACCGGTACCACGTCTCCAGCTCTATCCCGGTGCCCTCCAAGTCCCAGCTCGGCGTGTCCGCCACCTCGGAGATCGGCTTCCCCAGCCACACCAGCTCCCCCGACAGAGGTCTCAGGAAAAGGGCGAGCTCCGAGGCGGATAAGTACAAGAGCAACCCTCCTCCCAGCTACGGAGCCGTCATGGGCGAGGAGCCTCCAGCGGCGGGCCTGGCTCCACCCTCGCCCTCATCCAAACACCTGTCCTCCTCCCTGGACGCTGGTATCGCGTCTCTTAACCTGACGGAACAAGTCCGGGAGGTGCAAGGACAGGAGACGGAGGCGGTGGAAAGCAAAGAGGAGATTATTTCAAACCAAAATAAAGCTGAAGAGCAAACGCCCAGCTCTTCTTCTGACGCAGAGGAGGCGACGGCGTCGACCGGACAGAACGCCGCCGTCATGAACGGCTCTTTGATCGCCGGACTCGCGGCGGAGATGCGCTGCTCGGTGGAGCAGGCCGAGGAGATCATCGGCACCGAGGCCACCAGCCTGGGCCTGAGCTTGGAAGAGGAGTCCAGGATGGAGGACTACAGCTGCATACCCGTGGACCACGCGGTGGCCGTGGAGTGCGACGAGCAGGTTCTGGGCGAGCTGGACGTGGCCGGCTTCGAAGAGTTTTCCAGACGGATCTATGCACTCAACGAGAACATGTCCAGCTTCCGCCGGCCGCGCAAAAACTCCGACAAGTAAAGAGCTTGCGAACGGGAAGTATTGCACAGGGGGACGAATACAATGCACAGACAAGAAGACTGGATATATTAAAGGTGTTGCACTTGATCTTTACATTTCCATCGATGTTTGAAAAGAAATGCTGGGGTGCAAGTTCTGGGACAGACGGTACCCCTCAATAATTTAATCCATGAATTAATAATGTTTTTAACGACAAAATAAATCCAACTAGGCACTGCTATTCAACATTTTTGTTTTTAATAAAGAATAAAATACTACCCAACGGTTCTGTCAAACGCTTTCTTAAACATTCCAAAACGTCACGGCTGTGTCGAGTGTAGTTGTGTGTCGTTGTGAGTCCTGGAATGACTGAGCTGTCGAGTGTTGATGATGGATAAGTCTGTCCCAGTGCTTCCACCCGTGGCTGTACATGTTGATGTTAACTCCTTCATTTCAGGTGCGCAGTAGTCTGTCGAACACCAGTCATCGTGTTCCCAGTCGTCCCACCGATGACCCGTTTGCTGTGTCGTCCAGCAGTGAGAGGTGGGAGCTCAGACCTCATGATGAAATCTAAGTGTTGTATCTCAGTCCCTCGTACACGACATTATGCCGGGTCAGCCCTCAGCTCTTGAAGCAGCGTCAGGAAGTAAAGGGCAGGAACACTGATGGTCAGTTTCTCCCTCATGAGCCACATGTATCCAGGACTGAACAATCCCTTAATGTCGTCAAATTTCTGTTGGAATCTTAACCTGCATCACTTTCATTTTCATTCCTGCCCTGTTACCTCCTGCTGAGAAGAGCTTAAGGCTGAAACCTGTTGATCATTTCCATTAATTGATTTTATGAACTGTGAGGGACCATGTACATATGCTTTTCTATGGAGGGTTTGTTTTGTTATTAAAGACCTGCAGTACAATGGCATGAATGTATGAAGCCCACTCAAACCTCCAGTCTCTGTGTTATTTCTTGAAACGATTCCGAACACGACAAACACAGGAAACTTAAGAAAAATTACCGATTTAATTTTCACAATTTTAGGGGAATTTTCTGGTGTAGAAATGCTTGGTTTGTGTGATATTCGGAGGATTATTATTTTTAAATTTAATAAAACACTTAGAATTGAAATAATTGAATGTGACTTCAGTTTAAAAGTGCAATCCATGAGCTACAATATACGTTTCTAGGGACATGTTTTACGCAACATCTGTCGGCTCAGGTCGAAGAACCTGAACTCCGGCAAGAATACACAGCCTGTTAATATAATATAACACATTTTTTGTAATATGTTACTAGATCGCACCAGTCAAACGAAAACACCAGAGAGTGAAGCTGCTGAAGTGTCGAGGCTAATTCATAATCACTGTTGTTTTGTTTTTTTTGGTCTCAATTTCGTTTTGTCCTGAAGGAAATAACTCTTGGACTGAAGTCACTTTTCACATTTGGCCCCCACCAGCTTTCACTTGGCCCTCTTCGAAAGACGTTTGGACACCACTAGGGGGAGAGTCTGACGAAAGGGAGTTGAACTTTTGATTTCACAGCATAGTTTGCTGACTGTTTTATGGATCACCTTCGCGGCTTTAAATTCCTAAGACACATGTCAATGCGAGCACAACACGTGCACACGTAAAGTATTTCCTCCAAGATAACTTTTATTTAAGCCTGTGATTGGTTCAAACTTATTTTGACACATATCATGTGGATTATGTCGCATATAATGATGTCTACGTGGACAAGAGAACCCACACACGGACACCTTTACTGATGATTATCTTAAGTATTGAATCAGAGATAATGGATAGATTTAGATGAATGCTGCCGTCTGACCTCGACGATGGACCTGCGTGTACATTATCTTCCAAGAGAACCGGTCCGAACTGGAGAAGCTCCATGTTGTTCGGATTGAGAAGTAGCAATATGAAGGTGCGTGTGAAATCAAGTGAGATGTAGAAAAGGTTTGACCGACGATTTGATGGATCAGCTCGCCAGTAAATCCTCGGCCAGAGTCGGAGCTGCCATCCAGATGTCGGACGAGAAGGGTGGACGTGTGAAGGTTGGCGAGCGCAGGTGAGATGTGCATGTCGAAAAATGAACGTTGCAATACACTCGCATCACCATGAAGTTCTTATTTAATAATATTTTATTTATTTATTTAATTTTGTCTCGTTTTCTGAGGCCATGATTCTCAGTGCTACCTCTGTCACTGTGGCTGTTGCAGGACTCATCCGACTTCACTTGTCACAGTGAGCCGACCGAATATACATCTCTTCATATCACACCGTACAAATGACCTGAGCTCATCTGTTGGTTCTGTTGTGGGTAGTGTTCACATTAGTCTGCAGAGGACTGGTTTCTGCTTGTGGGCCAGAAGTCTGTATTTTCTATAAGTGAACCCCTCAAGCCTCGTGTGCAGCAGCATATTGATGCAGCTCTGAGTTGCGTGTGAGCAGGTGGATGGCTTGAGGTTTTGAAAGCTTGCAGATTATTATTCTAAGTTTTTTTTTATTGAGGAAACTAGTACAAAGGCGAGTGCTTTGTTTAAGAGCTGCCGTTCTGTTCATCATCACAGTCACCCCACAAAATACACACCGGCTCAGCTGCTGCCGAAGAGACGTGTTTCAGTTTCTGATCAAAAGTACAACCGCATGAGTTCAGCGGGCCTCTGAGTATTTGTGGCAAACTGCAGGATCTGAGGTCTAAACACGAGAGATGGCAGCAGCTGCACATGTCAGAGACCTTCACACGTACGAAGCTTAGTATATGGTGCGACAGGAAGTGGCTTCAATCATCCAATTGTCACATCGAGGGGCTCAGATTCACCCTGGAGGCTCGTTGATACTCTATAGTCGTGTCATCGTCGCTCGTACCTGCTCATCAATCACAGCCGTGACACTCTCGACAAAGCTGCATGAGCTCATCTGAGCTTATTTTTAGAATCTCTCATTCATCAACACTGGCGGCAGACACAGTAGATCAATGATCTTGCTTTCTTGACCTTTCACTTTTTACCCCAAACCTGAAAATACTGGTTATATTATCATCGTCCGGGTCTTTGAAAGAAGTATATTACGTGTTCAAGCATATTTGTATCAACTTAAAGTCCGACGGCCACAAACTAATCGCTATATTTTGGTATATAATTTCATTATTTCTATAATTTGAATGATTAACTCAGTCCAAGCTGTGGGCCAAAATATTATTAAGAATGAATAAATATATATGTATATTTAAGCATGTTTTTGAACTAATAAGTTAATATCAGCCAAACAGAAAGATGAGTTATCTGTATTTTAACTTTTGACACTTTTTTACTCTTTAAAAAATACAAAACTTGAAACACAAACATGATTCCCCAAATCTCCTACCATCTTCAATAATAGAGTAATAGTTGGCATTTATAAACTTACTGAAAAAAGGTTGCATTCATTGTAGCTGAGCTAGTTTTTGGTAAATGTTAAACTGGTATTAAACATGCCTTAAAAGCTAAAAGGTCTTGTTTTTATTTGTTTCATTTTTTATTGTTTATTTTATTTCAAAAGCCAAAAATAGTACCTAGCTTAACGCAGCACAATTACAATGTGGTTTCAAACCCATGACCTTCTTCCTATGAGGCGGTTTCAAATATTTTGCATCCATTTGACATCATCTTTAGAAGTCGAGTCAATGCAAAGCAGAAAAACATACAAAGCAAATAAAGCTCCGCGACGTTTCTCCTCAAAGGATTGTCCGCTCGTGATCCAGATGAACGACTGCGCTGCTCCTTGTGGGAGTCGTAACAAATACAGTCCGTAGTCATATTCCGCCTCTGAACTTGTTTTCTTGGGCAGCCGGCTGCAGCAAAGTTAATTCCTGTGTTGAGAAGTTGCATTTAATCGCTCTGGGAGATATACTTTTCCGCCTGCTTGTCAGGAGTTTGATCAACGATGCCGTGACGCCTCACGTCTATTTCTCGAATTTGTTACTTTCAGAGCAGCTCGAACTGCAGCAGACGTGAAGTTGAATGTGTAGCGTTACACGAGAGCAAGAGATCTCTGTTTTCACCAGACATGAATCATCTTCTGAACGCGGTGATGACTGACTTCTGACCTGATTCCTTCTTTTTAATGGAATAAAAGCCTATTTTCTGTTGTACTACACAGATTTGTCTTCGGATAATAAAACAGAAAAAGACAAACGATCCTGTGAAAGTTGGATCTGAACACACAGCGACTGAGCAGTTCAATGTTCCACATGAAAGCATTTTTTCGTCTATTATTTACTTTTATATACATCTCATTGACCTATATTATAAGTTTATAGACGTTTTTTTGTTATGGGTTTTGAAAAAAATTCTTTCTATTCAATTCTAGTTAAACATTCACCAGAACATTCAGGTTGAGCTTATGACCCATGATGCCTTTCAACAGGCCATTTTACAGAAAACACTTAAGATACAAGTTAGTTATGAAACTAGAATATTTAAGATGGTACATCTGACATCTTCCTCTTCTTTTTTGACCTCTTTGTTGGAAACCATGAACCCTAGAGGACTTATTTGATATGTGTGATGAACAACTGAACCTAAACTATGCTGAGAAGAGCAAAACGAAACATTAAAAACGATGCCTCGTCTAAACCTGAGATGAACGCGTCAACACTACGAGGAGGTTGATATGGGTATTGAAAGGTGAGGAGATGGAAGAAAAATCCCACAGAAGTCTACGAGGAAGGGAGACGACAAAGAAGATAACTTGTGTTGGTCTGCTTCCTCTGGGATGGATCTCTCTTCATACCTGCACTGTATTTAGTGTGTTGGATGGATCACTGACAGCAACAGTCCCGCTGTGAATGCCCCGCATTTAAGTCCCATCGCTGGGGACCGGAGGCCGGCAGGAGTCAGGTGTCAGCGCTGGCCGGAGCTCAACTCTGCGGTCTAAAGTCAACACGAAAGCTGAAAGTACACTCTCGTTCATTAGCGCGCAGAGACCTCATTTTCAGGCTGCGGCTCTTTATGGCTGGATTACAGTCATAATATGGGAGCGAGGGGACGCGCATACGAGCCAGGAGGGGGGACGCTTCGGCCCCGGTGTCCTGCCCGGGAGCTCAGACCCTGACCCAGGCGCGTCCTCGGCCGGGCCAATCCACCCTAAACTCTGACCCGCTTCATCTGTTTAAGTCGTCTCGGGGAAACATGGCGAGATATGCCTGGCTGTGATCCCAGTCACCTCCGTCATAAAACCACAAGTGTTTTCTTTGTTTCCAACATTTCATCTATAACGTGGACTTTTACGAGGGCGGCTGCTTCTCCGCACTCGCGTCGAGCATCAGGCTGACAAAAGTGCGGGTGAAATTAAAGTCGACTGCACAGGACTGATGTCATCGTGTTTATCTGCTGACGCACCTGACACCTGACATACCTGCGCTCAGAGGAGGCCCCGACAAAGGAGGTGACACCATCCCCCCCTACAGCGAGGCACCGCGACAATAACCAGAGACACAACACAAGGGGAAGATCAGCCTTTCAGCGGAAGTGTTTTTGTACAGTTGCTATTGTGTGTCAAGAGCGAACATGTTTTGAAGTACATGGACGTCCACTGATGTGTTCGCTCGTCTCCTCTTACTGGGAATCCCTCGCTTTGTGTGCCTTTGAGCCAGACTCGTATTGATTCACGGCGCTGACGTCATGACACCACTTCAGCGTCGAACAATGGCGTCCCACTGAGACGGTTGCCAGATCTGACTGAAGATTTACTGCACGACGTTAAACCTGCCCGACAGAATGAGGAGCAATCCAAGACACAACCTCCATCGCGCACTTAAGACACAAGACGGTATAACATTATATAATGTTGGATCCAATCCAGCCCAATTGGACAGAATCCAAGTCAACATGGCCACCAATGGATTTCCTTGAAGATGTTGTATGAACGATGACAATAATGAAAATGACTTAGTTATGTATATAAAAACATTTAATGCAGCTATGACAGTAGTAAAGCTATTAGCGATAAGAAATCTTTGATAGTCATCTCAACTTAAAGTATGCACACAAATGTTTTATTTCTATGTGATAAAGGAGTAACTATTCAAGTGTTTCTTTTATAAACTGGCTTTTAGAGCAGTGGTCCCCAACATTTTTTGTACTGTGGACCAGTTTAATGTGGGCCTTATATATTCCTGGCCTGAGCTTTGTATATATATAAAAGTATCACTAGTTACAGGTGTATTTTTTGAGTAAAGTTGACTAAAGTCATGACATGTCAAGAAAAAATACCACATCTTTTATGAAACGAAACACCTTAAGACAGTAATAGAAACAACAGAAATTATCTCAATTATTTCGTTTTTCAGTGCGGCCCGGTAACAAATACTACGTGGACTGTTACCGGTCCCCACACCAGGGGTCGAAAACTATTGTTGATAAACTGTGTTTACTACACACATGAGACACAAAAGTGTGTTGATTGTGCTGCCACAACCGTCATAACGTGTCGCTACTTTGAACAACTGTCAAGTTAAATACAGTCATAAACAACGTTCTCACTCAAACTGGGAAGAACTGGTTTTGTTGTCACCATTCACATCTGTGTTGGGTTTGAAGTGTTTATTTGAGTGCCTTGAGTTGCTCTCCAGTCGAGCTGCAGTGAAGCTTTGAAACGCTCGTATCGTCTTATAATTGCAGCTAAAAGGATCACGTATAGTGTGACTGTCAATTGTCGAAGATTGATGAACCTGCACAGCAACTGTTTAGCTTTAGCATCGGCGTAACGTGGCTAATTAAAGCTAGTGCTAATTACAGCTAACGTCGTCCATCATGCTCTGAAGTCTGACAGAAGATCAGCAGAAGAGATTCTGTTAAAACAGCTGAAGGATTTTGCTAGTTCTTTATTTAGAAACAGCAGGAAACATAGGTGTCTAATCGATGTTCAAATTTATCGATATGTGGCTGAGAATTTAATTTTATTAATGGCACGTGTTAAATGTATCAGGATCATGTTTTTTGTTGACAGACCACGCTTGTCGTGAAAGACTTATTCTAGAAAATATTTGGTCGTCCCGCTCGACTAGTGTCTTCAACGGCGTGAGTTAAAGCCTCTTAACGTAGTGTAGGTGCTTGGTTTCCTTTGGCTACTCTGGTTTCCTCCATAAAACTAAAAGCGATTGAGTCCCCCTCTGGGATCAGAAGCTATACGAAGCGTAGCGTTTTAGGAAAACAACCATACATCCACATTATTTACGGCTCTCGGGATAGCTGGAAAGAATTACACGTGGTTAATGTCGTCTGAGGAAACGCCCCGATTTTTTTTTTTGTTGCGTCCCATCAAGGCACTGTAATATTCCAAGTGTCCAGCCTGGGAAAGTTCTGTTCGGACTCAAATGAGACCAAAGACACCCTCTTGCTGTGTGAACTGGTAATGGGACCCACATGGCTACTGTCAATGATAATCACCCAAGTAGTGGCTTTTTTATGAGGAAATCTTCAAGGTTGCTGGAGTCCTGCTGGCTAATTACCTTGTCATGTGTGTAATTGTCTCATCTTATGCATCACAGGTCCATCCGGGCCTTCTGATCCCAGCCACAATTACACACATCTGAACTTCATTGTCTCTGGGCTTCATGAGCGGCGGGAGGAAGTGAGGGGGGGGTGAGAGCGAAAGAAAGGTAGCGCCTGTTTAAGTGTGAGGTAGCTGAGGTGAGACTTCCAAGAGCGGCTCAGGGCCAAGATCCCCTTTCGAAAAAATCCACTCGCAGGTCGGACTCCACCGCGCGAGGATTTTCTAAAGCCTGCAGGCTCCATCAAAGAGGACAGGAATGTCCTCCTGGCTGGACCGGCAGCTTTGAAATGGCTGGAGAGCCTAACGGCTTCGACCAGGACTGGACCTCTAAAAGCTTTTTCTTCCTTCCACAACGTCCTCCATCCACATTCTCGCCTCGGAGGTATTAAACTCCTGCTCGCGGTGTTATTCAGCTGCCACTTCCCAAAGCTGAGGGCTGCTCGAAGATTTATTTCCAATTTTCAGCAGGACTGACAAATTGTCTCTGGGCTCACTTTCAACAATAAAACTGCTCTGTAAGGGAACAAGACCCGAACCAGGTCCAAGTCTTTTTGACGACTTCCTGAAATCTCTTCCCAGATTTAAGTGAAAGGGAGTGAAGAACGTCGCTCAATAATGGATGGATGCAACAGTAGAGGCATGTTCATGCACAATGTTTGCTCGTCCTACAGGTGCAGACCTGAGTCCTTCATGTGGATCCTACTAGACTCTGGTCACACCACGACACAAACTTTGATTTCAAGTGTGCCACCAGTTTCTTCCAAGTCAAGGCTATAATCCGAAAGATTCTTCTTAAAATCATCTTATCATCCTTTTGTAGTTGGGTTTGTATTTACAATCTCGTATTTTTCTTCATCAGCTCTTTAGTTGGGATCTGAAGAAAATAAATATATATCAATATATATCAATATATACCTATATATATTGATATATATCAATGAACTGAATAAAAATAACAGAATATGAAATTACATTAAAAACAATAGGGGGGGTGAGAGTAAGTTCAGGTGGAGATGAGCTACAATTATGGAAATTATCTTTATGGAATAATTATTTAATCTATTTTAATTTCCTTAAAATGTGATCTTTGAATTTGGGTCTACCTCCCCCTTTCCCCCCCTCTTGACCTGATGGAGTTGACCCCCTAAACCTTCACTGAGAGGTCAGTTATCCAGAAGAATCTGGTGATGAGACACAGTTGGGCTACAGACGCATGTGTGACTAGTGACTGGAATTGTGTGAGAGAAGACTTGAGTTTGTCCAAACAAATCCTGATCAAAAGAAAGTTCTATCTTGATCTGGCTTCAAACAATCGTTTTCTCAAGTGTCTGCAAGGCGTTTGTTTCTCCCAGCATGCGGGAGCCTCCCATTGGTCCGTTCAAATAAACAAGCTGCTAATAGGCGGCTCACGGTGACCTTCTCACCTCTCTCCACCGTTTTTATTATTGAATGTGGAATCGCTCCGCTCGTTATTTCCTTCGCAAACATTTGGCTTGGGTTTTTAATGAATTCATAAAAATATCTTGGCAACCTGGCCGTTCCATAAAAATGTTCATAAAGCTGGCCGTGAACGCTCGGAGCAGGAGAGGCAATAATCCGAGGCTACGGTTGAACATGGAGGCCGATGATGAGAGCAAAGTCTGAGGATTTACAGACAATAAAACAAAGTGTTTAATGAAGAAGACTAGTTTTATCAACATTTCGTCACGTCAATATGAGTGTTTCTAAACTCCCAGAATTACAAGAATTCTCTCTTTCAGTGATACTTTCATGAATACATACTTATATAATATAACATAATGATATAAATGTTCTGGTTCTTGTCTTCTAACATGTGCTGCGTGTTAACAGAGGACATTTTGAACTTTGATGTAACTCACACGCTGAAGTGTGAGAAACCGAAAATAAAGAAGGATGAACTCAGGACAAATGTACGATTGGAAACGTTTCTGTGTTTGTTCACACGCAAATAACATCAATGTGGGCAGAATCAAGTCATGCCTCTGACTTCAAACATGGATTCAGTTCTATTATCTATTTTGCTTTTAAATTCCCTGCTTTCTCTTCGTGGTAAATGTGTCCTAAATTTGAACATGAATAAGAATTATTTAAGGTTTTAGTTTTGATGACGTTACTGGCTGAACTATCCGATGTTAGCTACGTATAAATGAATTTAAAAATGAAAGATAGGTGGATTATGGGACTTCAAATTCCTGAAAAAACTGAAATTATGGGATTCTCCCTTAATATACAAGTATTAAATTGAGTCTTAATTTCATTGAAATGTGTGTATGGTTTAAATTTGAACATCATTGGAAATATTTCTAGGGGGTCTTCTACCAGCCTTCTGCCCCTTGACCTGATGGTTCCCCTCACCCCCCTAAAACCTACACTGAGAGGTCAGTAGTTTTCGCCATAATTCCAAGCAACACACAAATAAATTAGAAATAAATATTCAAGCTCATGTAGAGAGTTATTGAAACAAGGCTGTTTTAAGTTGTTTTGTGCAGAAACCCCATCAACTGAGCACATAAATCATAAACCGTGGCGTGTAATGCTTCATTAAGAGTTTATCAGCTTCTTCGCGTGTGATGGATGAGACTCTGGAACCAGGCTTGGGCTCGAAGGAACCTGCATCCTTGTTTTTAATGATAAAGAGGCCAGAGTTCTTATCAATGAGCACATTTTTCAGCTGCGTTGGAGACAAAATCCACATACTCCCCTATTGTGTGATACGGGAGGATTATTTTTGCTGTGGGACCGGACTGTTATTCTTAAGGCCTCCTGGCGCAGCTGCTCTACAGGGGGAAGCAACATGGAAGGTCTCGTCCATGACTGGGTTCCAGCTCTGCAGCCGCACTGACGAGAAGCCGCAACCACGTCGACCTTCCTCCCCTGGAAACCCACCCAAACAAATGTTGTGATTCAGGAACTAATAATATTCTGGTATAAATAGAGGGGAGCAGGTTTGCATCAGACTGTAGACGGAGCAGGAGACCATTTCATTTCAGCAAAAATAAATGTATTCCTAAAGCGTTTTTTTTCATCGGCTCTTTTTATGAAAAGACAAATTGTGTGATAAAATAAATACTGTGACGTCTCCAGTCCGGCCTTCGCCATTATTGGTTTCTTTAAAACTGTGGAGTTGTCAAGTTGCACCTTCATTTAGCAGTGACCATAATGACTTGAATGACACGAGCACCCTAACCTTGATTTACGAAATAACACAGGATGTGTGAGAACTTTAATGCCACTTTGGTTTATATCCAAACATTACTTTTAAAATATCAGCTGAGAGTTTGCTTTTGGTACGACTGTTTGGAGTATGTGTGATCATCAGCGTTTATATTCGTCTGTTAGAAAAATAACTCTTAATCAGGTGAAGAAATATCACTTAATGTTGAAACCAGAAGTAGAAACTGATGATTGAAATTAAATGAATTACCATCTCGTTCCCAGACTCTTGAAGGATTCCTCACTCACTGTGGTGCCGCTTGAGCTTCTATTGTGCTTCCTGTGTCAGTGATTTCCAGGATTATTAATGTGAGCAGGTGTCCCATTAAACTCATTTCTATCAATATTTCAAATACGGTTAATAAAATGGTATCATATTTTATTGATACAAATAGTTTTTTTCAGTATACTTAAGAAAAAGCCTGCACAAATAAATAGGTCTTAAGATGCTGTCTCTTAAATAGATGTTGGACCTCTATTGTACTCATCAGTGTTTGTACAAAACTCTCTTTTCATTGAAATATTTATATTAGAAAATGTTCTTAAGTCCGCTCACTCTGCTGTGATTGGTCAAGCATTGAGGTTCGTCACCGAGTGTCATCAATCCTTTAAGTCCCCAACTCCAAGGGACTCATTGTATAAGGTTGGGTTTTTACATGACTGTGTGAAAAATTATAACAAATTAATTTGAACCAAAAAAAAAACCTTGGAAAAGGATCTGGTTGTAATCGGACGATGTAAAAATGATTAACAGTCTCATTATTATGACTGTTAAACCCATTATGGACCTGTAAACATTGTCCCTCATTATTAAGTGCATGAAGCCCATTTGGCTTGTAACCAGAGCCAGATGTTGCCTTCTGCGTGTATTTAAGAATCCACACGACGACCACAACGTGTTAAAATTATGAAAAAGGATCTGAAACATTCCACAGTCCTGCCAGAGGTCCGTGACTGACCCACTGAGCTGCTCCATTATGATTAGAGCAACAACATGACCCTCATTAATGTTCTACAGTGAAACCAGAATCAAAGAGCGCTGTCATGACCAGATGATATTTTAGACATTATCTTCCTCAACGACCTTAAGAAAATACACTGACTGTCCAGTTATGTTGAGTTGCTGCACTTACTGTTCGTAATTGTCCGACTACAAGCGAAGGTCCTTGGAAGTTTGTGTGATCTGGAGATTTTTACTTTTGTTTTAAGTGATGCTGACAGTGTCCGGGAAAAAGTCTGGAGTAATATCTCCATTAGTAACACATCTTTAGAATGTGTCGTATGGATTTAAACTTTATCCACACGTCCGCGTTTCACACTTGAGTTTAAAGACAAATGGCTACGATATGGTAACTTCCCTGATGCAGCGACCACTTTATAACAATATGATATTATCTACTGAACAAATTGAGGCTAAGGGACCAGCTTGAGGTCAACAATATGTCCATTAAAAACATGAATTTAATCTGTGAGTCGTCAGCAAACAGTGCAATATTCTGGCTTGTTTTCTTAAGCCTTGTGTTATCTCCGGGTCAAGATGACCCAGAGGCCTGAAAACAAATGGGTTTGTGGTATCACTTATGTGGTCTCTGGGTCAAGGTGAACGACCTGCCTGGCTTCCAGAAATACATATGACCCGATGGAGGTCGTTCACCTTGACCCAGAGACCACATAAGGGATACCACAAACCCATTTGTTTTCAGGCCTCAGGGTCATCTTGATCCTGTGATAACAAGAGGCTAAAGAATACCATGGCCAAGATTGTTTACCTATCAGTTAGCAAATCATTCTAAAAACTACATTTTGGTGATTTTCCAAACATTTTTTTTAAGGATCTGTCACTCTCTGTGAAGAGAGAGCTGCAGTGCTTGTGCTCTATGTATTGTGCAGACCGCATCGAATCTATTATATTTTAAAAGCTTACTGTATCACAGCAAATAATTTAAGGCAAGAATTTGAGTTTTTTGTTTGATGTCTTATATTAGCACCACGTCGCCCGGATGGTTGTGGCCCAGAGGTCGGCGTCAGCGTGCTGTCTATCAGCAGCAGCAGCAGGGAGGGAAGGATGAGATAAACTCAACAGGAATATGAGCAACAATAGCCCACACTGGTGGTGTGGGTAATGTTCAGCTCGTGTCAGGGGTCGTGGAGCGGCAGCAGCACGACGAGCACATGGAGACGTTTATACGCAGAGCAACACATGCATCTCCTGTGGCTCTGCTCCTGCTTCTGAGTTATAAATGAACGAATCAGAAATAGTTACTACAGAGCCTGTATTCAGGTGCGACAAACACGAGTTCACGTCATACTTACTAAACTATCTGTCCGAGAGTGAAATTCCAGCTCTAAGAAAAGTCTAGCGGAGATTGATGCTTTTAATCAAAAGGTCACTCGCTCCTGTTATGACCAGGCAGGGGGCGGAGCTTAAGCTATCAGGAGAAATCTGACTGATTGGCTGGTAACACATCAATCACACACGCCTGTCAAACAACACGGAGACGTATTAAACTCTGATTGGACGCTAATGAGGCCGATTCAAGTCCGTCATTTCTCCGCTTGATAGATCTGCTGCAGAAACCTTGCGCTAACGTGCTCTTGTGAAGCCACAGAAGGTAACTCATTTGAGATTTAAGGGGTGTTTTTGCTCATTTTCGGCCTAAAAATCCATGTGTCGTCGATACTGTTCGGAGGGGTCGTGTTGCACCAGCTGCATCTCGTTCACATTCACCCCTCACGTTTAGCAACGGCACCGTTTTTTGAACGTTTGTTCATTCGGTGGCCGGGCCAGGAAATACAGTGGGAGTCGCTGCTAACCAGACGAGAGAAGCGGCGATGAGAGCGTACAGTATTTGAAGATAAGGTTGCTCGGTAGGATCAAGAAAGTAACTGCAAACAAACGTTACCTCACTGTTGGCATACAAGGACCAATCTTTGAATTCGCTTTTGAACTTTGGCGATGAAGAACAGGATGTAAGGAGGTTGCATTGAGACTTCTGTAGGTGAAATAAGGGTCAGCTCTTGCTTCCCCTAAACACTAGCAGAACAAAACCTGTGCTAACGGACATAAGGGTACCATATTCAGAAAGTTGACTATTGGAGATCATGTGATGCAACATCTTGAGTCATCAGAACTCTTTCATGGTGATTGAATCTTTGATCTACTTCCCAACGTCCCTGATCGTCAGGAGCTCTCTGTAGTTACTGTAAGAACTTCCCACCACCCTTCTCCAGAATTCATAACTCAAGGCGAGTGTTAAGGGAACATTTGTTGGCCAAACTGACGATTCATCTGTGAGAGATTTGTAGGTAAAACTGCTGCTTTTTTTGAACTTCAATGTCTTCCCTTGTCCTTCTTTCAAGCTCTTCTTCTGTAAACACTTAAATCTTCTCGGTGGAAAAAGTGTCGAGATCTGCGTCAGAGAGAATGTGTTAGTCATAGTGGCGATGATGTCCAGTAAGGCTGCGGTCAGATTATTTTCTCGGCGCTTTACCTGTTATTGACGCGCCAACATTTGACTGAAAAATCCTCCGCCTCAGACAGTTTAAGTGCTGATGTCTATCATGTGAATCCTGAACCAACAGAAGTGCATTCCTTCATGAAACGGTCTAAAAGAGGATGACCACAGCGACGTGTTCATCTCCGAGGATGGTTTTGATTGTTTATGGTGGGAATTCCTCCTTTTGTTATTGTGAGGTTAAACTATTTTAACAACACGGTTCTACTGGTTTAGTTTAGTCAGTGGTTCTTCCCTTTGGATGAACTTTTGATGATCCTGAATCGATCGCTTCTATTTATGTATAATTATTGAATGTTTGGATATTTGGTCTCAAATTTCTCTCACTTGCCTGAAACGTGAGTTCAAACTAACCATATCACAGTCGGTGTCTTCTGGGGTTGAAGACACAAAAAAGTTTCCTCTCGCATTGAAAGGATTTGATGGAGATAGAAAGAGAAACTCGTGCACAGTGCTTGTCGACTCTAATGTGGACTGACAATCGTGAGCACTGGGAAGTGGCAGGACACCAATTTCCCTGTCAGTATGAGTCAGGAGATCTGATGGCTTTAAGAGACCTGATGGATGATGCGGCTCTTCGCCTGTGGATTCAACAAATTGAACGTATCAAGAGCCTTCATTGAAGAACAGACATTCACTTGAGAGGACACAACAAACCAGTGAAAAATCTGCTCACTCAACACCTGTAACTGCAGACCCACACACAGTAATAGTCGAAGTATTGGAACTTTCCTCTGTGAAATAAAAGCTCCATCCAAGGTCGGAGGGTGACACATCCATCAGGTGTTTGCTGCTGAGTGGGAGGACGTGAAGGAAAGGTGTGGATTCCTGAGCAGCAGCTGGGTCAGCCCGGCAGCACCGGCCCAGAAGAGATGGATGAGATAGAGCGCAGACGGAGTGAAGGAGCGGAGGGATGAGGGCGGGCCGGGCGGAGGAGGAGAAGGCTGCTGTTTTCAAAAGCCCCGAGGCCCACCACCACATTGATCTGGAGATGTCTCCTTCAAAGCCCTCATATCTGCGGATCTGACTAATATTGACTTTGTGTGATTTGTATCTGCATCTCCCGATGTTTTATCAGCCTTCGCCGGGTCGACCTTGACCTCCACTTCCCTCCGCCTCTGATTGGACGCACATGTGGACGCACTGTCTGGTGAAGTTCTTCCTTCTGAGGAAACAATGCAGATGTTTAGATGGTCCACTCCGTCCACTCAAGGTTAACCGGATTAGCTTGAAGACTTGACTCAACATGGACTTCAGAAGGCTGAACTTTTACCTGCCGAGGAGTCGCCACATCTAAAAGAATCTGGTCCGGTGGGAGAGTTCTATGTTGATGTTGTCATGTCTTTATCTACTCCAGACCTGCTCTCCTGCAGGGCCATCAGGGATGTCATCGCCGTTGAAAAGATTCACTTATTTTCATGGTGGTTGTGTCAACATTTATCCTAAAGTTTCATTCATCAATATGTATTAATGGATGAACTAAATAATACAAATAAACCATGATTCCTCTCTTCTTCACTTCTACGTCATCATCTGGTTTATTGCTTCAATTAAATTCACTTTAATTTCCTCTGGCAGGATGATGGATGGACTGCCGGAAAGCAAATGGACAAAGCAGAGAAGTCTGAGAGGTAGAGCGAGCGGAGGAGACTCTAATAGATAGAGCGATAAAAGGGCTGAATGTGCACGACTGTATTTGAGCCTCAATTTAGGCAGATTTTGTGGGCTTCAGTCCTGCAGCAGTTTCAGTTCAGTGCTCAAACATAAAGATGGTCGTTTGGAAAAGAGCTGAACCTCCGACCACAGGACTTGTGTCTGTGTGGAGAAGGAACTCCGAACATTCATCAAGGTCGAGATTCTTCACTTCTATACGTTTGTTATTTCAGGGTAAACGTTTATGACCCAAGTTACTGCGAGGAAGTCACAACTAAACATGGTAGTTTCGATACTTCTCTCCCTTCTTATAATCAAACATAAATGCTCTTTTTAAAAACTTTCAACGGAATCAAATCTAATTAAAAATGTGTAATTTGAAGTTGATTCTCATGGTCTGTGATCTTGACATGCAAAACGTTTTTATACTTTACTGAACAAATCAACTATTTTTGTCTTACATCATCAATCTAATGAAAAAAATGTATAATGTATTAAATTTAACATAAGTAATTATATGGTGAAACAAATGAACTCGCTTATTCAGTAATGTACCAAACACATCGCACACACGCCACTACCAAACTAATTACAATTAAATGAACAAATGTACAATTTATGAACCACATGTATGACAAGAGGAACAACATTGAAAAAAACATGTTATAATTTAACTTATTCACTAATTCACCAAACACATTTCCCATACACGATTACACATACGCATCGACAAGTGTGTTACACAATTTCATTTACATGAAAGAATTTATAAAAAATAAAAAAAAATGTAAAAGTTCCAAATGAACTTACCAAACACATTTCTGTTACACATTCTTACAATTCTGCAAACAACAAACAAACAAACAAATGTGCAAAAAATAAAACACTTTTATAATAAGCTAAACAGAATTTTAAAAAAGGCGATACAAAATAACTAAACATTGACAATTTACTGAACTGATAAATAATATGTGTTACACATTTGCAATTCCATGTACACATTTACAATTCATTAAATACTGTGATTTGCGAAACACATTTACAATTTGTTGAACTCACTTAAAACCGAAGGGGGTCAATGCATGACAGGATGATGTCATTGTTTTGTTAATGTGTTCATTCAGTAATTTGATCAACCGATTGTAAATGTGCTTAAAACTTCCGACTTATACCTGATGCTTGGCTCTAGCACCGTGGCTAAACGTCCCGCGGCGACAGATCGTGGATCAGCCACAATAGCTGCCATGTCAGTGTAATCTCAGCCACAATGGAGCTGAAAATAGAACACAAGTGGACACTGCCGAGAGGGACAATGGCTGAGGAGGGACAAAGGTTTATTTTAAGGTCTTACACACTCACGGCTCCAGCCGGGTTCACATGTCTCGTACGCTAACCGATCACTGGTTTGTCAACACTTGCCGGTGGAAAACCTAAAAAAGCTTGAGCAACAAGCAGACTTCAGGGTCAAATATTCCTCCCTGACCTTTTCTGGACCGTCTACAAATGAGTCCCAGGACATCAGAGGGCAGCAGTCATATCCGATGTGCTGCTCTGTCCATTCGAGACACATGTGCTACAACTTAAGTCGGGGGAATAAATCATCCTGTATGAGGGGAGTAAGGAGGATTTCACATTAACCCCTGAGTGCCTTGTATTCACGTGGGATCCCCCTTTGGCTACAGGGATAAATAACATCCAGGGAGCCCTCTAAACTCTTTCAGAGGATTTATTCTGCCTCAACTCTTCCTGGTGAATGGTAATGGGATCATCCCTATAGCGGGGTCCGAGGTAGGTATGAATGTCAAGCCGGGCAACAATGCAAACACACACTTCCTGCAGGGTGGAGCCCCGAGTGGAAATAAATCAGCTGTCGGAGTGGCAGCTCGAGGTGTCAGGTGCTGCTGGGAGGAGGATCGCGACAATAAGGGAAGACAAATGGAGAGAAGAGGGGGTGTGGGCACCTCAAGTTCACCCAGGTGCACCATGGGAAATCTCGGCCGGCCGCCTCGGGAAGTGTCTGACGAATGGGTCGCCGTGCTTTTAATACGGAACCGTGTAGACGCTCGTGCTGCGGCACAGAGTCAAGTCTCGATGCTGCTCTGTACGGCTTTTCCATCTGCTGCCGAAACTTTAGCTGCTGCTCGTCGACCGCAGCCATCAGCGGCCTGTCACTGCAGACACATGGAGCTGTGGCTCTGACTCTAGCTGGTGTCGCTTTATCAGCCAGGTACCAAGAAGTTCAACTGTCTGAGGGGTGGAGGGAGGGAGGGAGGGAGGGAGGAGAGAGGAGGTGGGATGTTTGGGGGAGACAAAGAGGGAGTAAGTGCAGACAGAGAGAGACAGGCATTCCAACAGACGGGAGGGAGGGGTTAGAATTACAACTTTACTCAATGTACCTAATAAATCAACTCATTATACTGTATATAATAACATAAATGTTTGTTTTTAAATATGAACTCGTACATTAGATTCATACCTACAGGGAAAGAATTCACAAGTGGAAGCTCGTATTTTAAATTTGCAGTTTCTTTCAAGAGCTTTTAGGTGATGGTCTTTCTTTCTGTCCGTCTGTCTGTTCAAGTGATAGTTCACCCAAAATCTAAACTTCACTCATTTTCTACTCACCCTCATGTTGACCAAGAGTTGGGATTATTTTCAGAGTAATCTGTTACTTTTTAAAATTATAGACAAAAGTGTATGTTTATTTTACTGTAGCGACTGAAGCTCAGAGGTCTTTGTCTTCATCTTCCTCCATAAAGACACAATTAAAAACGTTCAAATACCTCAGTGGTGCTCGTCTGTTACATGTATTGAAGCCTTTAAAAGAAGATTTTTTCTGTAATAAACTTCAAAAAGTCTATATTTTAAGCTTTCTTTAGAGCGCATACAGTCTACTAGGTACACTGGAAGTTCTTGCGATATTTACCCATTTTCATTCAGCTCTTGAACACTTATATTACTTATTAACTTACTTACTTATATAAGAAATACTTAGATTTAAGACAAACATAAACAGTGGATAAGAGCTTGAACAGAGTCATCATCGTTTTAATTATAGACTCGATTTCCCTCCAATAATTACAGAAATGCTACCGTCATAGCCAATAATGACACTATTTCACAACATGACACATTGTATTTCTATCCTTGCAGCATCAAATCACCAAATGTCAGCATTTTCCAGATAAATTGTTGATATTCATCAACTTTCTGAAACCGTTACTGTTAAAGGTCCTGATTTCAACCTATTTTGTAGATACTTTTTGGTGACTAATAAATTAGTAATAAATAGGGATTCAATGCTCTCTCGGGCCACATAAAACGACTTGGCGGCCCACGAGCCTGAGTTGAACAAAATACAAGAAGATAAGAGCCATGTCTCCTGTTTGAACCTGGGACAGGAAGTGAAGCGTCTTATCAGGACTGAGGAAGTACTCGTTCTCGTCGTCCATGTGAGATCTGAATCAGGGTTCCAGCTCTGGTCTGACACTCGGTCTGAAGGTGTGTGTGTGTGGCCTCCGTGCAGAAGGTGACCATGAACTCAGACAAACACACTCTGGCTCCAGGTGGGTCGCAGCTGTCGGACCCACCGTTCCTCTGAACAACATCAGACTTGAAGAACCCTCTCGTCCTGATTTAGTGCTGCCAGCCGCTGCTGCCTGAGAACTTTTATTCAGCAAATATCCAATGTCTTCTCTTCCTTGAGAACATTTCTCAACATTATGGTCTGTGCCACTCCTGCTGTGAGCACTGAGAGGAGCCCCTCCAGGGTTCGGGGGCGCCCCGTGTTGACCGCTCACCACGTGAGGCAACTATGCAGCTGTTATCGCACCGTCCTGGAGAGCTCTGGCTGCTTTATGAACATCAGGAATGGAGGCAGGAGGAGGAATTAATGGCTTTTCTGCTGTACCTTGAGAACAGAAAGAGTTTCCACGGAGAGGGAACACATGGTGGGCTTTGCTGTAATGAGATCTGAGGAGGACCCCGGAGTGTGAAGGGGCCGTCCGAACGGCAGGCCGTCTTTATGGGCTGCCGGAAAGACGAGAGCGGAGCCGGGACCGCAGGACAACAAGTGGAAGACATTTGCGCGATGAGCAGCGTGTGCGAGCCCCTCCATGACAACATGGTCCAGCCGGCTGCAGGTGGAGACCCTGGAAGCTGTCTCACCTCCCGCTCTGTTGTGAGCCCCAATAAAGAGGCATGTCGTTTTATGTGCCACACACACATGCTCGCAACAACAAGCTCTCACACCGGCTCAGCTGCAGGATAAAGAGGGTCTCCCTGGTGATGTGAAAACACACACACTCGGGACGTTCACTGGATAATTAGAGGTCACCTCAGTGGCAGCTGGCGGGACATTCCACTCAGCAAGAGATGGATATGAAGCACTTAGAGGTCCTTTAACTTGTTTATTTTACTGATTTAAATTGAGAAAATATAATAAAAAATATATAATACAAAAGCATCTTGTTTGATTACAATTTAACATTTTTGGATTACTTTAAAAATAATTGTTCGATTTAAATTTACAGTTGAAAATTGTTTGATTTATGTTTAAAATTGTTTGATTTATGTTGAAAATTGTTTGATTTATTTTGAAAATTGTTTGAGTTCAGTCAAAAATTGATTGATTACAGTTGAAAATTGTTTGATTTATGTTCAAATTGTATGATTTATGTTGAAAATTGCTTGATTTATGTTGAAAATTATTTGATTACAGTTGAAAATTGTTTGATTAACTTGAAAATTGTTTGATTACAGTTGAAAATTGTTTGATTAACTTGAAAATTGTTGATTACAGTTGAAAATTGTTTGATTTATGTTGAAAATGATTTGATTACAGTTGAAAATTGTTTGATTTATCTTGAAAATTGTTTGATATATGTTGAAAATTGTTTGATTTCAGTTGAACATTTTTGGATTACGGTTGAAAATTGTTTGATTAACTTGAAAATTGTTTAATTACAGTTGAAAATTGTTTGATTTCAGTTGAATTTTTTTTGATTTCAGTTGAAAATTGTTGGATTAAAATTGGAAATGTTTGGATTACAGTTAATAATGGTTTGATTACAGTTGGAAATTGTTGGATTACAATTTAAAATGGTTTGATTATAGTAGAAAATAGTTTTTAATTACAGTTGATAGTTATTTTATTTATGTTGAAAATGATTTGATTTCAGGGGAAATGTGTTTGATTACACTTGAAATGTGTTTGATTTGAGTGAAAAATTGTTGAAATACAGTAGAAAATAGTTTTTTGTCAAACATTGTTTGATCCCTCTTCAAAATTCTATAATTGTACATGTTTGTATGATTTTATGAAATATAAAGACATGTAAACCGAAGTAAAGGACAAATTGACACAATAATCAGTAGAAACACACACATGTTTTATTTTTTATTTCCTCTGCACTTCTACGTCAACACCCTCACAAAACTAAACACCAAATAACTTTCAGCTCTAGTTCTCAATTTTATTACAAGGGAAAATAGAAACTATATTGTCCAATAATGAACAAATTATATTTGTTCGAAGAGAAAAAATGAGCAATTAGAGCAGAAATGTCCAAAAGAAGCAGCAGCAGCTTTTAAAAACCTGCTGGTCTACGGCCAGGAATGACTTTTTGTCTGAGTGAGCGTAAATGTCTCTCTAAGCCTACAAACAATGATGGTTTAAGTGGAGTGTAGAGACCCATAAACGCAGAATGCCTTTTTAACAGCTCATCTATTGGCTTTACTTTTTACTGTCTTCTTCCTGTTCAGCATTTCACCGCTAATTCACTGCCTACCTCATTACACCTCCATTGTGTTGCCGCGTAATTGCTCTTACAGGGAAATGTGATCAGTCGGGTCGCAGACTCTTTGTGGTTCAGTCGAATTAAACTGTGTTACTATTTGAACTGAACCTGAAAGAAAATAACCATTTATTTTTAGATGCTTTAAAATTGTGAAGGTGACTCGTCACCACTCATTCCCATAATGCATTGCAACAGGGACCAACAACGAATAAGGTTTTCTTGTTGAAAATATTGATCAATAATAGAGAAAATTAATGAAATTATGTTTAATAAAGACTTTTTTTGTTTGGGTTTCTGTTATAATTTCAAAATTCCTGCAGAATTCCTGAAATAAAGCAGCAGTAGGAACGAGACGTGACCTGAGACAACACTGAATCCACAAAGACCGCGGAGGAAGACGGTCCATATTTCACGTCACTGGAGACGTCCAGAATAAATCACATCAACTCTCCTGATGATAAAAGTCACATTATTTAACGCTGGTCCTGGAATATTTTCTCTTCCTCTTATATTTTCCTCTGCTGCACGAGGAGGTATCAGCTAACGCCTGATGGCATTCGGGGGACCGGCAACAGGAAAGAGAGGAGGTCACGTCTGGATGTGACCCGCAGCGGCGGCTGAGATAGACCAGATCTGCCATCACATCGTCAGAGGTGGGGGGGGGACACTTTTCCTTTTCAGACGCTGGTGTCAGAGCACGGGACAATTATCTGACTTCAACAGTAACTGAAATTCAACATCAGCGACACATGGAGAAGCATTTAGCAGCAACGTAGCGCGAGTCCTGCTCATGGGCACGCGCTGAAAGAACGATGGTAAAAATTCACCTTTTACTAAATACATTTTGAGGGAAAAGACAAAGAAAACCAACATTTCTAAGAAAATCATTAACTTCATATTAGCAACATAATAATAACAAGTACACTTGTAGACTTTAAATTTGAATTCATCTTTATTAATCAATCCTTGGCTGTTCATTGCAGTAAATTAAGGGTTCTTATTGTCATTCTATTCAATATAAAAAGGAGCCAAATTTCTTTGTGGAATAGAATGTTGGCAGGAGAGTCAAGCGTTGCCGGAGCCGGGACGGGTTGGATGTGGAGGCGGAGCTCCGAGACCTCACTCCTGGTCAGGCAGCTTTAAATCAAGAGGGATTTCTAGGCTGAGCTGAGCCGTGTTCCCCCTCTCCAACGACCAATGAATCAGACTATTATTAATTATTCCGCGTGCAAGTCAACGGCGCCATAAACAACCGACGCCTGACAGACGGAGTGTGACCTGGAAAAACAGGCTGGGTTGAGCGTACGTGCAGGAATTAGACCGAGAGAGTCAAACCCAGACTTTAGACTGTCAATCATTGGGAGGATTCATTGAGACAATGCTGTTTGATTCCTACTGTTTAGTTTTGAAATCATATTTTTTTTTAGAAGTATACAATATTAATAAATTCCAAGTCATTGCATTTTATTCGCAGATTATTTTATTGTATAAAACAAGTTTTTTTAATGATTGGTGGATGGATATATCTTTCACTACAAGAGCACTGCAAACCTCGGCAATGAACCCAAATTGATTAAATCTGAATTAAATTTAAGTCAAAAAGGTGCTTGTTCTGGGCCAAAACCTGTTCAGCTCAGAGGACACTTTGGTGTTAGCAATGTTAGCTTAGCTTTTTTAAAGCCTTTACTGTCTTACCTGAATGTTTTTGTCCAATGAATTACGACTCATTTTGTCAGGATAGTAACATCTAAGTTGATTTATTATATATATGTTGTTTGTTGCGCTTTAGATTTTTATGTTTTCAGAGGGTGGGACAAAAAGCAGCAGAGAGGCCATACAAGTGATTCCTTCAAAATCTTCCTAAAGCCAAATAAAACGACAGATCACCACAAAAACGTAAAAACATTTTGTGTTTTTCCACCAGGCAAACACAAGATGAGACACAGACGTAATAAACGTAATCCTTGCGTTATCTCCGGGTCAAGGTGACCCGAAGGCCCGAAAACAAATGTGTGTGTCGTATTGACCCTGAGATAACACAAGGATTAAAATGACTGTTTAATGTTTTAATTTCTAATGATACGTGATCGCGTCACTGGAGTGAGCAGCGGTAACATGGAGCTGCCACACGGTTCAAGGGTGGGTTCAGAGGGGTCGTCAGGGAAGAAGGTGCTGACAGAATCTTCCGATCCAGCGTGTGATGGTCAACAACCCACAGCTAATAACACAGGACTTTTCTGTCTGGCGGGTCCGGCAACACGCTCGCATCCAAAATCCTGCTTCCAAAATAACAGCTCAAAAAAAAAATCTGAAATTCCGACAGCAACAACATCCTAGTGTTGTTGGTCCAAACCACCCTGAGCTCACTCTGGTTTTGTCTTTCCCACCCTGCTGAGCAAACATGTGAGGCGCATCAAAGATGCCTTCAGGGCATCCAGGGGCCGCAGCAATATCCCGGCGCTGGCACCGCGTCATCCAGACAAATCAGTGGTGCAGGTATTTGCTGCCGAAGAGAGGGCGATTAGTCAGGGCTCAGAGGAACCTGGGACGTGGAGAGAACTGCAAACAGACTCGAATAAACGAGATGAGCTTGTTGACACAGATTGGGCTGCGATATGAGGTCGTATATTTTCAAACCTGCAGCTCCAGCTGAGCTTCACCCAGCCTCGCCTGGCACAAACCAAAACCTGGGCAGCATTTACCATGAATAATGCACACACATATACACACAGATGCATTCACACACACACACACCCTGTGTGAAAACATTTATACAGCATGTAGAAAGTGGTGTGGTTGAACCAGCAGTCGGGGCAGAAAAGGTTGAGTTTAATTTTAGTTTCTTAGCCACCGCACCATCCGTGCTCAAAAGCACAGAGGCAGCATTAAGCAGCTCACACGTCTGCTAGCGTACGAGAGGTTAGTGAATCATGTGGAGGAACACCAGCACACGGACGATGAATCTTTAAACTTCCACAGTATTCTCTCACGGAAGTAAAGTTTGTGAATTCCCTTTTTCTGATTGATCTGATTGGAAAATCAATACTGGTTTAATTTCCAAATTTCTTTATTTAAACATTGACCCGCTGGACCTTTGTGTCATAAAAACAATCATTAAATTTGTGTTTTTTATATTTATTTATTCAAATAATATCACATTTTGGCAGTTTTTTGATTTCAAATGTTATGGAATTTTCAATCGCTCTAACACTCATAACAAAAGTCATATTCCTTATGAAATAAAATAGAGATTTAAAGCCATGTGAGTTAAGTTATGTTCAAAGTGGAAGTGGAACCTTAAAAGGCTTTTGAGGAGCGCGTGTCTCAACATCTGCGTCCAACAAATTTTGAATTCCTTGTTTTTTAAATGTCCCACTAATGACCCCACTTGAGGTTTTGGGATGTTTATTTTCAAGTGTAAAAGCGTCTCTACCTGTCGATCGTACAATTATTGGATTTAAACATTTTTTTGGACGGTGAGAAAACTTTAACAAGTGGCTAAATGCACTTAAAGTTAAAGGCGAAAATCTGCCTCATTGTTTCTCAACAAGTCCATAGAGGAATGTTCAGTGTGAAGTCTCAAACTTGCAGCATTTTCTCAGTTTTACACTCTTGATAAATCAGAAACAGTCTGACGTATAATTTGGCTGAAAGGTTCTGTTAATCCAACTATTATTTCTGGTGTAGCTCTACAGCTGTGTTGCTGTGTTGTTACTGCTGAAAAGTTGTGTCAAGTCTGTTGCTGCAATGATATAACATTTAAATCACAAACTTTTCTTCTCTGTTTTTAATGCAATGTCTAAAAAATATTTAGAGGTTTAATGGAACAAGTCTAAAGTACATAAAAATAAATATATTTTAACTGTGAGAGATAATTGTTTCTTTTTTTTAAAAAAAATTAATTGATGAATTGTTGAATTGCTGGGATCTATTTTTCCTTAATCAACTGTAGTCTTATTTCAACTGTATAGTGTCTTGAGATAACTTTGTTATGATAAGACACTTTAAATAAAATTGAATTGAATTGAATTGAAAAATTAAAATGGAGTGTAATGGGTTAATGTAAAGTTGTTTGATCTTTTTCCTGCAGTTTTTTAAATAAACTAGTTTGTTTAGTTACTGGACTGAGTTGTTGTAAGTCATCTTTTGCTTTATCTTTCTTCTTGGACTTTCTGTAGCTTGTTTTGATGACGGCACAGTGTCGAACAAAAAACTTGTTCTGAAGTGTCTTTGAGCTTTTACTTTGTGAATCTGTGAAAGTGAATCTGAAAGCTCACAGATTCTTGGCCTTTTTTCATTTGGACGCTCATGTGACTGATCTCTGATAGCACTCAGTCATTTGAGACTCACATTGAAACAATTTCTGAGGGTGAACAATACAAACGCCATCGTCTTTGACTTTTGTGTAACAGAGACAACAATGATGCTCACCAACAACCAACGATTGTTAGGACTTGTTGTAAACACTTCTCTCGACCGAGGCGAGTATCTGAGGGAACATCCACACATTTATTTTCAGAGAGCAAACAGTCCAGGTACACTGCAAACCTTCAACCATATTATGAGCCGATGATGAATGTCTGTCTCATGGCTGCTGGTTTAGCTTCCCTGGTTGGAAAATGACGTGCAGTTCTGTAGGACAGCCGTGGTCACATGGTCATCAAACTAAAGTCTAACATTTGTGTGACAGAAATGTTTTTTATTGTTGAAGATTGATTTGCTTTTTTAATGTTAATCTGCAGCCACAATGGAGGCAGAAACCTTAAGAGAACCAGATATATCTTTATTAACAGATCAGCCTGAACACATGAAAATAAAAATAAAAACAGAAAAAAGTGAGCGAGAGATTAGAGTTCTGAATAAAATAAATGCATTTTAGTCTTAATAAAATACAAGTCTTTTGATGTTGATGCTAATATTGTTTTGACTTCTGGTTTATCCTTAATATAACAAAATGAATTGAATCATAAAAAGTGAAATGAGGTTAATTCAGAACAGACAAATAATTAAAACCATCATTGCGGGCAAGAGGAGCAGAAACAAATTATTGTGTCACAATATTTATCCTCCGTGAGTTGTTTACAGAGAGTGTTTTTTGGTGCTCTCTTTAATCCACAGCTGTTTATGGTGCATCACATGTGCTTCAGCTGGCTGGAGGTCGGCTGTACACACGTTTAACTGGGATTCTTGCTGGGATTAATAAGGTTTATTAGGACAGATTAATCAACGATCCTGTGCATGTGTGTGGTACAGATGTGAACCCGGCGGCTCTTTAATGAGAACAAGGTTTTCCCATACTTTCCGATCGCCTCCTATAAATGTTAAAGATCGTCATTCCTAGAAATGTTATAAAACTGAAGATTCCACTTGAAAGACGCGTCTCAAGGCTTCATGCCCCTCTAATGACTCAATAACATTTGCTTTACTGCCAGTCTTTTTGCCGAATCTTTATCTCTTCTTGATTCTTTCCATCTCGTATAAAATGATAAGAACGGATGATTCAGTGGTTTGAACGCTCCAGTGCGCTTTGTGAAGAGAATTCCCAGCGCTGTAAAGATCCACGATGAGAAAGAGAATCACACACGGAGAAATCCTTCAGCTCACAGACATGATTGAACGTTTACTGCCTCGCCCGGAGAGATTTATTTTCTAGTTCCCTTTTGTTGAGTCTTGAGAATAATGTCAAGAAGAAGTGGCTGATGCAGGGTTTTGGTCTGAGCTTAACTTAACACAAATAATTCAAACATATGTTTGTCCAATATTATAATTATATATAGTTTCAAAGAATGTCTTCCATTCTTTTTTTAAAAGTGTTATTCACTTTTTTTCTGATGTTACTTCATGTTTCTTTAATTTATGTATATTTAAAACACACTTGTGACGCGTTTTTCCCTATGTTTTCTTTAAATTATATTTATATTTCTATACATGTCTATCACATGTTCATTTAAATACTTATACAGATACTGTCTTTTGATTTTGATTTTCTAATTTCTATTAAAAATGGAAAAAATGAAATGCCAGTTTAAAGTTTAATTTCTCTAGTTTCTCCACAATGTTTCCTCATGTGTTCATGTTGATCTTTGATCATATTCATCCGTTTATGCTTATTTTAAATTCACTCAACATCACAAACACTGGACAATGTAAGTTCATCTCAGAAATATAAAGTTAATTCTTATTAATACTGATCTTTCCATGCTTTAATGTGGCCCTGAACCTCAATAGTTATCCGCTCCTGATCACCCTTGTGTTATCTCAGGGTCAAGGTGAAACCAGAGACAACACAATTGATACCACAAACACATTGGTTTTTAGGCCTTCGGGTCGCCTTGACCCGAGGGTTAGGAGTAACCCACCGGCCAGGGTTAAAATATCCTTGTTCGTAGTCTTGATATTTGTGTTGAACCTTCGCCGTGTGACCCCGACATCAACCTCAGTAGCTGCTCAACAACAACTGGCTCATCACCCACTTTTTATGTGTTACAGAAAATGTGTGTAATTATCTGCCGATAAGACATGAGCAGAAGATAAAAGAGAATCCAGAAGATGGGAAACAGATGAATAAAAGCAACTCAAGACAGAGATCGTATCTGCCTGTAAAGTCATATGACTCAGTAATGAGTCTAAATCTGCCGTTTGATGAGTCTTTAAACTCAATAAAAAAGAGAATGTTTGATATTCAATGCTGCTAGTTTAAAACATATTTTATTTTGAAATTATCTCAGTTTATTGTTCCACGAACCAGCCAGAGTTTCACATATGTAGATCACGAGTTTGTGTGTTTCAAATATTATCGGAGCAGTAAAGCTAGTATTAAGTCAGTTGAAGTTGTTTTGTGTCATTTCATAGAAATATTTTAAAAGGAATGATAAAGTGTATAAACAGTTTTACTCTTCTTTAAACACTTTTTTGACTTAACTTGAACAGTCAAAAAACATTTATAATGCACTACAATTGTGCTTCTGGTTTTCATTACAGGGCGTACCTCTGCCAAGGAGCTAAATCCTGACAACCTGCAAGATTCAAGAGTTATGTTGTCTCACAGAACCAGAAAGTCTGAAACCCTGAATTAATGCAGACTCAACTACAGAACATCATCACAATGAAGTCTGTTTTGTCTCATTACCAACATATGAAATACGATCAAAACTGTCGGAGCGACGCACAAACACGACACTCACTTCCTCCCTGGTGGGATATAAAAACAAATAGAAAGAAGCTGAAACCAATTCAAACTCAAATGTATTAAATCATCTTTATTATCCATTTGGTGGTAATGAAACCAAAAGGATGTGATTTCACCACAGATCAACTCATAAATATTATTGAAAATATCTGACTTGTTTGTTAACAAATGTGATGTTTCAGACATTTTCTCGCCATCTAACTGTGCGTCCTAACTTATTCCAGCTGCTTGATTTCTGCCAGGATCTCAGCTCAACACGAATGTCCCAGAAAAACGAGCAAATCTTGATTTTGTGTGTTTCTTATCTCTGATTTATTCTCTCACTGGCGGTGTTTTCCGCACCCTTGTTTACCGTTCTGCTTTGTGTTCTGGACTCTCTGTTTAGAAACTCATTGGCTGGACTTCCAAAGTGCCACGATATCTGTCTGAAACTCGCCGACCGATGGAAAAGAACACGCTTGTTATCCCGTTTGTTTGCACTTTTGTGACAAGTCAATTAGCGAGCATGCATTCACAGCAGGGAAGTCATCTCCAGAGCAGACAATGAGAGCCAGCCAGAGGTCTCTGCCTCCCCGGGATGCCACATCAAATGCAGAATAAATCTGTTTCCTGCAAAACTGTGTTGAAGAAAGGTGGCTGAAGGACACTTGGCTTAACTGAGACATCTGAATGGATCTGGATAATCCCACTCAGCTCTCTCTCTCTTTGCTGGGTTTTTCAAAGGCTTCGTTGGACTCTTTGGCCCGACAGCAGGGGATGCTTTGGTGTGAAGGGGACTCGGGGGCTGAGCAAAGAGCCTGCAAACACAATCCATTATAGCCCAGTCTAGTGATTAGCTGGTAAGACTGTCGTGAGGACTGTTACTTACATCCATCTATGAGACAAAGACCTCCTCCTTGTCATGACTTCAAACGTGATTCCTAATCAAGTCTTCTGAACCCAAGTCTCGCACCAACTCTTTTGTTGTGCTTTATTCAGTATTTTTTGATAGCATGGAAGTACTTCTATTAAAACACACTTATACGTCACAAAATTGCTTCCAAAAAGTCTTGTTGTGGTCAAAGAAAAGGAAAAAAAACAGCTTAGATTGATTCATTAACAACATTAATCTCGTCTCATTTTCCTTTGATGACGCTGTATGATAATATTTTTAAACGAAAGCAACAATACATGCCGTCCTTACTTGGTCGTGTGTGCCCGATGGTGGAGATAACCAGGAGACATGAGGTGCTCCGGGGGTCAAGGAGGGAGGTCAGCAGGCCGTATGGATGTAGCTGCCCCTTGACCCCAAGAGGAGGGTGGGGTGCCATTTGGCTCCTGGCAGCATGTTTTCTACTTTATCAGGGCTTGTTGGAGCAGAAGGTTGATCTCCGAAGGATAACCTGAGACAAAAAGATAAAGAAAAAAGCAAAGCAGGGTGGAGAGCATCAATGTTGGAATGAGTTGGATACTGTCCGATCCAAGGTCAACACTCCAGTTGTGAGAAACACCAGATCTCTCTTTACTGTAACTTTGAAACTCTTCACAAAAGTGTCAGCATGATCAATATAATACATACATTTTTCAGTATTGGCAATACAATACGTATCACAATACAGGGGCAACGATATGGTATATAGAGATATACTGCTATACTTTGGAGCCAATGATACATTTGTAGTATTGTCGAGTACTTGACTCTGGTGTTGCAGAATTTACAGACCACATGACTCTTGACAACGTCGTAACTGCTTTCATTTGTTATAAAACCAAAATATGTCCAAACATAGGCCTTAAAAGCTGCTGGAGTTAACTGTATCCTCTTGTCCTCAGTAATTGCCAGGATGCTCATTTAGATAGTGGTTCCATTTCAACAGGAATAATTGATTTGTAATTGTAAAAAATAAAATAATTGTATTTTAAACACACATTATTTAACTGTAGACCATAATAAGTAGGTAAGTAAGTAAAAACAAAACAAATAGTATCACACAAAAATATTGTTTCCATGCAAAAAAAATATTGATTAAGTGCGTGTGAGTCGAATATCAATAAGAATATTCGTATACATGTTTATATTTTCTAACACCCCAATTTTTCTAATCAGATTTTTTACTAATTACAAAAAGAAACATATCATTAGATCCTGGTGTTTTTAATTAATTTTTTGAAGGTCAAACATCTACTTTGTGGCTGAAATGTGAATAATTTTGATCCATAAAATGATTTTCTTTGCTTTTTAAAATTCAAAATACATGATGATCCACCCTCTAGATTTCCTGAAGTGCAGGGCTGAGACTTCAGGGAGCAGTTAGCACGTAATAATAATTTCTAGCTTGTATTGGTCATAGCAGCTTTGGGGAAAATCAAGACTGAGAAGTTTATTTAGTGTTTCAGCCAAACCAAGCCTTTTTGTCCTAAATGAATCCATATAGGATTTTATTTAACGACATTACAGAGCATCTGTGCTGTTCCTTCACCGGGGTCCAGTTAACTTCGTATAAAAGTTCTGTGCTATCGGATTTGTTCTGCTGGTCTCCTCTGACCAACAAGAGCTTCTCATTTTACCAGACTTATCCCCGAGAAACTATTGTCCAGCAGAGCAGAATACTATTGTTCTGAGGCTGGAGACACGACTTGGATCAGGTGCCGGTTTGGCAGAAGTACAGCTTTTGTGTTGGCTTGGAACATTTCAAGCTCAGAGGTCACTGAAATGCTTAAAGACTTCTGTCTAAAGGAGTTAAGCACCTGCTGTATTCAGCTCTGAGCCACATGCTTACCGTATGGTTGTTTGGTGCATCGCAGACATGTGACTCACCTTCTGATCACGGCCAGATAAACAACAGTGGGTGTTCCAGATCACACGGACAAACTGTCGTCAATTAGAGAGTCGTGACGGGCTGGCGGCGCGGAGACTTCATCGGGGTCGAGAGTGTAAAGTCGCCCTGGATCAACCGCGGCACGGTGACATCTGAGGCATGGACAACACGAGGACATCTTTATCTTCTCCTGGTCACTATCTTTAAACTGTTTTGACTTCAGAAACGTCAGCACCGAGTTGAAGAAGGTCAACCGCACGCATACAGCTGCCAAGGAATGTCAGGGGGGCAGGGGGCCATCAGCCCGGGCCGACCTGACCCTTGTCGTCCCGGTGGGACAGATGGGCCGTCGGCCTGTAATCCCACCACTACAGGGAGCAAAGAGGAGCTGCTCAGGCCGCCTCTGTAAGGGCCATACATTCCCTGCAGGGACGCACTCCAATAAAATGTCTTTGTTCCTCGGGGAGTGCTGCATCTCCAGGCTCCTTCAATGCTTGGGTTTGGGGTTTCAAGAAAAACGAATCACCCTGTGGCTGCTTTCTCCTCAACCCTCTTTGTTAGCGGGGCAGAGGGAGAGCATGCAGATTTATTAGAGCGCTCTGGATGGAAGATAAACACTCTATTCCCTCTGGCCTGTTCACTTTCATCTGCTCTTTTCTGGTTTATTCTGCTCATTATTATCGCTGTTTACTTTGGGCCTCATTGTGGACGTTGAGCTGCTGTTCGCAGCATCATTCATTAGCATAAATCCGTCACCAGGAATGTTTGGATTAATCCAAGATCCTGTGCAATGAGTTGGCAAAGTATCTTGTTAGCGCCACCATGGGATTGTCATCGTTTGTCTGCCGTAAAACGACGGAGATTGTCAGGACATTTTGACAATGTAACCAGCAACAGATTATAACGTTTTGGTGATGTTAGTAATTAACATTTGGATTAGGAGATGTATCAAAGGTACCAGCCCATGAGACATTTGTTACCAGGCTGTAAAGAAAGAAAGAAAAACAATAAATAATCTGTTCTATGGATAATTACTGCCTTTAAATGTAATTAGCGTGTAACTCTTGACTAGTGAAAATGAGTTAACCACATATTCTCTTCCATATAAATAATGCTTAAAGACAAACTCACACATTAGTATAAAGCCTCTTAAAGCTAGGAGACACCCACATACACAACACCATCATCGGCATACAAATACACATAGATAACCAGTCCAGAGCTCTTGCTGATTCAGCGTTATGGTGGGATGTTTTTTATTCATGTAAAGAATTGTAGTTTTTTGGCAGGTCATGCAGTTGTATTTTTATTTATTTTCATCTGAAAGTCGGCCTGTGAATATAATCCTGACATTGAACCGGTCCATGGTATATAAATGGATGGCGACCCCTGCGCTCAAGCATGCTTTCCATTCAAAATAAACACAAATTTAAATTAAATTACTGATTAAATCAACCTGTTTGGGGGATTTTTTGGGTTTTTCTTACCGACCATCTTTAACAAATATCTCACTTTTAGTGCTGATGCGAGTGAGTCCTGGAAATCCTGTCCAATTGCTATCGAATGATATTTCAAATGCTCCAAAAGGTAGAAAATAAATGTAGGTCAATGATATTGGGTGACGAAAACTACTATAGAAATGTCAAGAGGTCTTCACTCTTTCAGTGACTTTCTAGGTTCAGATGAAGCTGAATATTTTCTTTCACAACACAACTGTTTATAAAAGAGTGACAGCAGTTGTTGCATCGCTCCAGCCAGCCATGTTTTCAGGAGCTGTCCTGGCTTGATCGACTCGCTGAGTGTGGTTTTACTTTATGTTCCTGACTCTTTGCTCTCAGCGTTTTCGACGGAGCACAAACATATCGCTGTACTTATTGTGCAAGTCGACCGCGACGTGTAAAACAAGTCTGTACCGAAGAGCCATAAATCCCTGACAATGACCCTCTTGTTGCACCTCTGGCAGGTACGGAGACAGCTGTTGAAAATCAAATAAATCCTCGCAGGTAGAGAAGTTTAAAGACTGCGATTACAGAGAATCGTGACTTCTTGCTCTTCCTGGTAATTTCAAAGCGGAGGCTTGTTTGTTTCTGTATCTGCGGAGAGAAGAGAGGAGTGTTTATGAACAAATACCAAACGGTCTGGACTGATAGCCCTGACACTTGCAAGGCCAACACGCTTGAAGATTTTTTGCGGAGGCTCTGGTGTGGATATTTGATGTGTCAGCATGAATTACATTAATATTTGCTCTCTGGTAAGCTCTGCGTGCCACATTGTGATGATCATGAGGATGTCGAACCTCCTCATCATCCGTGAGGTCGCTCTCTTCTGCGGCGTATTTACCAAAGTTCATCTCGGAATAACAAAACTGGAAGTTTTATTTTGATGAACAGACCAAACAGGAGGGAAGAAAGAGCTTGTGTGATGCCAGAGCCAGTCTGTTAATGATTCGCCACATCGTTGTATTTACCTCTTCGGGTGAGAGCGGCAAAGCCAGAGCAGAACAATAGTGGGTAAATATTTGATCCGTCTTTCCTCTCCGCCGTGCTGAGCCATCCTCGGAGAGACGCACAAACAAGTTGTGCGAAACGCTGGAAATATGGCTCTAATTGATGAGCTGGTGTTTGACAGCGCCGACGAATCCTGAGACAGACTTGCTAATAATGTTTATCCCACTCGACGAGCACATTTCCACATTTTCACTGTTGCATTTCCCCTGCAAATAAACACCTTGTCGTCTGTCAGTGAGAAACATCTCAACATCCCCTTCGCATTATTCAGGACAATCTGTGTTCAGCGACTGACTCAGACTCAGAAGACCTCAGTGGATCTGGACAATCTTCAAGCAGAGACGTGGCAGAGAGGAAACATCATGAGGCTACATCACACTGGCAGGCAACTGGGATGCGTGCCGTCTACAAGAAACACAACATCCACGCTACAGTGTACATCCACTTCTCTGTCTATCCTTTAAACTCTACTTAAAACATGTTAACTTTGATCTAATTTATTTTATTAAATAATCTTTTCAACAATTGAATGCATTTAAGATTTTGTATTGTTCTTAAAGGGCAGGGAGGGAGGAAACATTCTTCCCCTCAAATACATCTTTATTACATATAAAACATGATCAATATACCACATATGACCAAAAAGGCCAATCGGAAAAAAGGAAAGTATTTAAAAGTTAAAAAAGCTAAATGAAATTAAAAAAGTCAGAAAAAGCAGTAAGAAAAGCCAGAGGTTTCAATTAAAAATTCCATATCCATTTTTTCCGTGGCCTCCTTAATGAATTAAGAACAAATTGGATGCCGGTCAGAAGCTTCGGTCAAAAAAGATCCATATTTTGGCACATTTTTTGTTTTAATTAGTTGTTTTGAGTAATCACATCATAAGTAGCACATAATGAAGTATTTGAAAGGTGAAAAGAGTAATTTTAAAATACATTACAGATCAACAATGAAGGTTAATAAAAGATTGTCAAAGGGGTGTAAGTAGGTAATTTTGGATATTAATCTTAGATATACATTTTATTCCCATCAGCTGTGAAGTCGTCACAGATCATGTGGTCTTAAAGTGATATTTGAAGGGAACGTAAATATTTGGGTGTTCAACAATGATCTAGATCTTGGGTCATCAACCTTTTTGTAACTGTGAGCTACTCCATGGGCTACAGTCATTTGTTTGGTACAAATTTATCTCAATATATTATTATGGATGATAAATGATTTCCTTTAATACATAACATTTTTTAATTATCAATAATAACGAATGGTGCAACAAGATAAGAAACACCAACTCAAACATAATAAGACGGTTATTGCATGAACAATATGTTTGAACAGGCACAAGGGCCGCTCCTTTGGTGTCTGTGGCACCACATTGGTAACCCCTGATCTAGATAATAATAAATAATTCCACTGAGACCAGACTGGGGCTTCTAGGAGAAAACAAACAGACGACTTGACTATTTTATGGGGTGTTACGTGAGATTTTGCAACGTGTGATTCTTAACAGACACGTTAAATAAAGATTGTGGTTTTAACTGTGTTCTAGCTTTTGTTGGTGGACTTGTCTCTGGATTTTTCACCATTTATGCAGCGAACGATGAAGGATGTGGATGTTTTCCCTCCAGAGGAGAGAATGTTCCAGGGATTCGTTCTCCAACCAGAAACGTACAGGAGGTGCCAAGTCCGACTTAAGCCAAGAATTGGTGGCTATTTTTTTGGGATCCAATTTATCTGCGATTTTTACAAGGTACCACAAGAAATATTGATGATTATAAATGTGATTTTAAAACTTCAGAATGAAGTGTTAATGATGCAAGTTATGCATTTCATTGCCCATTTAACACCAACCGGTCCTGGAGAAGTAACCTCTCGCACTTTTCAACGGTGTTACTGAGCTAGAGTCATCAAAGCTGGTTCATGGCCTGATGTGACTCCAGCCGCACTTGGGCGAGAAAACGGTGTTGAAGCATCTTTTTTCTTCTCCTCCTCATTTGCTGCAATCGTTCCCAGAAAAGCTCTGTTCTTTCCAAGATCAGAAAACCAGAAATCCACTTCAATGACTGCTGTTTCAGCTCTGTGCTAGGAATAACTGATTCTATGTATAAACTGTCGCAGCTGTTATATTTTATTTAATGAAGCTGTGGGATCAAATGTTATTTTATAAATATCCCTGGCTTTGATTGTTTTTGTCTTCAAACACTTTAATAAGCTATTTAAGCTGCTTATTCATTTGGAGCAAGCAAATTAATCTACAGTCAATGATAGGACGTAGCCCCCCCCCATTCTGTCTTTTTCTTCTTCTTAATATTCTGTGTATAGAACAGTCATATGGGACTGGATTTAAATATAAATGACCTTATAAATAGGTCCATGGGAAGAGTATGTTGAATGGCGCAGTGGTTAGCGTGATCGCAGCAGCAAACACAGGTCCAGAAGGTTTTCGGTTTGCTTCCAGGTCAGGAGGGAGCCATCTTGTGACCTTTCTGTTTGGAGTTTGTATGTTCTCGCCTTGGTTTAATCCAAACACTCTGGTTTCCTCCCATAGTGCAAAAACATACAGAGGTTGATTTGGATTTTGTCTTTGTGTGCCCTGTGAGATCATTTAAATGGAAAACCTTAACTGCATCTTTAAACAATTACCATTTTGCGAAAGTGACTGTTTTATTTATTTTTTATTTTAATCTTTGGCTTGGTAACAAACTCCATCTTGTAGTAATATCATAAATGCACACATTTCAGTGAAAAGAGATTTCAGCAATAAACAATAAACAATAAAGCCTAACTACAGCAGCATCCAAACAAAAAGCTGAAATATTTGATCTTAAACTAACCAGTTTATGTATTTACATTCAACTTTTTTGACACATTAAAGGAAGGCACACCTGTTACAACTTGTACGAAGACAAAATGTTCTTATTATATCTACAAGCTTCTTCTTCTTACAAAACCCCTGAGATTAAAAAACGAAAAATAAACACTAAACAAGAGCTTGGGCTAACAAATGAAATATTATTTAATGTTCTTATTTCAGGGAAAAAAACTTATTTTTAGACCATTTTTTGCGGTCGATATAAGGGGCGCCAACTTCCATCAAAGTTATTTAAGACCTCTGAGGCAACTCTGGCATATTATCTTGATTTTCTTGAAGAGTTCCTCTTCTCTTTCAGAACAGTTTTTTTCCACTACTGGCAGGCAGCACGCAGCCGGAGGGATTAGAAGGACTGTCAGCAGGAGAAAGGGCTGAGAGGCGCTCAGGAAATGATCGTGGCCCCATAGAGGCGAGTCGGAGGCCAGTGACGCCCGTCCAGCTGCTGCAACCCGGCACTGACGGAAACGGAGAAAGTGCAAGGTCAGTAGAGCGTTCAGGGAAAACACAAAGAGCCACCGGAGGAACAATGAGTGAAGCCGACACGTGGCGGGATGAGAGGGAATAAACACATCGTTTTTTTTAGCGGGAACAGCTTCTAAAATCATGTAACGGATTACATTCTTCATTAATATTGAAGCAGATTTACAAGATAATTCGCTCCAGAGGGGGTCACGCTCCTGAGACGGGTGCAAAGGTGCTCATAAATCATCTGCTCAGACTCATTGCTCAGGCATGTGGACAAGGAGGAAGTACACTAGTTTGATTCCCTGGCATTTTACTCCATGAAAAGCTGAGGTGTTTTCTGACTCGAGGGTCTTTTATTAGCAGCTCCTAAGGAGGTAATAGATTGTGGCAGAAGATTTTGCGCTCACAGTTTGACCAACTAAATCTTGCGGCAGAAAAAAAAGTCATTATAAAAGTCTTGTGTGCTTGATTTCACCACTGCAACGACGAATCAGATAACCAGGAGCAGGTCTCAGATGGCCGCGTCAGATGGAAAGATCTGCAAAGTGAAAACAGCCACGAGATAGTAGAAGATTGTGTGTTTATCAAAACAAAAACAGAAAAAGAAGAGACTGTAATTGTTGCTTCCAGCGAGGGCCAGCTCTGATTAAAGCTGAGGAACTGGGGACTTTCAAGTCCAGACCATTTCAAGTTGCCTGCCTTGCTTCAAGGCCAATACGTCTCTTTCCTGTCGCTGCAGAAGCCCTGTCTGCACCGTCACACATCTAAAATAATTACCAGAACTATCAGATTTCTTAGCTCACTGCCTTGAAGAATTCCAGAAAAGATGTGCACGCAAAGGAAAGTGGATGAAGAGATAAGAGCATGGAGATAGCCTTATGGGCTTCATGCAGGTGGAGACAAGGAGCCAGAGCTTCTCCTGGAGTCCAAATCAGATCCAGTCGTCCGCTGATCAGCCTCAACTAGACCTGTTTAAGTGGCATCTGCGCTGTGACCTTCACCTCCGTGGAAAGCAGCCGATTGAAAATGTGTGCACATGTGTGATGGGGGAGATCAAGGTACTCTTGCAAGATACATACTTCTGACTGTTTCCAGCAAATACTCAATATGTGGCCAGATACACATACCCACGTGTGTGGATTGAAACTAAGTTGCTTTGCTAGTCCAAAAGCATATCTGTGAAACGTTTGTAGGGATGAGCAAGTACGAAGCTCATTCCACGGCCCTCATCAAAGCCTTCTCAAGAAGCCAAGCCAAAATAGAGCCGGACACACAGCTGCACCTCGTTGTGGGGTTGAGTTGATTTAATCTGAGCTAAACATGATCTAATTTCCAGCTAATGTGGCCCTTGTGTGGTCGGAGTGACGCCCCAAAGGGAAGAGTGACCTTTGATGAAGCATCTTCTTATTGGGATCCACCATTGGAATACGATTTTTCTGTTGGCCGTCCCAGTTCTGACACCATTGTGAGGACATCCTTGCATGGCATCTTATCCTTTTCAGTTGTAAGAGATTGTCCTTTGGAGTATTTCGTCCTATTTCACATGGGTCTGAAGCACAATGTTCCCGATCACACTTCGAACATTTGTCACTTGTTTTGGGGTATCCTTTGCCTCATATCCTGGTCTATCAAGACCTTTAGTTCTTTGAAGGTGGATCCAAAAACAGAATGTTTTTGTTCATTTGCAGTGAAAGATTAAAGGTCTTTCAGAGGGTTTCAAGAGCGACTGAAGAAGCCTTTTGGATAAAACATCTTCCTTAAACTCTACATAGTCCAGTCACCTTCTTTTTGTACTGGACTTTAGTTTGGTTGAATATGAACAGACATTAAAGGACCTTTTTCCAGATAATAAATGTACAAATACAACTATGATATTGTTTGTCTTTACATTCAGGATGTGTGAGGGGTGTTTGGGGGGACATTCCCAGGCCAATTCCCACCTGTCACCGTCAGTGATTGTGCAGCAAAAGTAATTGTACATCACTGCCATGAAAACCCACAGGAAATCCCTGCAACAAAACGCCCGCCAGGCAGGAATGTTGGCATGATGCTGGTACTCCAAACCCCCTGGCCTGAGGCAGCACCAACCGAGCAGGAACACCATGTGACACAGCCAGGAATGTCGGAGTCCAATAGAGGAGTTGGGGGTCCATGGTTGTAGAACAGCGGTGGCAAACTGCAGAGGTTTGGGTCGGGGATCGGGGGGTCAACAGTCGAGGCGGTGGTGCTAATCCCCAGTTGGCAGGCAAAGAGAAGTGTGAGGGCCTCTGTGCTAAGGAGACCGTCCATCACTGTGAAGTGCTCTGTATCTTTTCTGTCAAAGCTACTTATAGAGTGACGGGAGTTCTGCCTCCAACAGCTCCGCCCGACTCAGATGGAGGCTCACGTTTCTTATTTTCTTTCAACCAAAAATGTTGACACCTCTCTCTGGTGGAAATTGAACACGAACGCACCAATGTTTGATTTAATATCTTCTGATCTGTAACCAAAAATAAGAGTTAACTAGTAAAGCTAAATACCAATAAACTAACGACCCAATGGAGCATTATATGAGAACATTACATGTATATATATAAGTATTGTCCAGGTTGGAGAAGAGACTATCATCCAGATGGAGGAGTTCAAGTATCTTGGGATCTATTGACAAGTAAGAAAAAGATGGATGAATGGATCGTCCATAGCCACGATATATATATTCCTTTTTGGTGGTGAAAAAAGAGACAAAAGATAAAGCTTTCAAATTACTGGTCTGATCTATTCTCCCATTCTCTCTCATCTATGGCCCAAAGGAAGATACGCAGTGTCTGTACTCTACAGGACAAGAGATGTAGGTAAGGTAAGGAGCTCGGCCATTTAGGAGTGACTCAAAGTAGAACAGCCTCCTTTCATTAAAGGCCAGTTGAGGTGGTTACGGCACCTATTTAAGGATGCTTAATGGAGAACCTCCCTCTGCGCTACTGTGAAGAGGACCAAGGACACACCTAGGACACGTGGGGGAGGCTTTATTGTCCCAGAAGACCTGGTAAAAAATTTTGGGAGGGTCCTGTCCTCTATGCTCTGGTCGCTAGACCCTCAGATAATTGTGCATGATGGATGGATCGATAGCATCTGCCAGGGTCATTAGACAAGTCTTGTCTCTGTAAAGAAGGAAGTCTTGACATCATTAACTCTGGCTGAACGTTGGAACTTCACTCCAATGAAGCTCTTTATTTGTCCCTCAATGGGAAAGGAGAGGAATGTGGGTGTTCAGTGGGGGTCTGCGCCTGTTTGAAGTGACATTTAAAGTTCCTGTGATGGGAAACAAGAAAGCTCTTAAGAAAAGTGATGAATGGGAGAAAAGAGAAGAGATGAGCTTCAAAAACATGAAGTCATGAACCATGACGAAAAGTTCAACTACAAAGAACTATTGTGAGAAGTGGTTGGTCTTCTCTTTGCGTTCTGTATGAAAGCATACCTGTTACAAATGTGATGTTGACCAGTTAATATTCATCAACAAATTTAAACTAAAAATCTCTCTATTGTTATTGTTGTCAGTGCAACAGTATCTCCGTTGTTAGCTTTTAGGATCTTCCTCGGTCAACGCCAGCCGCCCTAAATTAGGATGAAAGTAACTCTTAATGTTTCCATATATATCTGTGGTTGTTCATCTCCAGATGACGTTCATCATGGACCAGGACAAGCAAAGGATAGTGGATAAGTAGCTGGAATATAGAGTAAAAAAAATTTCAAATGAGGAACAGATCATAAAATGTTAGTTATTTTCTAAAATACCATGTGGATCCACAAATCCTTAAAGGGTGTGAAAAACAATGTGGTGCAAAATAAAAGTTCCAAGCTTCTGGTTTTTCTAGATATTCCATATGCTAAAAAAGGCGTTTAATGACGTACAAAAAATAGATTTAGAATAATATCAGTGCAAATTGGAGCAGGTATTTTCTTAGGAACATAACCCATCTTTTTAAAGTATAGTACTAGTATACGAGTGTCTAGTTATGCAAGTTGAAATTGTTAAAGTATTTAATATCATATTGATAATCGCACACGTATCAGATTCCTGCCAAAAATACTGCGGCTGCCTGTCGCCAAAATGATATATCAATAAAGAAAACCAAAAATTTTAAAGTTGGTTGTTTTTTTTCTATGACTTAAAAGACAAAATGAGTCCAAATGATCTATGTTAAAAGATAATTTCGCTTTATTTCAACATCATGACAGAGAAGTCTATTTGATGGAAGAAAAATATATTCAACTTAATGAATAGTTGACTTTTATTCACATGGACACTTAAACTTAAGGGAAATATAAAACTATATTAAAAAAAATAATGATTTTCTTCATTCTTTGGGTTTCTTCATCTTCATAGTGCATCATGGGAAATAGCATGTTTGATTCCAGCGGCTCATGATATGAAACATCAGTGTCAGAGATATTTACTACGATTCTGGACGCCCAGCTGGGAGATGTGCTGCACTGGGAAGCAGATTTAAAGAATAAAGTCCGCAGGGAGAGAGTTCGTGTAGGAATGTGCTCCGATCAAACCTTTCAGGATGGAGTCTGGTCTTACCGAGGTGGAAGAGGGGGGGGTCGGTCCGAATGTAAAGGAAGCAATCTGTCAAACGTCTCCATCTCAATCTGAGGATGTCAAAAGGTCTGAGGCGGAGGAGGCTGAAATAATAAACAAAACTTGCACATTTTCTGTCCATCCAGACACACCTCTAGTCGTCCCTCCAAACATCAGCAGATGGCTGAGACCAGAGGTCTTCATCATTTACCAGAACCAGGACAAACATTAAATGTGATCTCATGGTTGCAGGAGCTGATGTGAATCCAGTTATTGTCATTCAAGTGTGAATCAAAAACCAGAAAACATCAGCTGCCACAAACAAACAAGGAGGCGGAGAATGTTTAACTGCACTCTGTTCCATGTCGTCATGATGCTGGTTCTCCAAACCCCTGATGCAGCACCAGCCGATGCAGGAATGCCATGTGACACAGCCAGGAATGTCGGAGTCCAATAGAGGAGTTGGGGGTCCACTGTTGTAGAAACTGCATTTTCATGTTCAATAGAGTACTTGGTTTGTCAACAGGGGAAGGGGTTTTGTTGTTGGGCAACCGTCTGGTCTCTCTCAGTAACACACACAGAGTTCCCCAACACAAACACCAGCCCACCAAACGGGACCGAGGCCGTCACTCTTCGGCCGGGCCCCTCCACAAAGTCACACAAGGCTCTGAAAGCACACATGTTTGTTTCCCCTCCGCAGAATTAATGAGGACATCAGTTCCTGCCACCTCGGCTCTCCTTCCTCTGTAGACTGAGTCCAGCTCCCGCTCCGTCTGAGCCCGAAAGCCCGGAGTAAATATTAGGACGTGAAAATTTAGAAATAGATGGAAAAGTGTGGTGCACGGTGGGGCCATTAGAGGTTCCGCTGTTCCACTGGCAAAACATCTGAAACCTGCTGCTGAGGATGTGACAGACATGTGCGGCTAATTGCTTTAACCCTTCACACCTACTTGCTTCAGTAATGGTCCTGCTGCTCTTGCAGGAGACCCTCCTGAGTATATGACAATATTCCTGGGAATCAGACAAATAGTTGCATCATCTATAGACAGGATTTTTTCTTTTTTCTTTTAATTTTTAAATAAAAGTTGAAACTAGATTAAAAAAAGATTTTCAGCATGTTTTTTCATTTAAAACTGATCTAAAAAACTTTGATTCTCTTTAATAAAATCTCCAAATTTCTACAGTAGAAGTTGGAAACAAAACAGGGAGATGAGCAGGACCTTTATCTCATTCATAGTGTTAACATTTTCTTGTTAAATATATTAAGCAAAGTGCACGATAGAAAGTAAAAGAGTCTGAGTAGATAGATTTGATAAAGTATTTTAGTTATGTATTTTGAGCTTATCACTTTTAGTTTATTGAATTTAGGATTAGGTAGATCTTGATTGCTTATTTAAAGTGGAGAAATCTCCCGTTTAAGAGACTTTTCCTCCTTATTTTTATTGCTGTTCTGCTCGAATGTCTTTTCCACATATGTCTCATAATGTACGTCAAACGTGGCCAGGAAAAACTCTGCTGTTACATTTATCATGCAGTAATAGGATTCAAACGTGTGGTCCAGCTTTTGTGTTTTTAGCTGCGGGCCGATTCTTCTCGTTTACTGCCAGTTTTTTTTTTTTCAAATATTCGATACTCACGAACAATCGTGAATATATTTGTCAACACTTTTAAAGCGGGCTTCTCCAGGGACAGCTATTGTTGCAGGCTTGGGTGACCACACAGTGCGATGATGTGGGGAGAGTGAGAAGATCAGGGGTCGTGAGGCGTGAGAGAGAGAGAGAAGGAGTGGTGGAGAAAAAGAGGTGAGAAAAGTGTAGCAGGAACCTGGATGTATATGTTTAATGGTACGTTTGAGAGTTGAGCCGCTGCAGTTGTTACAGAGGTCTGTAAATCACGCCTTGGCCTGATGTTCACACCGTGAGTCGGGAATACTTTTCTTATTTTCTTAGTGCGTGTTCTATCTTTAAATTATTTGAAGTAATACATTGATTAATATCTAATGCTACAGATAATTTTGATCCTGGAGCTTTCAGCACCTTCTTTGTTTTTAGTAGCAGGTTATCAATGATTGACGGAGGCGGGATGAGGGAGAGGGGTATTCCTAAGCGAGGGCGTCAACAACACACCATTCACAACCTGCTGCTACAAACATAGCTTCTACACACTGACTGGCTACAGGAGCCCCCGCCGCACTCACCAAGAATTACCTCATATCTGTAGAGGAAGACGGAAACCATTACTGAGAGAACGCTCTATGGCTACTACGCTAAATTACCCTGCATATGGAGCAGAGATGGAAACAAACGGTGATGTGAATAAAATATATCCTTTCCTCGCCACCGATGAGCTGTGAGTTTTTAAAATGGTTGTTTGAAGCAGCAAGTAGTTGAAACAGTGACAGAAGATTTATTCACAGAGAACTTCAGATGTAAATTAATGTATTATTTATAATGAATTTATATTTACATAACATAAATGATTATTATAATTATTACTATTATTTATAGATGCTTCAAATGTATTTATGTGTTTACAGTATTTGTTGTTTGTTTGAGAGAGATCCACAATAGAAGTTATTATGATTATTCCATTCAGCTTTTATAGCTTCTTTCTAGTCTTTTAATACTATACGGTGTCAGCGGTCACATCGCTTTTAACTCCTCAGACAATCGAGCGTGTTTTATTTGGAGCATGGATGTGTTTGATCAGTGTTTGGCGGCGCGGCGACAGCCGACAGTTCCATGAGAGGAAAATGCCACATGCCGGGTGATGAAATGCAAAGCCACGGGCCTGACGCCTTCTCCAGTCTGCAGCGGGCGCTCGGGTCGCCTCCCTCAATTTATCAGATCATCATCGCGAGCAGATCCTGGTCCTGCTGGCCAGGAGAATGTTTTCCATCATTGCTCATGTCGGAGACTGAAAGTACTCGTCACAGGTTCCTTCAAAATACTCAGTTCCCCTTCCCGTTTGGTCTTGATTTTCTCTCTTGTTTCTTTTTTTAAATGGACGGGATGATGAGTCAAAACAGAGGCTGTTCACTAATCATCATTGATGAATTTAATGAATTAATGCTGATGCTAGCCTCTTAGCAGCTATTGTTCACTCCTCTGCTGTTTTTAACCAGCATTTTCTAACATTCCCCAGCATTCTTACTTCAATTATTTTTCATTCTCTCTCTCTCACTCTCACTCGAAATAGATCCTGAATAAAAAAAATAAAAAAAACTCATCTTAAAATTACATTTTATTAAAATGGTCTTTAAATAATTGCTGTATTTGCTGTGGATAATTTGGAAAAAAAAACAATTTCCCGGAGAAGACCTCCTGAGGGATCAATAAAGTTCTACCTAGAAGTGGCTTTTGGATAAAAGTGTCTCTTAAATGACCTTGAATTTCATAATGTTTGTAAGGAAAATCATGTTTCTCATCATGATCTGACTGTAAAAAGTTTAAAAATGAACATAAATAAGACTTTAGCTTCACTCCAACTTGATTTAACATTCTCATCATAAATTTGAAATGTCAGAACGCTCTGTCGAGTGATATTTCATGTATAAACATTATTTTCACTGTCATGTTGTTTTCAGTTTCAGTTTATTTATTTAAAAGGACAATGTGCAGATACATTAAAAAGATGGCTGCACCAGATTTAGCACAATGCTACTTTCCATCTGTAGTTTTCAGGTACACATCTGATCTATACTTTAGATTCTTAAAGATTGTGTTGAGAGGAGGTCAAAGGTAAAACAACAAGCAGTAAGGTACATGAATGTAGCTAATAATGAAGCGTAAAGGTTGATGATCAAGATAGGTCAAGGTGCAGAATGTGTTGCTATGGCAACCTTTGGTGGCAAATGCCAAAAATAAGAGTTTTGGGGAAAAAATCTATTAAAATGTTTTTTCCTTATGCAAGATTTTAACTTTGCTGCTTTTAAAATTGGAAGGAATAAATCAAACATCTATAATCCACATTAACATTGTTGACATCCGATTTAATTCTTCACATGTACAACACAACAAGCATCATTTCTCTCCAAACGTTCAACCTCCAGAAACTGATGAAGGTTTACAGCTGAGCCGCTGCTGGGATAATCTTTGTGGCGGTTCTAATTAGACACACGCTCACATTCACAGGCCAAAGCAATAATGCCTTTAACACCCAGAAAGAAAGTGATCACAGCTCCAAGATATTTGGCCAGAGCTTGAACACGAAACAGCTCCAAGACTTTCACATATTGTGAAACTATCCAGAGCTTCTTTAACACGAAACAGATTAAAACACTAAAATCCCCTGCTTGGTAAATACATTTAGGCAAATAAACGCAAATCTCCAGTGGATTAAATAAAATGTTATTACTTAAGAGCAGTGTCTTGTGTTAATCTTTCATTTTCCAATAAATGTCACAAAACTAATGTGTATCTACTCCTCCATTCAATCTTTGATTGTTTACTTCTAAGATTGACAAATAATAAACAATTTAATAGTAAACAATTTCCCAAAGGATACCTCCTGAGGGATCAATAAAGTTCTACCTACCTACCTAATATATAAACGTTTTAAACGTTCTGATATTCCAAGAGGCCATGAACTGAATTTAACTACCAACCCTACAAACGTGGCTTAAATTAACTGATAAATCAGCAGCTATAAAATAAGACTACATTTCAGGGATTCTAGGATTTATAACTGTCCTTTTATTCACTAGGATTTGAGTGAAATCAGTGTTTGAAGTCTTGTGAAGACAGTCATATAACACACTGTGGAACAATCAATAGAGGAAGTTGTAATATCTATTGACCGTAATACAAACTACCTTCCCTGTGCATTTAATAGCTCCTATAATCTTGTCTTTTACTTGTTGAATTCTTTATCTTAACTTTACCACCTTGAATTGTAAAAACATGTGCTGGTGCTAGTTTAAAATTTTTTTTTTTTTTATCTCATTCCAATACAGTGGGAATATAAAAAGCCATATGATCGTTCCACGATGTCCTTGATATTCACAACTCTGTCTTTGGTGCGAGATAACATTCAGAGTTTGTAGCTGAATGTATCAGAATATTTATGGTGCGCACAGCTGAACTTCAGATGTCTGCAATTTATGCTAACGTGTTCCCGGAGTGTCTCCTCGCAACACACCTCAACACACATAAATATATCTAAAACAAAGAGTAAACTTTGACAGCAAATACTGCCAGAGACTTTTAAAAAAAGCTGTTATAGTGGAGTTTTTTTTTGGGGGGGGGGGGGGGGCGGTGGTGGAGGGTCCACAAAAGTCCATTTACAGTACGGGTCAGTACATCTGAAAGCCTTTACCACTCCAGCCAAACTCTTTGTCTTGCTAATTCACAGCAAGTTATCTGGACCACAGGCCTCACAAAGGCAATTGGCCTCATATTGTCCGGTTCGACATTAACCCCAGATATTTTCACTGCTGTCCCTTAAAGTCTCTCTTCCTTCTCCATCACCGGATGATTCCCACCGAGCCAGAGGTCACAGCCAACACAGAGAGACTTAAACTCTCTGACAAAGAAACAGAGGGAGAAAAGAAACATAAACTGCAGATTAGCTCTCGCTTTTGTCAATCTGGCTTTTGTTTCTGTCTCATTGGGACACAAAGGTTCTGGAAAAAAAGGTTCTTTTAAGCAGGAATGGACGCTCACTCACGCTCCATGTTCTGAAAAATGAACGTGGAGTCGTCGATTGTTCGTACATTTAGACCAAACATTGCATTATTGTCCTCCGCTGAGGTGACTCAGAGGTCAGCTGGATAGTTGCACGGCTCCGTGATAACAATGGTTGCTGAGCGGGTCGCCGGACCAGGTTCAATAAAACGGGCCGGCCCCGAGACCCTTGCTAATCTTCCCAAACGTGAGGAAGTCAGTCGTTGTTCGGCCTCCGTCGTAACATTTTCATAAATAACGCCTGCAGGAGTGGAGGGAAGTAGATCATTCATTTACACAGACGTATTGGCACGCCGCTGCAGGAAGGTCAAGAGTTCACTTCAGTCTCTTATCGGCCATGTTTCCCAAGAGCGGAGAGATATTCTGATGTATTTATAATTCACTTTTTCGCCACAGATTTACAGTGTGTCCCCAGATGAACTGGTCCAGGTGACAGCCCTGCGTGGCCTCAGACACACACACACACACACACACACACACATTTATTCTCCATGATTGCCATGCTGAGAAATAGCAGTGGCAGAGAAGTCCTTGAGGCTGTCGACAGATGGGACCGTCTGCAGACCCCCACTCACCTGCACACCTATCTGCCCCCCCTTCAGCCCGACTTCTGATTGCCAGATTCTGCTCTGAGGAGCACACAACAATGTATCGTGTTTCACGGATCATTTCTCCTTATTAGCGTGGCTCAAAAAGCAGAAAACACACACAGTTCAAAACGTGCTTTGAGGAAAAAGGTCGGAAAGATTCTCGTTCGGTATTCAAGGTTGTTCGGGTCAAGCTTTGGTTCCAGCTCCAGTGAGTGTGTGGGTCGGTGCGGCCATGTATCATGTGAGCTCCCGGCATGAGGCCCACTTCTTCCACAGCTATTTCAGGCCCGGTTGGATCTTGAAAACCACTTTGACTAACACACAGATGGTCGGAGAGTCATGCGTCCACTCGGAGCCAAGTCTGAACAGTTGGAGGAGATAAGTCCAGCTTCGAAAATACATCACAGGAGAAGCATTGATACTAACATTTACCAGCTCGCAAATCAGCTGTTTTGGATCAAAAATGATTTTAAAGATTTTGCCACTCATTGTTCTGACATAGAATTTAGGAACTTAATAAGTGTATTAATGCACCTGCACAACCTAGTTATGGAATCTGACTAACTGGTTGCTGTTTGTGTCCAAGTTCTCCTTCATAAAATAGACGTATGCTTGATAATAAAAGGTTAAACCTCCAATAGAAAAACTTGTTTAAGATAAAAGTTGGTTTATCCAAAGAAATAACTTATAGATAAGTTGTGACACAGTCACTGAATGAAAACTAACTCAACTAAAGTCATGTGCAGATGTTTGCTATGCTTTTCCTACAGGATTATTTTGAATGATTTCATAAAATGTTCGACTTATTTTTACATTTTTACCAAACATTTCATAAGAAGAAGTCTTTACTGGAAATTATTTCCAAATAGATTATAAAATATCTGATAGTAAATCCCAGGTAGATTTTGAGACTATTTAAAAGTAAATCCTGTTTAAATGGTGAGTGCACATCTTTTTACAGTTTCAATAATTATCAACAAATTATTAGTTAATTCTACGTTGTAAAGGATAGATATATCTTAACAGAACTTTTTATGAATATTTTAATGTTTATTTTTGGGAAAACGTGTTCTGATTGATCTTTATGTATACAAATGAATGCAGAATGTTATTAGCTTATTCTTGCTTTTCATTTTGCATTTTAGAACAATAAAATAATAAACAATTCGATTTCTTATTATTATTAAAAAAGTGAAAGATATATTACACATTTTGAAACAGCAAAACTACAAGATCACCTTGACCCTGAGATAACACACGGGTTAAAGAGGTTACAAACAAAGCTAAACCCTAAGTACTTGTATTGTAATCACTGCAGGTATTAAAAGGACAGAAGAAGCATGTAATTAATGGTGAAGGTCTTTTTAATTATTTTATAAATACTTATTTCTTTATTTCAGTATACAAAATAAGAGTATGTACATCCACAGAAAAGTGGTTAACAAAAATCCATCAGTTCATATGCTCTGAAAAATAGAATATACTTTAAAATGCCTGCCAGACGTCACAGAGACACTTGCAGTTCATCTCCGCTCCGTCCACAGGGAAAACGAAGCAGCACTTCCACCGCGGACACACGGACAGTCCCAACATTTTAGTGTTCCGTTACGAAGTACTTGAAGTTCCCTTTGATTCCTTTGCTCTTCTTCAGTCCGTCGAGGGGGGAAAATGTCTGTACCAAAAAATGAAAGTACCACCCAAGATCCGTCAAACATGTCCAAGAACGTGAGGGAGGTTGACGACGTTCCCAACAGCTTCAGATCCGATATGCTTGACTTTTATATGCGAAAAGTAAAATAGAATTAGAGTCCCCGATAGTGGAATTCATGGTCATAACGAGGGAAATACCCAGAAGGACGTTGGGCTAAACAGAATCCAACCCCTTGTTTCTGACCCCAAAAAAAGCAGACACCTGAATGAATATTGGAAAGGGTTAAAAGAATCTTCTCGATGAGATACACGAAGCTTGGATCAGAAGTTGTCTGTAGTGCTCTGGTCACTCTTGCGTCGCGACGCTCACTTGCAGACGTATCGCTCCACGATCCGCTCGCACTTCTTGCAGGTGACGTAGCAGCACCAGTGGTACTTGCAGTGGCAGCGCTCCACCAGCTTCTCCGTGTACGGATTGTAGCCACGACCGCAGCACATCAGGTCACAGCTGTCGCTCCCCATAGAGGTTTTGTTGCACTGCCTGGAAACACAAGGGTGTCTTGTTGAATTGACATTCACAGAATTCCAAACAAGAAAAAAGTTTTTATTTGGCCGTGTAGCGTTAAATCCAGTTCCCTCTAAGACAATGATATTTATGACATCATTGTAAAGGTTTCCCGCCGCAACCTGGACAACATCACACTTTGTGAAGAAACAAAGAAATATGTCCAACTGCCTGACGTCTGACCCTTTGTCTAATTGTTCCTCCAAGATCTTTTCTTCTCTCAATTATTTCTCCTGTTTAGTGCGGCAGAGAGCAAAAGTCAGCAATAAATCACCCAGACTATACAAGGCGGCCCTCCCCTCCGTAGAGCTCCTCCACCACAGCATTGTTTTATGATAGCGAGGTGGTAATGAGGAGTTTTTGGGCTGCAGGAGTGGAGGAGGAGGAGGCAAGTGTAAGACAGGTTTATGATGTGTTGGAGCAGAGACAACCACATCTTTACCAACAGTAGCCACCGCAGCATTCAAGTGCAACACCTAATATACCTGTTGTTTACTAAGGTTTTTTAACACTATCCATCCTTTTATCCGTCCATCGATTCATCAATTCATTTACCAATTCATCCATCTATTTAACCATCCATCTGTTCTTTTGCCTATCTGTTGATCGATCTATTCATTTACATATTCATCCATCCATGTAGTTTCCATTAATTTAACTATCCTGCCATCCTTTTAACTAACAACATCCATCCATTTAGCTATCCATCTATTCATCCATTTATCTATCTCACATCAATCCATTTGTCCATCCATCCATTTAACTATCCATTTTATTAATATCCATATTCCCATTCTACCCCTTTTATACATCCATCTATCCACAGATTCATCCATCTATTTATTTATCCATCCACTCATTCAGCCAACCATGTCTCCATCCAACATCAATCTATATATTCATAAATCAATCTATATCGATTTCTTCATTTAGACAACAAAGAAATGTTTTAAACGTGATCATTTATCAATTATTCTAAACACTGTTGTTTGATTTTTGAAATGTTGTTTTAAAAAATCAAACAAAGAAGTCAGTTCAGGTCCGAATGCAGCGAAATGTCAAAGTCAAGTCAGGCACCTTGTGACTTGGCGAGCTCGCTGCTGAAGCAGTGTGTGTCCCATCAGTGTTATCAGGGAAGCATCCATTAGACTCAGTGAGTGTCTCAGACATGAAACATGTCGTACACGTCTGTGTATCTGTCGAGTGGCCTCGTCTCAAGGACGCACAATATGATGCGGTATGACATCCATAATGTGCCGAGCTAAGATGATGTGACCTGGCTGTCGTGAGTGAGCGATCAGAGATGCAGCGAGAGCGCTGGCATAACACGGCCTGAGCCAAGATGTCATTATGGAACATTGGAAAAGTGGATAAACTTGGAAGATACTGCTGCACATTTGTCCAATTACTGATGTGAGAACAAATGCCGGATGATTGGTTGAAGCCACAAGCGTGATCTTAAAGCTGCAAGTGAAGCGTTATCTTCCGGAGCCGCCAGTGCTTCCAGGTCTCCTAGCCTTCCTCTCGATATCAGCTCTCCGTCCTAATAAGTGCATTAGTCATTGTTTGAGATAGTGGTCAAGAGCTCCAGTCAAAGTCGCCCTTTCTCAGTCCCACTGGCTCAGACAGACGGAGAGCTGTGCTTGTTATCAGGACGCCTCCAAACTAAACACAGCCATCCTGCAGGACAGCTCTTTGCTAAGGTCAACATTCTTGATGAGCACACGGATCAGGATTACTCATTTCCTTTTTGCCAGATGCAGGTCTGGCACGACTTTGAGTCAGGATACTGAGTCCAAACAACAGAGGGCCAAAACCCCAATGTCTCTCTCTCTCAATAACATTTCGGCAAACATGAGGTCCTCACCTCTCCTGCGTGCCCACGGATCCCAGCTTGTCGTTCTTGATACAGAAGTCCGGGGAGCTCTGGAGGTACACCAACTCGTTCTCCCGGACTGGCCTGATGTCGATGTCTTTGGGCACCAGCTGCTTGCGTGTCCCCATGGGTCGGTGGACCACTTTGGTTGCAGAGAGGTACTTGGTCTTCAGGTCCATGGCGATCTCTCTCAGGTCTTGTAGGCCTCTCCAGCAAGTTCTTATGGAGCAGGAGCCGGACACCCCGTGACACTTACACTTCATCACCACCGCCTCTCTCAAAGCCTAGACATAGAAAAGAAAGTTAGAAACGTCTTCTAGATCTGAAATATCAAGTCAAACTCTGTGTCTGCAGATAGTTTTAAATCAATTTGGGAATCTGTACAAAATTACAGAACACAACACATCCTATTATCAACATTATATCGGAGAACTAACCATCCATTTTTGAGTTATTTTGCTCACAAACAGACAGTTAAACGCAGATGATTACAACTTTCTCTGCAGGGGTAAATTAAGTATTTAGTAAAGTTGTAATTTAAATAGAAATACGTAAATGAAACAATTAAAAAGGCTAAAAAAAACAACAACACCATGGCTTATCTATAAAGAACTCTAAAATGAATTGCAAACCACCAAAACCTTTTGAATACTTTAAATTTAGTTCCAGTATCAATGTGAATTATGACCATGTCATCATAATGACTGATAAAATGTTACAAATATTCTGAATTTCAAATTGTATATCTTCCAATATGGTTTTCTTATAGCATTTTTGAGCCCCTCTTTATATAAAAATGAACATTGTTACAAATAAATTATATGATAAGGTTGTAAAAACAAAAATCTGCTTTTGTTTCACCCTGAATAAGAAGTGGTATGTATGACGTGTGAGCCAAAAAGACTACTTTAATATTTAATATTTACAAGTGGCCATTAACAGCAAAAAAAGATGCAACATAAAATGGTTTTGTACATCAAAAAAAATGTTTGACAAATGTTTATTTTTGTATTAAATGTAACACACAAGTGTGTTTATGGTCATAAGTAACGACATGAAAGTCTAAATGATGAGATTACCTGTCGTCCAACTTCACTGTTGTGGAGGTGCATCAGTTTGTTGGCGTGAGACCCCGAGCGCTTCATCTTCATGGGCGCGTCAGAGAACTTGGAGCCCATCATGAGGCCGTAGTGCAAGTTGTCGGCGCATCCTCCCCAGCGATAGCCGGGCTCGGGGATCTCGGCCGGGATCGGCCCGCACGAGCACAGCCGCAGATCCCCGGACGTGCACGCCCGTGCGATGGTGTGGCTGATGGTGGCTGCAGACAGGGCGTACACAAACGCCGTCTCTCTCGTTCCTGAGAATAGACAGTGGAATAAATCTGGTCAGACAAACAATATTCCACATGTTTAGGCTGCGAAAATGAACCACGCAGAGGTGCATTTCTCTTGTCTTCAGAGTAAACACTCGCCTGGGCTGTAATTTATGACCGTCAGGCTAATACGTTTAACATACATGACACATGTGTTCGACATGAATAGCATATTAACAAACAATAACTCATGCAACATGTTTTACATTGGCTTCATCATAATCTGTAGATTTAAGATGAATAGCTAGAAATGTTTTGTCAGGATTTATCTGAGACGTTCATGCTTCGCTGGATCCAGGTATGCTGGTTATTCATTTGTTAGCATAATGATGGTAAACTTTAGACTCTCAACATCTCTATTTTAATAGCAATAAACTGAAAAAATACTCTGACTAAACCGTGCCTGATTCTCTAAGTCCAAAACAACAACCACTCTTAGCTAACTGGTTCTGATGTGTTCACACTGAGATCACATGTGCTAAAGGCTGAAGTGCAATTGAAAGTGCAGAGAGAAGTCATGTATGACCGTGAGTGGGCTACATCAAAGTAGAAACCCAACCAAAGAAGAGCATTTTGCTGATTGGTGCGGACTGCTCATTTTTGCAAATAGCTGCTTTGCCCTTTTAGGGGGACGAGTCAACCTCCACACCCACAGCAGACTGCAGCTGAGCACGCTTAGAAAGACAAGAAAATCCAAATATACTTCAAATAAATACCATCTCACATGAAAAAAAATGGTTTTAGCTGCTTCTTTTCTTCAATTTCTTGTTGATTTTGACGGCTGGTACAACTAAAGATGGCCTGTGAATATGAGCTTCTGTTTTCGCCTTCTTATACCGAATTCCAACACTGAATTTATTCACTACACGAGACCCTTGCGAAGATTTGTAAGAAAAGCCTTAATTCAAGAGTGATTTGATTGTTATGTCAAATATAATCAACCAAAGGACAGAAGTTCAAAACACGTCATGAGCTGGAAAACAGCGCATATATTTTCTAAATAGTCAGAAATAAAACATCATCATGGTCTTCCTTCTGCATCAACTTTCATCAACTTGTTTATTTATTGAAAGTCTCGGCCAGCTGGGTTTGGGCCGTCGTCCTTAAGTTTGACACGTGGACTTTAAAAAGGATCAGGTACATGGTTATATTGAAGATGTGTCATTGGTTTGATGAGCCAAAGAACAGCACTGACACATATACAAACGTGCGAGTTCAAACACTATCCATAATACAATTCTGACAATCAATGGAAGAAGTTTAAAATAGATCATTTTTATCTCTGTGTACAAAACAGTTTGAATCTTAGCTCTTGATTTGTTAACTAAAGAGAACATTTTATTGTTTAAAAATGTGTCTGTTATCATGTTAGATGAGCTTTACCTCGGTCAAGGTCTGGACGATACTTGGGGGCGTCCATGGCGATGTCTATGGAGGAGCAGTTCCAGCGCATGTCTGCGAAAGTCTTCTGACAGGTTTTCTTCACCTCGCGTGCCGCTTGGATGATGGTCTGCATCAGCTCCATGTTGGTGCGACACAGCTGAGCCTGCGAGGAGACCAGTCCAGGCAGCAGCTTACAGTGTTGCGTCTGGTTGATGTACACGGATGCCGGCGTGTGTGAGATCGATCTGCAGGAAGAAACACTTTATTAACAATTTTATGGACAATTACCACGTAGAGACAAAGCCTGGACAAACAGAACAAGCTCTCTGAGCTCGATTTTTTATAGTATAGTGAAATATTTTGGCATCTTTTCTTAAAAAAGAACCGTCTTATCACAGTGGAAAGGTCAGCTGCAGAGTCATAAAACAAAAAGACATGTTCTTGGCATGTTTCTTTTCCTTTGTTGAAGCACAGAGGAGGCCTTGAGATACGCCAGAAAAATATAAAAAACACCTCTAAATCCAGACTGAGTCAGATAAAACCTCAACTAGACCCATGACTGTTCCACATTACCAAATAGACTGTTTGATGCTCTCTATGAAACTAGCTAAACCACAAGCTCAGGACCGTGACCCCTGACCTCTGCTGTTGTGTTCGTGAGAAACACCCCGCACTGACAGAACCCCGGCATGTTTTGCATTAGGGGCCAGCCACACGGTGCCCGGTGATAAGCTGCGACTCAGCTGGCCCGTGTTAAGTCAGCACTCGCAGGTGTTTACAGCAACATCTGCTTTGCATCGCGCCTCCGAGCATTATCAAGACTGTACGCTCGCTCGCGTAGATTTAGCACATGCCATCTCCGCTCTCATGAACACATCTGCTAAAGTCGTCCCACAGAGAGAGAGACGGCCGTTCTGATCGGAGGCCAAAGATCCGGCTGGAGCGATGGATCTTGAGATGTAGCAAATCTCGAAGGGTTTTGGAAAAACCTCAGGAATCAATAACCTTTAATCAGAAATTGCGTGCATTTTTGAATTGTTTGTGTGAATAAAATGACAAATGACAAGTCATGGGAAGTATTTACAAAGAAGTTGAATAAAATAGCTTCAGTATGATGTTCCTGAATGTTCATCTTGAAGACATGAGCGAACTGGACGGATTCGCTCGAAGTTGATTTTTGACCAACAGAAAAGGAATTTATTCTACAAAATGGACGCTCTGTGTGTAAAATTACGGAGGCGACAACTAAAAACAAAGCAACAGAAATCTATGACATTAAAACTCATTTCTATTTTTTTTTTTAAATATATATATTTAATCAATTGTACGTGTACAAAATATTTTGTTCTGGTAATAAGTTACTTACCTATTTAATAGCTTGTATTTTGGGGTTTTAAAGGTTCAGGAACAATCCCAAGCATTATGTATAATATGAAAAACATACATTTGTCATGAATTTTACGGAGATTTTGAGACATTTTTGAGCCTGTGGCCCCTGAAAGTTCAGAATAAAATTACAAACATCTAAAAGATTTAGAACTTTAGGACATATTTTGTGCCATTTATTCCCACAATGTTTGATAGAAATATCATATATTTATATATTTTGTATTACCTTTTTTGACGACGGAAATCTGTTCAGTTAATGATAGTTATATTTAAATGTTTTGACCATAAAAAGTAATGCGTTAATAGAAAACATTTACATTTAGTAAATGTTAATACAATAAAAAAAAAGGACCTAATAAAATATTATATCAAATACTGGTCCGTATTTAAAGTATTCTTTTTTTCATTTATTCATTTTTTGATTGTTTCTCCTTTTCTGTTTTTGTTTTATCAGAGTACAGTCTTTTTTGGGGAGGATCACATTCACAGATCATTAAAGTATTGTTTCCACTCATAAAGGTTTGTATAATACTAAGATCATACACACTACCGACTGGTTTAAGAAACTATTCCATCTTTCCGCTGAGATGGAATCACTGGTTGGTGAAATAATGACTCATATAATATCTTAAGGATCATCAGTTTTGATGGAGAGAAGAAAGATGGAGGTTTAGTACTTACAGCCATTTGATGCCGGAGCAGACCTGAGAGAGCAGCAGAGCAGTGAGCACCAGGAGTGGAAGGACGGGAGAGCTAGTCCTCATGTTGGAGAGGAGAATCACACACACTAATGCAAAGAGATGGAACTGTTGACTTCCCACTCAGGCGCCAACTGTCATGACACGACCTGCTCCAACAAACCCTGGAAAGAGAGGATTAAGAGACTTAACTTTGGTTAAAAGTTTGTTTTTTAAGATTTTAAATATTCATCACAACTTGTAGAAAGTAAAGATAAGGGATACATCAACAAACACGAGTTCAAACAACTTTATCTGACATCAATCCTTATCTGGTTTCAATTCAAATCAGGCTTTAATCCTGGTATCAGCTGAGATCAGGGTCCAGAATCAACGCTGTCCATGTGAATTTCTGTGTAATTCTGTTGCGGGTAACAAGTGCTAATGAAACATGATGGGGGTCTCTGATGATCAGGGGTCGTGATAGCGTCACCATGACGATAAGCCATCTCTTTGAAGCTGGATGGTAATGCCAGGAGTGACTTATTTAAATGACACTTTTGTTCCTCACTTTCCCAGCGCGACATATTCCTCTTCATCAATGAGATCGAGACATTCCAGGGATTTTACAGCCGCCGAGCGGCGAGTGAAGGTCGCGAACTCTGCGTGGATTTATGACTTGAATTGACACTTGGTGGCTTTACGTCCACGGCTACTGTTTCTGACGCTTTCTGTCATGAAGGAGCAGAAGCGCACGAGAAACTTCAGAAAACACTCGCGTGTGTTCCGTTTCATTTTTGTATTCCATTAAAATATATGATTTCGTTTACAAGAATTAAAAGTTATTTTAAAATATGTGCAATATACTGTTTATTTAAAAAAAATTAAATGAAAAAAAAACATATCAAATCTGTTCACCTTTGCGCCTGCGCGTTTCTCCCCGCGATCCACGAGAAGATGAAAGAGAGAATATCCGATCCTTGGGATCAACTGCTGCTTAAATCCAGGTTCGGCTGGTGAAGTAAATCCAGACAGGTACGCATGATGCTTCCACGGAGCTGGTCAGTGAGTGTGTGTGTGTGGGAGGAGAAGTGTGTGTGAGGGAGTGCGAGCGGAGTGAGCTGGAGGGGGTTGACCCGCTTCATAAGTACCACTGCCCCGCTGATGTCACACACACTTATTAGCATAAGAAAGAGCCACACACACACACACACACACACACACATACACACACACACACACACACACACACACCTCACCTCTGATGGAGAGGAATCCACACACTGATCTTATCGTCCTGGTATTTTTATAGCTGCTCCAGAAACTTTATCACACAGTTCATCAAAACTCTCAAAGTTCTCAGTTGTACTTCGAGCTTTATATTCAGATTGTCCTGTATCGAAGTACTACTTTATTCAACACAACTACATTTGTGTGTAGATTTTTTTTAAAACAGATACTGAACAAATGTCTTCATCTTCAATAAAACATTTAAGTTATTTTAATTTATTTGTGGTTGTGAATACTGCAAAGAACATAATCTGATATTTTAGCATTTATATATTTTTCAATTACTTATAGTGATATATATGTCATTATTAAGTTCGTATTATTGACTTCAAATCTAAAAAAACTACTTTTGTAGCAAACAAAAAAAATTACGCTGCTCATTACAATTATTTTTCCAAATCCCAAACTTTGATGTACTTTGGATTTAAATCATGGAAAGTAGTTTAAGGTTTTATTATTAAGATTTTTCAGAGAGGTTATCTATAGAGTAGAAAAACACTTAAAAAGATTCACAATTATTTTCTTTGTATTTGTTTTATTCTACTTGACGTTAATGTATATTCAAAACAATATAAAAATGATGTTGAATGAGCCCAAGCAGACAAATACTTTTAAGTAAAAATATCTTGATTGATGTGTATTTACCAAAATACAGTAGAAGTCATATAGATTCAAATACTCTCCTAGTAGAAATGTAAAATAATTAAAAAAAAACAATATAGTAATTTTAATGTCAAGAATATAAAACCACAAAAAGAAAAATAGATAATGAATATTCTAATAATCCCTCATTACTTTTCAACTTTAAAAATAATAACATAATCAGTGGAATTAAAAAATACTCCTGGTATAGATATCATTCTCACTGAAATGTATTTTTTTTACAAAATATTTTCCCATGTTCTGGAGCGGTCCATCTTCTTCAGCGAGGACCACGATGAAAGTGATCCGCCACAGTTGACGCAGCGGTTCAATGGTTCACGTCCCACGACGCTCCAGACCTTCACCTCCGCCGTGTGGTTTCTCCAACACGGCTGGTGTCGAGCGGGTCCGTCCGCTCCACTGGTAACGTCAGATCAGGTGTTGTCAGCCCGTCTTTGTAGCAGACTTCTCTTCCTGACCACAACAGGCCCGGCCGGCTCCGCCAACACTCGGATCCAGTATCCGAGCCGCTCTGCCAAACACGGTCCAGTGCAATGTCTGACAGACAGTAAGATGACCCCATATGTGTGTTTCTTATTCACAGGGAAGCCGTAATCCCGCTTCCACTGAGACTCCATCTGTTTTACATGACAGTCCACTGTGAATGGGCACCGGTCGGGGTGTGTGTGGGAGTTCTGGAGCTTTTCAACAGGACCGGGCAAGTCTACACAGAAACTTTTTCCACTCACGCTTTCCATTCCGGAGGTAAGGGTCAACACTCGGGCCCTTGATCTGCACATCTCTCACCTCGCAATCAACATCAGGCCGGGGACACCTTCAGGGGCCTCTGGAGTTCAGCAGAGAGGATCCAGTGATGTCATACAGCAGCAGGATCGCGTCGGAGGTGCTATCAGAACCAGCTCTGCGGAGATAAAGTTACAGTTACGATCTCGGTCGGTATAATCACCACTTGACATGCTGGGATCACACACGGGAAATCAAACCGGTCTGAGGAGTTGTTACCCCAAACTGAGTCAGGAACCTCCGAGTCTGCCAGTGGGTGTTCAAATAGTAAACAATGAGGAATTAAAAATGTTTTTTTCTGAATAAAATACACTTAATCATCTATCATCAAAGGAGCATAAATGAATGCTATCAGGCTAATGCTATCTTAGCATTAACATTCTGAAGTTCCTTTCAGAACAACATTTAAACCTATTATTTCAAACCAAGTGTAGAAACTATTGTTTCATATAAATTGTTGTCTGTTCATTTATACCTAAGAAAACTTTTTCTAGACACATTAAAAAGTACTATATAAGATTTATTTATTTAGATTGTATCATCTTGTTCTTCTCTTTATTTCTCTTTGTTCTTGTTGTTATTTTATTTTGATTTATTTTTTGTGAAAAATTAATGTATTTGCTGTGGCTATTGAAAAAAAATAATTTCAATAAAGTTACCTTACCTTACCTTTACCTTACCTTTACCTTATAAATAACATGTTTATAAAGATGGTAGTCATAATACAAAGTAATAACGATTTAAATTATTATTGACGTAAGAAAAAATGGTTGCAAATCATTATTGCAATTCATGCACACACAAAAATTGATATGGATTATTTTTTAAATGAACATTTATCTAACATGCAACACATTAAATAAAAGTATTAATTATTAATTATTGTATATATTGTGATTATTTTATTATTTAGGAATTTAATGAATTTCAGGCACACTCCACATCCAAAAATGTAAGTGTCATGCAAAGTAAGATATCAATATTACTTTTATTTAGAAGTGAAAAATAAGTTAATTTGACAAGGATTTAGGTTTTTATGTGTCTCCACTCTGGCATGCAAATGTCTCATGAGCCCTCAGTGACAGATAGTATATATGAGGATTTAAATCTAGAGAAATAAATCAAAATGGCTCTCGTTCGTCGGGATCAGCAAAAGAATACAATAGTGTTTCTCTCAAAGTAACACACTGTGAGTTTGTCATCATTTTAGTTGTGTATTAGGAAAAATGGCGGCACTAATAGAAACGTAAAAGAAGAGCCGGCTGTGACGAGTCAGTCCCGTGAATACAGTGTGAATGTTTGGGCGGACCGAGTCACTGTGTCGAGCTATTGTCCTTCAAATCTCAGGAGGATCAGGCCAATATCGCCAAACTGGAGGCACACTGGGGGGGCAGAGGAGGGGGGCCGACACTCAACTTTCACCCAGGAGGATCAGAGTCTGAATGGAAGCAGAGTTTCTTTTATTTCCCCGGAAAATGCTCCCATCTGGATACGCATGAAAATTCATGAGAAAGTAGAAGAGAAAGGAAGTGTTGAAATCTCAAAATGTTTTGTTTGCAACACTTTTTCTTTACTGAGCTGCAAAACTAAACGTATTCTGTTCAACATTTACAAATAGAATCAATACTGTGTTGATACCTCAATGACATTTGAAATTAAGTAATTAATAATTAGTTGTGTTCATTCACAATTATTATTATTATTATTGTTTTTTCTTTAACAAGCATTTAAAGTGAAAATGTCAAGTCTGACAGATCTCAAATATTGAAAAACATGTGACAATCCCATCATGCCGGTGCTGTGAAACCAGCAGGAATCGTTGCCACAAACCTGGTCCAATCTGTTCTCTGCGGGACCAGACTGGACTCACATCCTTTGTGTGCCATTTGTTTATAACCTCTGTCTCTATTGTGCTTTGAGGGCCGAGGCCTTTCAAGTGACAGATGGGTGGTGCTTTTGAACATGTCATGTGGTCCTCCAGGGCAGCAGGCTCACCTTTGAGCTGTGTGTGGCGATGTTTATTGGGCAGAGAGGTATTTTGTCACAGGTTTTGGTTTAAGCTGAAGTGAGAAGATGAACCGGATGCACAGAATTGATTTATCTTTCAACGATACAAAAAAGTAATTTTAATTTTATTTTAGTAAGTAAGTAAGTAAGTAAGTCAGTAAAGGTTATTTGTAAAGCCCCTTTCTAGACCAGAGTCACAAAGCGCTTTAACAATCAAAAACAATGCACAGTTAAATCAGAAAATCAAGGAAAAGCCTGCACAAATAAAAATGTCTTAAGACTTTTCTTTCTTTTACGCAGAGAGAGAGGAAGATCATTCCAAAGCTTAGGAGCAACAGTCTGGAAGGATTTCTCTCCTCTGGTCTGGAAGCGTGTGCGTGGAACCATCAGCAGATTCTGATCCACAGACCTAAGAATCGAGTTGGGGTGTAAATCTGGATCAGATTACTGTATGTGTATTAATCCAGGCATACATCATTTTTTTATACACTTTTAGATTAAAGAGATTGAGATAAAACATACAAAACTATATTTTAAATAATTATTCTAATATGATACCTGAGTCTTCGTCTGTATAAATCCAGTTTTGTCCAGGTTATATATTGACATTACAGCATCATTTGATATATATTTGATAAATAAACAGCTGATATTAATTTGTAGATATCTAGGATTTTCAAGAAGTTTTCAAATTTTAATCTTTAAAAACATTTTAAATTACATTTTCATAAAAACACAACAATTTCATTGCCTTTTATTGCTATATTTATAGGTAAAGTTGATGCTAAATTGAGTATATAACTGACAGTGATTCAGACAGAATTAGAGTGAAAATCTCTTATCTAGTTACAATACAAATATTTTAAAAATATTAACTTAAACAATATTGTAACAGACGCTAACCCAAACCAAACAACGAAAGCACTAAAAGAGCAACATCTTCAAAGCAAATGTAAGTTTGATTCTATTCATTTTATGGCTTTGGATTTCGCTTTTAAAACCTTTGGCAGGAGAAAGAAAGTACAAGTTATAACTTGGAATAAAAACGTCTGAATGATATACAAACATTGCTGTTAGAAATGTTCTGCAGAAATACAGCTGTGGGAGGATTTACTCTTTTTTTTAAAAAAAAGGCTAATTTCCTCTAAGGTCAAAGGGTCACAGCACTGTCTCACACAAGCACTAAATTATCTATGAAACTATATCTTTGTCTGGAGAGGTGTTGGCGAGGAGGAGGTGAAGGTGTTGAGGGGAGAGTTTTGGTGGACTGCCCAGAGGAGGGGGCTTCCTCTCAGACAACCTCACCTTCTCAAGCGAGGCCAGGAGAGGAGAGGAATCTCCCGGACCAGCACCAGCATGGCCGCGGGCCCTCCAGCAGCACAATAGATAAATTGTATAGATACATCTGGTTCTTATAAATCCAGTCTGCCCTCATTGTGGCTGGAAAAGGCGTGAGAGCACCGGAGCATCCTTATGGATGATTAAAGCTTCCTTTGGGGATTACGAAAGCATCTGAAACTCCGAGCGAGCTTCATGCCCACTGATTTGTGAAAATGTTCCAGGAGCAAATAGCTGCATGCTGTAGGATGCTCTTGTCCGTGCTGAGCGTCGGAGAGTTAAAACACAACTGCCATACGGAGTTGAAGTTCATTGTGTAGCCATGAGCTCACCGGTAGACACGTATCTGCATTTCATCCCAGAATTTGCTCACATTAAAACATTTTCTGATACCAAAAGAGATGGTGTAATAACAGCAATGTTAAGGAACAAAAAAAGGTGATTTTATTTTTTTTTGCAAGATCAGCAATTTCCCGGTCGCCTGGGTTTGAAGCCCAGCTATATATATTTTAAAATTAATTTTACTTCCGTCTCATTTAAAAAAGATATAGAAGATAAAAGATAATATTTTGTTGAATAGTTTTCTGTCAAGGTCACATCAAGTCATACTTAGGCAGTATTCAAGGTGGCAAATTTGGAACAGGCTAGTCATTGAGCAGCCATGTTTGATGTGTCAATAAAGTTTCATATATTAATTTAAACAATATTCATTTTTTGTGTGTTAAAGGGCAAATAGATTGCACTAATTTCCTTCTAATTAAAATGGTTTTTTTGGAACGGAAGAGCCGGCGACCAGGAAAGACCAGGAAAAGGAAGAAGAGAGCATAGGTCACATGATCACCAGAACACCTTTTGCTTCTCCAGACTCTGCCAACATCTTGCTGAATGGAAACCATGAAGCACACTCGGCTTCAGCGATTTGTCTTCTCCTCTGCAGGGCTGTTAGATCGTGGCTGTGTGTGGACATGTTTCCTGAGTGCACTTACATCTGAGTTCCAGCAGGAAACATGCTCCACCAATCCATTCTGGCCTCACCCGAGCAGAGGTCGACCAGCTCTGGATCGCACCTGAGATCTTTCCGCCTGAAGTGTAAATAAATCAATTTCCTTCTGGCATGTGGATCGGCGAGGACACCGGGATGTTCCTGGGCAGCACATGGCTGCAGTGAGCGGAGACAGATCTGTTTGCTCAGCAGCTGAGCAGGACATGGAGATGCTGCTTTCACACTGAGCTGGGCAGCGACAATCAGGTCTTTGTCACGCTGGCATCTGCTGCTACAGCTCAACAGGAAGAATACATGTGTCTGTGAGAGCAGTCTGTGGGGTTATCAGTGGTCAAGATAGCCTGGCACCGTGTCAGCAAGCCACGAATCATGAGTTCAAAACACATTTGCTGGCCTATCAACGACAGCGTAGATCTATCACATCTTTTAAGTTGTAAAATTGAAAAGTTAAGCAATTTTGAGTAGATTTATTATGGAAAATCTGTCATTTTAGTTTTAAAGAAATATTTATTTTAAATAATTAATTGAATAATTTGAAAATCCCTAACTAAAGAAACAACTAGTTTTAAACAGTTTTTCAATTTAGGAATATTTTTAACTTATTCACATTTTGGGGGAATTTTACTAACTAAGAAATTTACTAACGTTACCATTATAGTCCAGGGTCATCAAGGTCAACACGTTTCAAACAAATGTCTTAAGAAAGAATTCATATTTATTGTACAAGAACTGTGAGGTTTTATTTGTTCATGGCATGAATATGCAGCTACTCTTCCATATGGTGCCTACAGGGGAATATTTGGTTGGTCATTAGTCCGTCCTTAGAAACCTATGGCCAATAATTGACAGAGAACAGGAGCACGTTTATTCATAGTAATCACATATTAACTTAAAAACAAAGAAGTTAGAATTTGCATTGAAACTACTCCACCTGGCTGATTCCATTCTTGGTCATCATAAAAAATATTTAACTTCAATGGATCATTAAACCAGGTTGCAAAACACATTATTAAAAACTAATGTAAAAAAGCCAAAATATTACAAACTGCAAACTTTTCTTAAGAGGTTCATAGATTATTGTATGAATTTAATTATGCAAGTTCTCAATAGTTCATATATTATTATTATTCATGTCAATTTGAATCAAGAACAAACTGTAGCCCAAGGGCCCATGCGGCTCTAAAACTTCAAAACTGAACATGTAGTTACGTTTTTGACAACAAACTAGCCATTTAAATTTTAACAATTATTTATTACAAATTCAATTTTATGTATGGATAAAAAAAATCCATTGCCTCCTATTTTGGAGAACGTTTTTCTTCCTAAAACAGTCATATTTGATTTGCCACAGAAAACTTTATCGAGCAACAGCGCCATCTGGTGACAGTGCTCGCAAAACTACATTCTTCACAGTTACGACAGGAATGAGAGAGGGGAGAAAAATGCTTATTTTTTTAAATAGTTTTATTTATTTTTAGACAAATATATAGAAGGTAGTCCCCACTAAGGAAACATTCTTTGAAAGACGTTTACAGCAAAGTAGTTCCTGCAGAGAGACAGGAAGCATAAGAAATGCTTAAAAGACAACTAACCCTTTCTATTTGTGCCCAGGAAACAAAAGTATGTGATTCAATAGTTGGATAAAGACTGTACAAGTCAATGGAATGAAGGGGTGGGGGTGTTTAAAAGGCCAATGGGATAACCTTGAGTCAAATTAAGTGGGAGGGAAGTTTGTTTAGCATCAAGGCACACAAGCATTTATTCATAACCGTCAGACACCTTGGTCCCACTGGGCAGCATAACTGTACAAACTAAACAGTTACAAAATAAGAATGAGAGATCGATCAATCAATCAAATACAACGGAGCCCCCCCCCAAAAAAAAATCAAAATGTATTGTGATTTTTACAAATTTGCTCATCAGTCACCAACTCGTATCATAGATTTTGACGGAAGACCTAGAGCCATTACAGAGAGTACAGCTCCGACAAGGATCTCTGCTGCTGCTCAACAAACTCCTGCAGACTCCGCTTTCCCTGTCTGAAGTTGCTCTCTCTCCTGGAGAAGGGCAGGATGACGAGCAGCCTGAGGAGAGTTTCAATGTTGATGAAGCTTCTAATCTGAGACGTCTTGAGGGCATCCAGCACAGTGGTGGGGAGGTAACCTGCCAAAGGATCCAGCCACTTCTCCTTCCAAGTCTTCATCTCTGTGTGGAGGGAGGCCTGATCTGGCAGGTCCTCCTTGTAGAGGCGGAAAACAAGACCACTGAGGATGCTGGTTTCTACTTTGGACATTGCATAAGGCACAATCTCCAGACACTTCAGCGTATCCACCACCTTCTCCGTGAAGAGGTCGTTCATTTCTGATATCGAGTGAGTGACGATCTTGTGGCTCACGGACTCTTTGTAGAACTCACTCAGCGGCTCTAGGAGCACCTGGTGGAACATTGGGATGTGCAGTTTAGACGCCAACGCGACAGCCTCGTCGAACCACACGCTGTGATGCGTGTCCATGTCACTTTTCAGATTGTTGAGAGACAAGTGGATGTCAGGCAAGGTGCTCATGGCAAGCAACATATCTAAAGGTTTACCCTGCAGGGCCTCGCTCATCTTCTTAGTGGCGGCCAGGATGTGCCGCTGCACCACGATCGACAAGATGAACTCAAAGTTTCTGATCGAGGTCAAAAACCCAGAAGCCTGTTTTCGATCAGCAGAGTTCCCTTCCAGTTTGATCTCGTTCAGGCAAAGCAAGACGGCCTCCAACATCTCCAGCATCAACTCGTGCATGTCATGACTCTTCTCCCAGTTCTTCACCAGCTTGTCCCTCAGCTCGTTGCCCTTTACTTCGTCGTACTGGAAAATGTGTAAAATCATTTCTTCTAGCTTGATCTGACGTTCTGCACCGCTAGTAACCCAATGTAACACACGCGCCATCAGAGCCGCTCCATCTGCTGCCTCTTGTACCGGCGAGGTCTTGGCCAGCCACACGTTAAGAGAAATAGCTGAGCTCAGCGTTCTTATGGCCTGTGGGTATTTCTCAGCGATGGCTACAGTAACTGCTCTCATCTGCACTCCAACTTCCCCGACACTCAGCGAGGCCTGCCCTCTACAGTACTCCATGTTCAGCCCCCACTTCTCAGACAAGGCCGTTTCGATAGAGTCTGTGAGGACTGCCGTGTTTTCTACGAAGGGCATGAAAGCCAACGTCTCCTCACACTGGACATCCTCCTTGTTCAAGTACCTGATGCACAAGGGGATGTAGAGTTCTCCCTCGATGTCGACAGGCTGCTCTGTCATGATGGTAAAGAATTGAGAGTCCCACAGTTCCTTTAGGATGGGTTCCCTAAGTTGCGGGTCGTAGAAGGACACGGTTCCTCTTGATCCTGGCACAACGACTTGCACGATCGCGTCCGTGTCGGCCGCCATCTCGACGTCACCAGACACCAGACCATCTGTTGTCGCCTCCCCTTTCACTTCGGTGGACCCTGGATTGAAAACAAAGCGTCTTTCATCCATTTCTAATGCAACCTTAACATAAAACTCAATGTTTTAGTAAAAAAGACTTATGCAAGCAAGCAACTTGTCAATATAGAAGCAGTTGAAATCTCATTCTCACCTTTGACAAACTTCATCCTTTGCATAGTTTCCATCACCTAAAAAAAAAAAAAGGTAAAAGTGATTTAAAATACATTTCATGTACAAGAGGAATGGAGTATTAACCCACCTGAGAAAGGCAATAGCAGCTCTCCGCGTTTACCTCTATGCACTTGGCAACAACCTCTGGAATCCGTTGCAACGTAGTGCAGTGAGTGTGAAGCATCACATGAACTGTTCTGTCGCCTTTGCACACAGTGTTTTTTAACAGATCTCTCATGGAATTCAGCGTCGTCTTCATCAGGTCGCACTCGATACTGACGCTGGGCAGAACAGCCACTAGTCTGAGCAGGAGGGTCACAGAGGGATGGTTCGCCGCTTCGGGGTGGATTAATGTCTCCGCGATGGACGTCGGGGGAGCGACATCCTGGTAATTCTCTCTCCAAACTGCGGCCCAGGTGTTTATCTCCTGCTCAACGGACTCTGGTTCTGGAAGACCAGTTTGGTGAAGGATGAGGGGCTTGAGGGGGGACTCTGGCAGAATGGGCTGTGGGTTGCAGGAGGGCAGCAGTGAGAGGACCGACAAAGCTCGTAAGTGGTGATCTGAGAAGCTGTACTTCATCTCATCAATGAGACTCTTGAGGAGGGGCAGAGTGAGATGTTCTCTGTAATAGATCTCCGGAGATTCATAGTTGCAAACCTCCTCTGAGAAATAAATCTGTTCGGGGGCAACTTTGGTCGCCAACTGAAAGGCCTGTTCAAACCAGGTGGCGTGCACAGACTGGACATTTTCCATCATTTTGTTCAGACTCTCAATAATGGATGGGATTTTTTCCACTTCACAGAGGATATCAGAAGGATTGCCACATCGGAATATGGTGCTACAGTTTCGAAGCGGTGAACATGCGTTTTTCACAATGACAAGTGTCACTAGAAAGTCCATATTTCTCAAAGTGTTGGCCAGGACTTGTGCAAGAAGCGACTTGATGTCTGTAGTATTAGAACTCACTACATCTAAGCAGCTGAGAACACCTTCTAGTGTGTCAGCCAAGATATCAAAGAAGTCTTCTCTCTTCTTCCATCTCGAGCAACAGGTTTCTGGAATTTCCTCCAGTGCCTCCCGGGGCATGTTGAGAAGCCCATCGACTGCCTGTGCCAACTGGCCTTCCAGGTGAGGAGACTCGTCAAAGAACTTAAGGAGATCTTCTGCAATATCGAGCATCTTCGCCACTGATGGACACGGTACACTAGCAGCAAGCCAGTGAGCAAGGCCACAAGACTCACTCGGGGTGACAACCGCGAGCGGATATTCCTGAAGGAAGTCCAGTGACATCTTCTTCAGGCTTTGGTATCCTGGACCCAAGTGCATGAATGCTTGTCCCCGACACTGAGACATGGGCAAGGCCCAGTCGTCCGTCAGGATTTTGGCAAGATTTCTAGCTTGAATATCGACGTTATACTCTTCATCGAATGGCAAGAAGCCCATCAGTTCTACCTTTGGGGTAGAATCTCTCACAAATCGAACAAAAACAGGCAAATGTGTCTGACTGGCGATCTTTACAGGCTTGTCAGTTATTAGTGAGAAGAAGGGAGAATCTGTAATTTCCTTGAGTATCGCATTTCGAATCCCCTCTACGAGTAGTTGCGCAATCTCCTTCTCATTTATGCTTGTGTCGCCCCGAGTTTCCTTTCCTGACCAGTGACACATGCTGAGCTCCTGGATGAAAAGATCTTGTTGTTCTTCTGAGAGGTCTGAGATGGAGCAGTTCTTTTTACCAAGGAGTGTTGCTAGCTTGAAGACCCTCATCAGATTCGGTCGGTTATCTTCAGGGTGGCCGTTTTTAGTAGCCAGTTGGTCATCAATGATGGCAGAAAACACTTCCAGTTTGCCTGCAGTTTCAGCCGCTGTGTTGCTACGATCAACTGAAGACAAGAGAACATTGAAAAACTGAAAACATTTATCCAAATCTAATTTTAATTAGAGATTCATACCTTCCATAATATTGTCCTCAGAATTTTTGTTGATATTTTTGGATTCCTGATCCTGTGAAATTCAAGTTTTTTTTTTAAATAATGAGTACTTGGGCAAAGACAAAATGCATTTAATTTGTAAATTGTGAAGCACAGTTACTCACCAGGCAGATTCCCTCCAAAGCTTGTGGAGTCACCTTCAGACACTGCGTCACCATTCGGTCCAGATCTCTGCGGTAGTCTGTGCCCACGTGCAGCATGGCCAGACACAAGGTTCGGTCCTTGGGATCCGTTCTCCTCAGATAGTCTTGGAACCTCTTGTGTCGCATTACAACGCCACAATCTTCCAGAGCTGTACTGGGGAGCACTGCCATGATTTTGAGCAGTATGTTGATGTTCCCAAAATACTGCATAAGTGGCAGACGCAGTGTGTGGTATATTGAGCCTGGGATTGTAAGAGAAGCTTTGGTTTTCCAGGTGACTCTCCAACAACTCAGCTCTGTGCCGAAGTTGTCGGCATCTGGCAGGTCCCTGGTGTAGAGTGGAGGCTTTGACTTCAAGTTCTCAAATATGTAACTTACTACGACCGAGGAGGGGACCAGGGAGAGGAAGTTGAGCGCTTCTTTGTGATCTTCTGAAAAATGATCCTTGACTGCACTGATTATGTTATCTACCAGTGGAACACTCAGGACATCTTTGTAATAGACCACTGGCTTCACAATGCCATCTTTTGACACAACATTTTCAGGAACTTCAATCTGTACGTGCAGGCTTTGAGCTATTGCAAAAGCTTCATCGTACCAGTTTTGATGGAACACCTTAATGTTAGTCTTTACTCTGCTCAGAGACGCCACAATGCCATTAATTTGGCAAAGCTGGGAAGTAGCGCTGAAATGGTCCTTCTGGAGACCTGCACTCAACTCTTTGGTAAAGGAAGATGTATTCTTCAGAACCACCATGACCATAATGAACTCGAACTCCATCAGTTTTTTGAGAAGTGCTGTTGCTTGTTCAGACACACTAGCGGTCCATCTCTGTGGGTTGCTCTTGATCTTCTCCAAACACTCAACGAGAGGCTCAAACATCTGCACAAACACCTCGTACGATTCATGCTTTTCCTGCCATAGGGAACAGAAATTTCCTTGCAACTCCTGGGCCTTCTCAAAGGTTTCTCTCAAACCGTACAAGATCACATGGTCTAGCTGCTTCTCAAGAGTAGCTGTGCTACCAAAAAAAACAACAACTTCCTCAAATGTATCCAGAGCTCTTTTAACAGCAGGCACTGGAATCGTTTTTGCCCACCATGTGTTGAAAGAGTAGGAGGAGCAGTGTGTGCTAATAGCAAGAGGATGCATCTCTTGAACTTTGCAGGCAAATGCCTTGAGCTTGTAGGCCAGGTTGCCAGACCCTAGGTATGCTTGACCTCTGCAGTTCTTCAAGTCAAGATGCCAATCTTCAGCGATGATTGTCAGAAGACGATTAACCATGGTGTCACACTCCAGATCGGCATCAAGGAATCCCATGAGCTCCATTCGCATGACGTCAAAGCTGTCAATGAAGCGAAGAAAAAGAGGAAGATAGTCCTTCTTCCCAAATTTAACAACTCCATCAATAAACAAGGAAAAAAACGAGGTTCCGACTTCCATGAGAATTCCCTCCCTGATTGCATTTTCACAGACAGTAAGGACTTCTTTCATCTCTGACTTGGTGACGTATTCGATTTCTCCATCCTGGGCATTAGAGACCTCACTCTGTTTTACAGTTTGACTGTTGCACGCAGCCGTTATTGCGGCCTGTAATGCTGACTTCAGTGCTTCTCTGTCCGTCTCTGCGCACTTCATCTCGACCAGCCTCTCAGCATCCATCTCGAGGTTTAGAAGTTGTAATTCCTCTTCAGCATCCTTGTCAGCATGGTTACCTTGAGTTACCACTGAAGACAAGGGCATAAAAAAAGAGTTATGTGATACAGAAACCAAGCATTGGTCTGTTTAAATGTCCCTAAGAGCTGGGCAAGTGAAAAAGATTTCAAATATTTGCAAAGTCCCATTCAACTCCCAAAGCCGAAATAAACTAATCTGAGCTTAAAGTTTAAGGGGACACTTCTTTTGGCTTTTACTTGTACAGCTTAAAAGGTTTTATATTTTTGTTTCAGTAAAGTTTTAAAGTCAAATGACAAATTCCATTTATTCATAAAGAAAAATGGTGGTTCAATTCCCATATACCAACATGCCAGAGATTTTGGTTAATCATTTTACTTCAAGTACTGACAGTACCAAAGGAATACATTTAGGAAAATATCTTACCTTGAACAGTATTGGCTTTTGCATCATTATCCTGCCAAAATAAATCATCAGGTCAATGCAGGAAACTTTGATCAATTCAGTTTGTGCGTTTATAAATCTTACCTGCTCCAGCAACAGCATTATGTCCGGATGCCTCTGAACATACAAGTCCACCATTTTTTCAATATTCAAGGACACGTCTTGGTTGACAAAGATGGATGCCATGTTGCACTGTCTTTTGTCCTCTGGAGTTGCCTTCAGGTATGCAGAGCAACGCTCTAGTACCATGTGGTATTGGCCAAACACATCTGCCTCGGCATTAACACATGGAACAGTGCCCAGCACTCTTAACAAACTCTGGACATTGGGATAAAATCCGATGTCTGGAATCTTCAATGTGGAAAACACTGTTGTGGGGAGAATTCTACGTTTGATTGCATGCTTCCACTTCACCTCCCAACACCCTAGTTCTTCATAGAAAGTGTCAGGCCGGGCCAGATTGTTAAGATTGGCATCTGCAACCTTATCTCTGCGAATGTTGAAGTTGTGATCGGCCATGTAGGATGGAATCAACACGAGCCATCGGAGAATCCGCACCATCTCTGTGCTGAGCACGCGCTTGACCTCTGCAACAAGGTACTGCAAGACGGGCCGGGCCAGAGTCTCTCTGTAAAAGTCCTCCAGAGGTGTTTCTGTTGGATCACCTTGCTCCACCTCTGGTTTATTGATTTCTACGCCCAATTTCTTTGCTCGACCGACGGCATCTGCAAACCATTTTCTGTGGAATACAGCGATGTCCTGTTGGTAGTGGTTTACCAACTTTAAGGCATTTGTTATGGTGTAATGTAAAGTACTGCTGATGCTCATGATTCCCCTGAGACTGGTGTTGAGTATGCTCACACAGCAGAGGGTGTTCTTGAGAATGACCAGAGTGACGATAAAATTGAAATTCCTCAAAACAGGCTTCAGCTTTGCCATTCGCTCAGCATCATTTTCGTCTACTTTTGAAATCATCTCATTGATGCAACTCAGAAATGGCTCTAAGATCTCCAACATGGTCTGGTACGCATCAGTTCCGTACTCCCAGTTTCCACCGAGTATTGCCTTGATTCTCGCTACTTCACCCTTAACGTGCCCATAGGTCATTTGGATCTTCCCTTCTAGTCTTTTAAGGAGCTCTGGTACTTTCCTGAGTACTGATGCCACCTCTTCTACAGTGTCTGCAACATTTTGAATGGCAGAGACAGGCATGCAACGAACAATCCAGACATTAAATACATATGGGTCACTTGGTGAAAGGACCACTTGCGGAAACTCCTGCAGAATCTTGCAAGTAAGATCCCGCATTTTCTGACACACACTTCCTGTGACTAGGTAACTTAGGCCCCTACAGTGATCCATACGCAACCCCCACTTATTCCTCAACTCTGACATCATCAACTGAAACAGGCCTTCCATATCCAAGTCACAAGGTAGGAATCCAATGAGGTGTTTCTGTGGGAACCCTGCTGCAGTGACTGACCTAATGAACATGGGAATCTGCTCCTTCCCTTCTATTCTGGCCACATCCTGAAACAAAATGGAGAAGAATCGAGCCTCTCTGAAACTGTTTTCGATTTCCTCGCGCATGAGTTCCCCAGCAAACTGGAGAATTTCCTTTTTGTCAATCTTCTCCAGGCAGGCATGATTGAGAACCTGCGGCCCCCTTGAGCTAGCAATTGATTCTTCGGAGTTGCCGTTTGCAGCATTGATGCTGAATCCGGTGAGTGCTAGAATTTCTTTAAAATTCATTTTAAGAATGTCTCTTGCTTTGGAGCTGGATGGTTCCTCAAAGGTCTGGTCAAGCATGTGTGGATCAGATGATGCAACAAGCTCTGCAGAAATCTCTATTGCCTTTTGAGACTCAGGGTCATTTTCTGATGAGAGAGAAGATCAGGCTTGTAGGACATCTAAAGAAATTAATCGATTAAGCTGCCATTCAAACTGGTGATTACCTTTTGTTTTCTTTAAAGACGTGACATCATCTTCTGACTGGATGGAGAAAAAGAATCACAAATTTGCCAAGATGAACATCATCAGTCATTAAAAATATAATAAATGATAAACTTACAGGGTCTCGCACACGCTTCCTGCTGCCTGATGGATCCATGGATGACGTAGAATCAAATAATGTTGGAACTGCGTCTTCAGTAAGAACAAAACTGGAGGCACTCTAGATACAACAAGAAAATGGAATTATCTTTCCTCGTAAACAATTTCAATTTTGCATTTTGTATCTTTACAAAAAAAAATATACACAAGTAAAAAAAATGTTTCCAATTATAAAATAAAGTAATTCTAATGAAATGCACAGGGAAGAGAACAAAATATTCCCTGTGCAAACTTAATTTGAACTCTGAAGTAATTTAATTACAATAATAAGATAAGTATAAGTTTAAGTCATATAAATAGTCAACTAGATTCATAAGGGTCTCGTTAGTCTGGCTAGCTTCATATTACCCTCCATATTCTCTCTCCTGGTACGTCATCTAGTGTTGAATTTAACCTGTGGGTTGTATTGTACGCTCCAGTTGTCTTTTTTACGAGAACAGTAATGCTACAAAGGAGCCGATGACTTCCCTAAAATATGTTGCTAAAATGGGGCGGAGGCAGGCACTGGGAGTGTGGGAGTTATTGTTACTAGAATGCATAGTATTAAAATTAATATTGGTACCCATTTACTATACATTTCATTAAATAATTATATGATGAGAAAAAAAAAAATCTTTGTACCTGTTGGGAAATGATAGAGGGTGCGAAGTGCTTTGCACACAGTTTGTAGTTTTTATGAAGCTCCTCTGGTGGTTTAGACTTCAAATCCTGGCGTCCACAGTTGCTCAGCCACTGTTTACAGCTGAAAGACAGTGAGTATTACATAAATAAACATATCATGAACCGAGCAAATAATGAAAAAATGTAAGAACAGTTGCTGTATTGCAATTCCTCGCAAGAAAATATTCAGCCAAAGTAAGTAAGTGTATACATATATATCCTACTGAAATAACTCCATAATTATTTTTAATTTCTTTTTTAATAATCTTTTCAGTTCCTAGTGGAGATTTTAGCGCCACCTTCCGTCAGCTGATTTAATACATAGTTTGGCAATATTTTTTTTTAGAAAAAGGTTGTTTTTTTAATCATGTGCTTTTTCACTTGATCACTCTGTGTGTCTTCCAAAGTTAGCTAAAAGTCATGATTTTTTTTATGAAAATGCGTTTCAATCGCAACAGCTAATAAAAGGTAACCCGTAAGGCCATTGATTTGAATGGGATCGTCCATTCTAGGAGCCTAGCGTGTTTATACTCGAACATTTAAGTTAAGCAGTTCAATATTTAGAGCATATTATTTTTATTTACATTTCTGTTGGCTTCAGCCCTGATATGTTCACCTGGTGTGCATTTTAATTTCAAAGATAAAGTGAGGCGGCCAGATCTACGACGGTTTAAATTTCAGCACAAAAAAAGTTTTCAACTAAGACTTTGCGGCAAGCAAAGGGTAAATAAAGCTTTGTAAACAATCCAGAGGTGCCTCTGCAATCGTAAAGTTGTTTCTAAAAACATAGATCACGCATATATTTTCCACAGTGAAACGTTAAGTCTGCGCCATTTTCCGGAGTTGTGTCTCTTTGCTAACATGTCGCTAAGCTAACAAGGCTCGCGTTAGCTAGCGCACACATTTACATTACAAGCATGCTTGTGTTGTGAACGTGAAATATGTTGGAACCGTGCACGAGGCAAAAACCTACCGCTCTGGGTCCAGTGGGAAGCTAAAAAGTGGACCGACGTTTTCAGGTCCCCCGGTCGGGAAGTCACAGTTTGTTGCGGCGCAGCAGTCTGTCATTTTGAACTGCAATGAAGCTAGCTAGCCCGAGAGGTAGCTAGCTTAGCTGGCGGTTTGCAAGCTGACAAGCCTTGAGAGAGCTGACCTGCGAGTCTACACGCTCATGTCCCAACTAAGCGCGGCCAAGATCGACGACACTTTCGCTGGAGTCGCCAAGGAAAACTAAACAAGCACCGATTTCATGCTTTAAAAGTTGATCATGCGAGCTGAGCTAAGAGTCACCGAAAGCGTGTTATAAACCAGGAACCCAGACTCTGCTGTACACGAACTTGACCAGCAGAGGGCAGAAAAGCGCAGCCATGCTGGGATTGAGAGCCCGGGACATCCAGAAACCATCACACCACAGCGCTCCGTATATTTGTTTGAATTATTTCGATGAAAGTTCGAAATGTATGCATGTACTTGGTCTGTATAAACCAAACTCCATAGAGATTTATCCTAATGTGTTTGTGACTGGTAGAGCTGTACTGGAGAAACTTCACCATCATGTATTTTTACTCTAAACACATAAGATACATGTTATTTTTAGCATAACCTTTGTTGTACTAATAAAGTGAATGAAACGGAAACAAACTCGAAATGTTTTAAAACAAGTACTAAACCATTTTTTTTTTTTACAATTTGTATTTATTTATATTTTACAAAGTTCCCAAACCCTTTCTAACTTGTACATGGAAAAACATTGATCTATACTTGAGAAGCGATTATTTCAGTCCCCTTTTTTCAAGAACAACAACAGTAAAAAGGTTTACAGAAAGAGTGTGAACTTGGTCAACAACCAGGGTGTTTATTTACATTATCAGGAAGGAATGGTACATTGTATTGGCTAAGTGAGCAGAATATCAAAAATAAAACTAGAGTGAATAAAAGGGTCTCATTCTAAAAGCAGCTGATCAAGCTGCACAAAATGTAAGTGTTACAGACAATGCAGGCTATTCTCAGCTTATATCGGATGTTTGGGTAAACGACAACAGATCCATTATGCTGTCTTGTCCAGAGGATAAGTCTTGATGTAGACTTCAACCATGGAATCCAGGTCAGAGCAGAGGTCACTGTTTAATGTGAGGAGGGGGAGACTTTTTGATCTGAAAGCATCTGGTGTGTTTTTCAAATACCTATCGAAGCGATTTGAGACTGGGTCACAACCGTCCTTCAGAGACAAAGTAGGCAAGGTGCCGACAAGTCTTAGGATTCCCAGCATGTTGGGAAAGAACTTCAAATCTGCTAGATGAAGGGTTTCACCGAGGCTGCTGGGGAAAGTCTCCCCTTTGCCTCTTTTGCTCCATTTCACCCACCAGCAGTGCAGCTCTGCAGACAAACTGCCAGAGTTAGGAAGGTCATTTTTAAACACCTGTAAGTACTCCTCTACATTTTCAGAAGTCTTCTGCTGCTCTACTACAGCAGGTACGAGCGTCAGACATCTCAGTGCATTCAGGTGATCGTCACTGAAGAGTTCACTCAACTCAGTGATCACATGTTTCACCACAGGGACAGATAAGTAATCCTTGTAGTAACTCTCAGGCCGGACACTCCCGGATTCCAGTTGATGCGTTTTTAGGAATGAACGTGGAACCTTGACTGGGATTTCGAGCGGAGCAGCCATGTTAACAGCCTCCTCTATCCAGAATTCATGATACACGTCTATGTTGTCAGACACTTCTTTCAGGGAGTGAACTACTGCCTTTAAGCTGTTTGCAGCGAAAAATATGTCTGTGGATTCACCCTGCAAGTTCTTCCCTAAAGCTCTGGTGAGTGTCATGACATTTTTTAACACAACCAGTGACACTACAAATTCAAAATCAGCCAGAGCTTTGGAAATCTCCAGAGCATTATGTGTGACCTGGTCACTCCACTTGAGGTCTTCGTTGTCATGAACACTGTCCATGAAGAGCAGCAGAGCTTCCAAGATTTCCATAGCCACCTCAAACGCATCATGGCGTCTGGTCCAAGCACTGCGAGAGATTTCCTTTAACTCGTTTGCCTTTTCTTCCTTGTCAGGGAAGAACACAGAGATGACATGCTCCAACTCAGCATGTAGCGAAGGGCAGTTATTGAAGAACATCTCAATCCTCTTAAAGGTGCCCATGACCAGCTGGACCCCTGACAGGGGAATGCTTGACGCCAGTAACATGCTGATGTTACAGGAGGACTTCATTGTTAGCATCGCTGATGGATATTTCTCTAAAATCTTGGCAGCAAATGATTTTATTTTAGGAAGGTGGGTACTAGGAAAGGAGTGAGCTTGACCTCGACACTGTTCCATCTTTAAGCCCCAATCATCCGTCAGATCCGTGAGCAACCTATCTGCCAAAATAGATTCTTCATCTTCAAACAACAAAAATCCCAGAAACCTCTCACACTGAACGTTTGACTGTGTCACGTAACGCACAAAGACAGGGAGGTACCACAGCCCTGAGATCTTGACCAGGTCATCCGTGATTAAAGAGAAGACACCATTTTCATTGACCTCCTCGACGAGCTTAATGCGGACACTTTTCTCACACACTTCAATCAACCTGTTGAGCTGAGCCGGAGAGCAATACTCGTCTTCTTTGTCACTTGCCATCTTCAGTGCTTCATCACCGCAAGTGACGCGATGTTCTAGCAAAGCATTGAAGGCGTTTAACCTCGGAGACTCCTGGTTATAAGCACTTTGTCCGGTCGGAGGAATGTTCTGCTCAGCCATCATAACAAGAACTTCAAATAGTGATTTCAGACATTCCTTGTGCTTCTCTTCTTCTGGCATGATTGTTTCTCCCTCTTCCCCGGTCCGGGCAGAAGAGCTTACTTCTGCAATGAGGCGACGCAAAGAAGAGCCATGTCATTGTGATGTCAATTACTTTCATTATTAATTGTTTTACTTACTTTTCTTGTTAGGAGTTCCATCAGCCGCAGTCTAGAAGTTAAAACAATCAAATAAATGCATTCATTTTGTTTTCAATTTGAAAGTATACAGGGTCAATAGAATGTTTCAGACAAATTATATTTGAATTCACATACTGGTTCTGTACTGCGTTTCCCACGTCCGGCTTGAGGTTGACCTTGCGCTTCAAAGATTGTTGGTATTGCTTCATCAGTTAAAGTTTTATTTTCAGCATCCTAAAAAAAGCATTGCAACTATATGAACAAACAAAATATCATAATCCATTTACTCAGAAAAGGTATAGTACAAAGTTTGGTCCCCTGAAGGATGAACTGGTTTATTACAAGAAAAAAATGTGCATTTGTTAATATTATTTGATCCATACTTTCATGCATTAGGTGAATAATGTTAATATAGCCAAAATGTAGCAAATATGAAAGTGTGTGTTATATTATTTAACAGTGAATGGGTAGACACGGATAGATTAAAAAAAATAAAACGAAATCTCACGTCATCGGCAGAAGATGCTTCAAAATGTTTGCCACAGACTCTGTAGTACCGGTACAGCTGCTGTGGCGACTTGTCTTCCAGGTCTTGACGTTGACATTTTTCAACCCATTTTTTACACCTTAAAGAAAAGGGAAAAACAGTCATTCTTCAGGATGTTTAATTTGCTCTTCTTGTTATTGTAAAAGCAGGAAAACACGTCAAAATAAATAAAATTGTAAACAATAACACGAATATGTTGTTGCCTTGTATACGGAGTGTGCTGCGGCTGTCAGATTGGTCAGATATGCACCATTTTCGGGATATTGTAAAAAATGTACTAGCATTTACAGCAATAATTCCAATATATTAATCTGCTTCAGATACTGAAACTCAGATGCTTCCTATTAGCCACTGTGTTAGCCACACTTACCTCTCTTCGTCCAGTGGAAATCTGTAGAGTGGAAGAGAGTCTGACTTCGAAGCAGTGCAGTTTAAAACTGCGCAACGACTCTGCATGTTTAGATTTGATCAAACTACTAAATAAACCTAATGTTTATTTCACGATACATGCGTGTTTTCTTACTTAAACTGTAAGATGGCGATATTCAAATAAACTTCCGGTGTTACCTTTCAAAATAAACACGCTCGAATGCGTATCTTTATTAATCGAAACCCATCAGAAATATATAATTTTCAAATACTTATACTTCACAGATTGTTAAGCAAGTGACAATATGAATTACATTCCATTTCCGTACCCCTTTATCAAATGGGGTTTCTGTTTCATTAACTTAATAATAATGAGGAAAGTTAAATATTAACAGTCACTCCACTTTAAAGGTCTTTAATTTACATTGTTTGTTGTTTTTCATTTTTCTTCTTTTTTTTTTTTTTTTTACAAATAACCGCTAGCTTGACTAATGACGTATGTCGATTGGGCGGGAGCTTTAACATTTCCCATCATTCATTGCACGACTTTCAAACTCAAACATGTCACAACATAAAATGTATTTTTAAATTTCAAATATAATTTAACGTTTTTGTTCCGTGTGATGTTTTTTCGTATTTCTTAGCAAAAGTAAATTAAAATACAAAATAAATGTTTTTCTTGTATTTGTAAAAAATAAATAATTTCCTTGTATTTGTCACAAATAAGTATGATCAAAGAAAAATGATAATGGCAACAGAAATAGGAAGAGGTGACACTTTCTAAAATAGTAAGAGAAACCACACGACATACGAAATAAATAAATTATTGTTTTAATAAGGCAATGATCAGCTCAACCTGAATTTGGTACTGCAATGACATCATCATTTTGTCAACACATTAGAAATGAATAAAATCATGAGATAGACTTGTAACTGGGCTCAGTATTGTTCAAATAAACGAGTCAGACTTCTGTCTGTTCCCTTCTCCCCCCATGATTCTCTCTTGGGTTGATCCAGAACTGGTCTTGCTGGAATCTTATTTTGGTTTTTGAACGACAACACATGCGACGGTAAGTTTGGAATAAGGGAGAGCAGTGTTTCTTATCACGTGACTTCACTTCTTGAGAAGGAATTGGTCAACACAACTCTCGCGATATTTGAAGGACCAATGGTAGCGCAGCCGCGGTTAGTCAAATCCATAGGGCGGGTTAGAAGAATTCCAGTCTGCGCTACTTTCACGGGAGTTGTCCCGACATATTCACAGAGGATTCCTAACAGCCTGAAAGGTACGTACGCGTTAAAAATTTAATCGAGTATTGTTTTGTTTTTTCTAAGTTGACATATATATAACTTAAAAATGGACAGCTATTTATATCTTAAATATATATAAAACAAATTGTATAATATGGTTCTCAAGTAGCCACTTTCTACCCTCGTGTAGTAAAACAAATATAACTTACCTGAATGTTTTACATTTTCGTCTGACTCATGGTAATGAAATGTTTGTTTATTTTCCTTTTATTAAGAATTCTGTTCATCACTTAATCTATCCTGACTGCACGATGAGCACCAACCAGGTTTCTAGAAGAAACTTCAGCACAAAGGCAGTAAGATTCTCGTCACATCACATCAAAGTTAATGTTCCTCTTTGATGTTAATCCTAAAGGGTTGGAATTGTTTCTAGGTGAACAAGGAGAACACAGAACCACAACATGGACCCAAGTCCTTCATCAGAAGTGACTCGCATAAAGCAAAAGCTGTGTCTGCACCGTTCCAGCAAAAACGTACTCAAGCAGCACAGACGCTGACAAACCATGCTCTTGCTCAAGCCGTTCCAACAAAAGCGGCAGCGAAACCACCCTCAGAGGTGATCCGAAGGAGAGCCGCAGCCAGACAGGTGGATAGAATCAAGCCACAGCCAGGACAGAACCAGGTTCCCACAGGAAAACAAAGAAAGGATGTGACAGAAGCTTCTAAACTCCCTGCACAGCCATCAGCTGTCGTGGCACCATCCAAATCTACCCTGGGCTTGTACAAGGGCAAGATCATCCAATCAAAGATCAGATCAATTTGGAAGCAAAGCAACGACGAGCAAAAACAATTAGTAAATGAGCGTAGAGAAAACATGACAAAAAGTAGGTCCAAGTCTGTTACCGAAACACACGCTCGCGACATACAAAAATCTGCCCTGCCGCCACGGTCAAAGTCCGTGGTGGATAGGAATAGACCAGTAATGAAGCCCAGCGTCACTACCTGCCCTCCTGTGGCGGCCCACTCCAGACGTCCTCCAAGAGTGGCTGCGACGAAGCTCCGCAAGAACACTTCTGAACCCCGTGGAGGAAAAGATTTCACTCAGAGTTTAAAGCCAAAGGTTTCAGTGACGGATAAGAAGGTCAACAAGCCTCCAGTTAGAAGCACGCTGAGCCAGTACAGAACCACAGAGTCCAAGGAAGAGAGAAGGTAACCTTCTTACTCGTTATCATCTCAGCAAACGTGTGAAATTAAAAAACCTTTGTCTTTGCAGGGCCCGATTGGATGAGTGGCTCGCGTCAAAGGGTCGGACTCTGAAGAGACCCGCAATGACGACGACGGCGGCGAGCACCACAACCGCAGCTAAACCACGGCCCGCTGAACAAGAACCGATAGTGCAAACCAAAAGAATTGAAGTTGCAGACAAGAAGGCGGAGTCCGTGGTGCATGAACCAACCCATGTGATCATGAACATCAAGCTGGACCTTCTCATGAGCCCCGACACGGATGCAGTGGACGATTTTAATGACGGAGTGGATAATGTGAGGAGACATATCCTTCCTGCAAGACTAGCTTCATGTTCTAAATTGGCTGTTATTGTTGCTTTGACAGATCGTTGTGAACCTGTGTGAAGCCTTGGATGCCCTGGAGACGCCATCCAGATGTCAAGATGGTAACGTGTTATAACTGTCACCATCCGTCTGTGAGAATATTAAAATGGATTGAGATATTTTAAACTAGAAGCTCCAGAAACGGATGAGTGCCAGGAGGCTACAGAAACTTTGAAGGAAGATGAGATGGTGAACGATATGAGTGATGTGGAACAAGTGAAAGAAGAAGGAAGTGATGAAGGTGAAGCAAGTGATTGTGAAGAAGAAGAAGCTGATGATGATGCCATGAAGTCCCCACAAATGCATGAAGAAGCTTCTGTGGTCCGGTACAGTGTAAAGACGACACCATATTTGCAGAGGTAAAAAGTTTTTTTTAAAGTCTTTGAATTTAATATTAAATTTTTACGTGTACATTTCAGTGTGAAGAAGACTATTGCAGAAGAGGCTTCCATGAGTGGATCCAGGCGAAAGAGCAACATCAGTGATCTCAAGTTCTTGACACCGGTGCGACGCTCCAGCCGCATCCAGAGAAATTCTTCCCGGCTGCCCTCGATGCTTGCGGATCACGATCCATGCGTGTCATCGCTGGCCGAACTAGTTAATTTGGATGATGAATGCAACGCTTATGTGTACAGAAGAAATCCCGCTATTCTTGGCGAATTGCCAGACGAGTCATCCTTGTAAGCTAGCTGTAATCCAAAATCTTCTACCTATGATGGACACTTTAATCTTTTAAGATTTCTAATATTACTTGCACACTGTATGTCATTTTAAAATATCTTTATGAAATGTGACTTCATCTGAAGTTTTTAATGAGAATTTTGACTTTCACCGTTTTCTTTTAATGAAGGACAGAATTTCACTATATATATCATCTTCACTGCATTGTTTTAAAAGAAAATTCTACTTAAATGTTTTGTCGAATAATAAACAAAGACAACAACAAACTGGGTGTTAAACTGACTTTAATTGCACACGTTGTACAAATTGTTCGCGTTCATTCAGGAGCACGACTTTTTTATGGCCATTTTATGAAAAAAGAAAACATAACTGGACGATTCCAGAACCCACACCATCCCAACTCACAATTTAATTGACAATAAGAAAGAATCAACACAAAAAACCCTAAATCTCTGATGCAGTTTTCTCCCCTGGGACAAAAAGTATAAAAGTACTTTTCTCCATCGATGTGGGCCACAGGAGAAGGTGTTCAGTGCTGTGCGCTAAGAGGGTTGTTCCTGCAGAAGTTCTTATGTTCTTGAAAGTCCACGATTGTCCAAATCCTTCACCTGATGAGACAATTAAAAACATTTTCAGCTTGGCACTATAGATCTACTTCTATTTTTAGAGCAGTTGTAAAATATCCAAATGCATATTGTAGGTTTACTGTTTCGCATTTTCCCAAAAGATTCTATGATGAAACTATCAATAAGTTAAATGAGTTAACCTTGTATATCCTGACGAGCCAGTGCTCTGTGGTGTAAGCCTCCTCCAACACATCCAGTTCAAAATCTTTGTTCCCAATCTCAGCATTCCTCACTCGGTCATAGCCTGGTGGACGCTCTGCAAACAAATCCTGATCAGTTCACTTGTTCATGATTAGGTGTGACCATTTTCTGTGAGTACTCACTGGCCTCGGTGTAGACCTGGCCAAAGCGGTAGTAGCACATCTTGTACATGAGGCAGTTGAGCAGGACAGGGGAGCCCTCTCGGTCAACTCGGAACTCTCCAGTGGGAGTGTAGTAGTCGTGCTCCTTTATGTGCTTTCCCGTGTCTGTACTTCCTCCGATCCGCACCATCCACAGGAACTTATTGATGTCTAGAAATTCATTTAATGAATTAAATGTACAGTAAAGCCACTTTAAATATTTGATTCTGGTGTGAACAGGGGTGAGCGGCAACATACCATCTGAGGAATAACCGGTCAGTCCTCCAAAGATGACCAGGACATAACTGACGTCCAGTTCTCTCATGATCTCATACGCTCGCTCTTCAGTAGAAGCCATAGCCTTTGGAAAAAACACAGACGTTAGACCACAGGTCTCCCAGATATATGAAGCTCCAAAATCATCCACTCACCTGTCCAACTCTAGAGATGTGCGTATTGTTCCACGTGTTGTTGTCCACCAGGATGGTTCGATTAGCCATAGCAGTGATCTGGTAGCCGTAATCCCACCATGACATGACTTTGGAATCCTGGAAAACCATCATGTGAGCGGTTTTCCACAGCAGAGCTTCTACTGTGAGTGACTGACCTCAGGGGTGTTGTGTCGCAGCCAGTAATATGCCTCCCTGAAGTCGTCAAAGATGATGCGGCTGCCGTCTCCTCCTCTGGCTGACAGGACGATGGATGGAGACGAGTATGCTTCACTGGTGACCCAGGTGGAGTGGAAGGTGTAGGTGATGAGGAAGAAGGCCATGACCAGGATCATCCCACTGGCAACCTGGGAGAGAAGTTACACAATGTGGAAATAAATTCAGTTTTCAATTGATCTTTTTCAAATCTATCTAATCTAATCTAATCTGTGACTAAATTGCTAACCTGGCAAGTCAACATCACACCTTAAGTTTCTCACCTCATTTTTGATGGGATAAGTGGCGTCCTGCTGCTTCTTGCTCTTCTTGTCTGGACGGCTTACATCCAAGTTTTTCATGTACGTGGTCAACACCTGTGACACGCCAATGCCCGACAGAATGCACATCACAGGTGCGAGAACCAGCATAAGACGAACCTGAAAGGGAGAAGTTTCTTAGTCATCGTTCATGTTGTGGTTATTGTCCTCGTCAATAATGTATTTGTTAATGTGGTCAACGCTCGTGTTGTGTGTTCTTACCATGACAGCTGAGAAGTACATGCTAGTGACACCGTACATGATGATGAAGATCCTGGCATCCGAGAGGTTGTTGAAACAGTAGTAAAGTCCGACTGAAAATAAAAAGTCGTTGGAGTTTAGAAACCTTAATATTTTTAACTGCTCGTAACTTTCGATGGCTTTACCTGGGAACATGAAGACCAGCAGCTGAAGGTCAAAATAATAGGACGACCAGGTTGTGGGCTGATGCTCAGAGACTGAGGCAATAATAGGAATGTTGTTCTTGGCATAGGATGGGTCGAGCAGAGAGTAGAAACGTCCGGTCCACGGAGAGATTTTACCTTGAAAGAATAAAGTTGATTAAGGAAGGAAATTTGATGACATCAAATTTCCCTTTTTTTTCATTCTTACCTGTGAGCATCAGAACAGTACCGACAGAGAGCAGGACAAACCCAACCAGGGAGATGACACTTTTGAAGAGCACCTCGAACTGCTGGGCATTGAGTTTGCTGCGCAAATAGTCTACGAAGGCATGAATCTGGCACAAACCGAAAACTCCAAACGCAGCCATGTGTTCAGATGACTGCACTGGCTGAATGAGGAAACAAAGACAGTAATCAATTTAAACATGGTGGAAATCAATATGTCTGTTTCTGCATTTATAATTTGTCTTTAAGTGTTCTCCCTTCTCCTTCCCAGCCGGTCACAGCAGATGATCGTCAACACATAGTCTGGTTCTGCTAGAGGTTTCTGCAAAAAAGGGGTTTTTTTTCTCTCCACTGTCGCTTATTGTGATTGGCTGGGACACATTTATCTCTTCTCCTATATTGTGTTATTTAAACTGTCAAAGTTTCTTGAGATAACTTATTATTTGACACTTAAATGATTTGAATGTACTCATTCTTGATGAAAAAATAATCTTAATATGAAAATATTCAGTTGCTTTTATAACCCAATAAGCTGGATACCTTCATATTTAAAGTGACACAAATTTAATACGTTTATTGATAAGTAATTAAGTTAATGGAATGGTATTTAAAGAAAACGATAATATTCCCAAACAAATTGACGATTCTCCAAATCTTTAGTATGTGAAGAAATTAGCAGAAATGTGACACATAATGACGACATCCCTATTTTAACAGATAGAAAAATATGAATTATCAAAACCTTCTTCGCACAAGTTTTCAGCTATTTTAGCTACTTTGTTCCCCAAAATATTTTGAAAAAGGGAGGTGTCCCACAAAAACGTTTTTAAAAATGAAACACAATGATAGGACAGATCTTGTAAATTGTATTTTTCTCAGCTGCAAATGAAAACTGAACTAGACCAATTAAAACATCAACGTACCTGGAAGCCAACAAAAGAGATCTGCATGGAGAGGATGGTGCCGAGGCAGTAGACGGTGCAGTAAGCCACGTAAATGCGGTGAGAGAATCGCCCTGTGAGCATCAGCACCAAGACATGGAGTGGAATGAGATTGATCAGGAACACGTAGCCACCCCACGAGGAAACCTGTACATACACAAACCATATGGAGTGTCACCTGAACATGCCGTTAAAAAAAACAACAAAAAAAACAATACAAGAGTCAATATCATGACTTACCATGTAGAAGTATGCCAGTGCACACACGGACGACCAGTAGACGGAGCCGGTTTTGACTGCCTTGATCCACATGTAATACGTCAACAGCATACAAAAGATGGCAATACCTTTAAACATAAGCATAAATTAAAACATTGAGCTCTTTAATTCACATCATCCGTTTGATGTTTACCTTCGTTATCGTAGGAGCCAGCGACAGAACGTGAGATGTAACCAGGCACGACAGCAATCATGGCAGCTGCCAGCAGGCCAGCGCCAGCATCCTGAACAGAGAAACAATGAAGCGACATTTCTACTCTGAGGCCTCATTAGTTTACTTTTTAAAACTGTGTATGCAACATGGTGTGCAAAGATGTATCCGCAGTTCTATAACTAACTTGTGTAAAAAAGTTACAATGATACGATATGTTGACTTTTTGAGACATTTGAATTAATAATGCTTTAATTTCATTATACAACTAATAAGTGTACACCTTGCGAATAAGACAGAATTCATTTATTGACAGAAACTACCACAACAAAGTACACATGACTAAACACATGGACCAACAATGGCTGTTTACTTTCAAGTAGTAAAAAAAAAAAGCTAAAATATGATATACCAAAGTATGCACGGATTCATTATGCATCAATATACATTTTCTCCTTAGGAACACTAGTTCAAACAAAGCATCATCCTTCGACAGATAATGTGTGTGCATGTTTTTTTACATTCTTCATACCTTCAGCTCCTTGGTGAAGTGGTACGTCACAATTGCAGTGAAGGATGAAAACAGCGGTGCCAGGAAGACACAGACATTACGGATGTCAATGGTGATGTGGAAAAAATGTAGGACATGATACAGAACAGCAGAGGTGATCATCAGTCCTGCAGAAAGATATAGAATGAATGGTTAGGTTTTAGGCAGCAGGTACGTAGAAGAGCAACAGCCGTTAAGTCCATACATTTGTATTATTTGGTCAGTTGTTTCCACATACCTGGATAGATGGTGCCACCGATGATTCTCCCAAGAGGATACCATGCCCTGTCATCAAACCAGTTGTGAAACTTGTAAAAGCCCTCCTCTGTAAGGAAGCGAGTGGTACGGTAGTTGAAGTACCTGAGAGTAACAAAAAGGAGACATTTATATCAAATATGTACAACCTATGAACAATTTCCACATCTGATGACACTTACGGATCGAACTCATGGATGACACTTTCAAACCTCAGGACCGAGAACAGTCTGGTGGAGAATGCTAAAGGTGGAAAGAAGTATTGGTGAGAATTAAAGCCAATACCGTGTGTAGTGTTTTACTTGTGTACTCACAAAGTATCGCTGCCATAGACAGGATGAGCAGCTTCAACAGTGTGTCCTGTTTCTCATAGGACAACCGCAGAAAGCCTAGCTTTGTCATTTTGGCAAGGTTAGGCACAACTCACCGTACTACCTATGAAAAAAAAGTACAGTAACATAAATATGAGTCACATATCAGTGGAAAACTGGACGTTTACTGGTAAAGCAAGACCAACCAGATAAGGCCACGCAAGAGGAGGTGGCGTTGGAAATTAGGAAGCATTTGAAGCCATGCAGAAACTTTAAATATGATTTAATCGGTGCAAACATTAATATACAGGACAATGTAAACTAACCCTCCTGATAATGCAAACTTTGATTTAAAGCATTAGCTAGCCAACCTTCCTAGGAACACCACCATGCAACGAAAACCATTGAATGAAGAATCTAAAGTGATTTATTTAAACTGTAAACGGGCGAACCGCATTTTAATGTAAAATTGAAGACATCAGAAATATTATAGCCATGCTTATTCATTCAGTTTAGAGTCTGTCTAGCTAGGAGGGCTAACTAGCTAAATTAGCAACTGTAGAAAAAAGCATCCACGGGTCCCGAACTTTACATGCAATAATTCATACAAACAGCAAATACAACAATTCGTATAAAGGTGAATTTCTTCATGCAATGTGGTTGTTTTACATACATATTAAACAAGACTCACCCGCTCTGTTCCTGTAACTCATACACTTTTTACACACACAACCTTCAACGCCTCTTAGTTCCACCTCTTCCACCAGAAGCACGCCGCTTATTGGTCTGTTTGCAATCGTTGGCAACGTCATCGTCTTCTGATTGGTTACTTAGCTGTCCATCATATTTGGCTCCGTATCCTGCTGTAGGAGTGCAGTGACGTGTCCCTATTGTGGAGAAACGGTATGTCGCCCCCTGTCGGCTCAAATGCTCAAACGTGTTTAACAATACGTGGCCAAGTTGAACGTTGGAAACATCCATGTCAACAGTTGCCTCGATCCGGGATTGGGGTCATCTCAAACGAATTATCTTTATTTAAACTAAATAAGAAAAATACTTAATACAGCATGCAAAGCATATGAATCCAATGATTCGTAAAGGGAAATTCAGATTGTTCCCAACTCTCTGACAAAATCTACATGTTTCTTCAAGGTAAAAACAATAAAATAAACGATAAGCTATAAACCCAATAACCATATTTTGCTAAAGGATAAATACTAGTGATGTAAGTAAGTAAGTAAGTAAATTGTATTTATAGAGCGCTTTTCCAGACCAGGGTCACAAAGCACTAAAACAATCAAAACAATACCAAATAAAATATATACTTAAAAGTACAAGATAACACTCAGAACAACACAGGAGTTCCAGAAAATCAAGGAAAAGCCTGAACAAATAAAAACGTCTTAAGATGTTTCTTGAAGGAGTCAGTAGACTCCATCAGGCGCAAAGAGAGAGGAAGATTGTTCCAACGCTTAGGAGCAACAGCCTGGAAGGATTTCTCTCCTCTGGTCCTGAACCGTGTGCAAGGAACCATCAGTAGATTCTGATCCACAGACCTCAGAGCTCGAGCTGGGGTGTAAGGCTGGATCAGATCACTGATGTAAGGAGGAGCCTGACCATGAATAGATCTGAAAGTAAGAACCAGAATTTAAAGTTGATCGTGAAAGAAACTGGAAGCCATTGAGTAGTTTTAAGGATCGGAGAAATGTGAGTTCTTCTACTAGAGCGGGTCAGAATGCTCCCTGCAGAGTTCTAAATCAACTGCAGGCAAGACAGCTCCTTCTTGTTAAGACATGAAAATAAACTGTTGCAATAGTCAACAATGTAAACAATTCTTCTCATTTTTTAACCGTTATAATCTTTAATGTTTAGCAGTGTTCAAAGTCATTAAGTCATTAATATTTACATTATCAAATATTCAAATAAGCCCCATCAAAAGGTGAAATAATATTTAGATGTGATTTCATTTCAACATATTAAAACACCACATTAGTTCTTGTGCTGTAATTTATTAAAGGAGAGTTACTTAAATGGCACATTATACAAAAAGAAGAAAATTCACAGAGGAAAACAATGTTTTGTATATAATGTGTATTGAGAGTGAGGCACATGTCAGACCATTGTGCACTTTGAAAATGCATTTACTGGGTGTCGCACATTATTAAAAGACACATAGCAGAAGTTTCTTGAATCCTTTTAAAGTTTCTGCCTGGTGGGGGATGCATGTGGGGAGGGCAGACGTTCGGCGGACGGGGATGGGGTCATGGAGCACTGCAGGTGGACCGTTTTGTGGAACAGCTTGTTGCTGATCAGCACAACCAGAGAGAAGAGACGCAGTTGGAAATGGCTACAACACAGAAGAACAAATAGTGATATTAGCAATTCAATTAATTTAAAACCTCCACAAAAATAATAATTTTAACAAATATCAATATCTATTTAGAAAACTGGATACATTTTGCATATCACAGGTAAGGTAAGGTAGAACTTTATTGATTGTAAATTAAATTGTTTAATCAGAAGATGACAGTTGCATTACAGTACTCTTGTAAAAAAAAAAAACTGGCAGAGTTGTTCTAGCTAGCACAGCAGCACTCTTCTGACAGAGTTCACACTACACTTTAGAACTCAATCTAACGTAATATGTTCCCTGTGCAACTATCCAAAATCCTGTCAGTTACATTAAAATCTTCTTTGATTTGTTTTCAACATGTAGTACAAACGAACAGATACTCACTACAGCTTTGTTGGCGTCTTGGCCTCGTTAGCGCTGATAATAAAAAGAGGGAACAGGATGGAAAACAAGCAGCCACTGGAAAGACACGAAAACACAGGTGAGATTTCGAGTAAAATAGGTATTAATATCATCTTTTTGAGCCATTTAGCGTCACAACTCTTGTTAAGTATTAGGCAAGAGTTCATTTCATTCATTTAGCAACGAAAACAAATGTATTTGCTGTCTACACTACTTTGTGCTCTTATTATCATACGTTTTATAACATGGCTTGAATTTTAAGATTCCTCATATTCCAGCATATTAAATAGGCTGATTTACAATTAAGATTTATGATTAAACTTGTTTTTATGTTTTATTCTTTTTTTTATCTGTAGTGCAAAAACAGTTATTGGTCTTTAATAACTATAACTGCAATGACATTCACAAATTCATACTTCAAAATTAAACAATGTAGTCAATAAAATAAAACAATGTATGCGTGTCACTGTCAGCACCTGACGATGTATGATGATGGGAGCGCAGTAAGCAGGGCCATGGGCAGTCCAAAGCCAAAATAGTAGGGCCAGTTCCTCTCTATGTTGGACAGCCGTTGGTGCATTTCGACACCTTAGACATGAAAAAACATACACATTAGTTTGTGCAGTTTTAGCTAATATATGTTGAAAGAGATGTGAACCCTCACCGTGGTTGAACCATCGGTACTCGAAGCAGTAGAGAGAGTAGAGCAGAGACATGTGAAGGAGACTGACCATCTGTCCAATGGCATCGATAGGAAACAGACTAACAATCATACCCTGCAGGGAAAACCAAGTCATTATAATATAATTAAACAGCATCTGTGATTTTAATTAACCAACTTCATGTTTGTAGAATATACCTGAATAAGGAACAGTGCTTGCAAGAGGAGATTAAAGATAATGTCTGCGATGATTTTACTGACACTGGGGAACGGCTGAGCTTTACATCCAGACACTTCAAAAGCCAGGTCAGCAATATCCTGGCACATAAATGACATAAAAGATTGTTTTCAAGTTATTATGAGGTATGTTACTAACTCTAGCTCTGCCTTTACACTGATCCAACAAAACATTTGATTGTCTCACTATTATGAAAAAAGATGGTGTTAACAGGTGGCTTAAAAAAGGAAAGTTTGTTGCACATTTTGTAGATGTGACCTGTAATATTGTAACCCGTCAGTGTTCATTATCTCAGTCTTTCAAAAAACAAACTAGGGTTTCCACAGGAGCTAACTGTGTAATGCAACAAGAATATTATGCACAATCTTAAAATCTAAATACCACCTGGGATCAAGTTTTAGGCGCAAATGTTAAGTGAACACCATCTTTAAAAAAAAACTGTATAATGACCACAACAACTACAAATGTATATTTCAAATAAAAACATTTGGTTATCTTGAGGTTTCTGCATTTAAGAGGAAGTTTTAGTGTCTCACCTGGAACCATATTGCATTGACGATCTTGCTAAGGACAAAGAGTGGGAGAACCCAAAGAGCGCTGAAGAATGAGGTCAGGATGAACTCTAACCAGGACCACACGCTACCATGGAGGGAGGGGTCCCCTGGAAATGCAGGGTTCACTTCCTGTTTCTGACGTGAATTTGGTGGCTCAAATTAAATATACATACCAATGATTTTTGCAGTAAGTGACTGTAGCAGTGGGATAAATACCCAGTCGAAGAGTAACAGACTGAGCTGGAGAAAAAAAGAAATACTTTTTACACATTTTACACACAATTGTTTTTATTCATCTAACTTTAAGAAGCAAATTTCTCTACATTATACATTCAGTAGTTTAAATTAAGAATTTATATAATTTGTTCACTAAACAACAACATGTAATAATGCATTATGTGACAATATAGGCAGGAAATTACTTGGATTAAAAGGTTCTTACCCAGAACACTCCTCCATTCCAGGCACAACACAAAACAATCCTGCTGGCCACTTTTGGGTCGCTGTAAAGATATTCAATATAGTAAACATACATTATATTAAATTAAGTTAAGCACACAAAATATTTTTTTAATTCTATATAACATTAAAAAAATGTTTTTTTTTTCCTCAGGCCTACTTTTCAGGTTTTCGCTCCTCACTCTGTGCTCGTCTCTGTGCCAGAGCCCCACTAGCTCTCTTGCGTCGCTGCTCCTCCCTCTTCTGCTGGATGCGAGCATCCAGCTTCGAGATGGTTCCAATCCCCCAAATGGAGTCCTTGATCCCCTATAAATAATCATAGTAGATGCATGAGGAAAAATGATATGTACAAGTGCAGAAAACAATGGTTTTACGAATTAAAAATGTATGGTTTTAAGCATCATTTAATCAATATTTGTTTGAATATTTAATATTTATTTAATTTTTTTCTTCTGTATGTATGTATTTATGAATGTGTATGTCCTCTGACCGTCGCAACATTGCGGAGGAAGGCCCTGACGCTGTCCGTCATCTCTGGGTCAACTGCAGAAGGAGGGGGGGCTGGGGATCCGCTGGTCAGCTCTCATGGCAGGAAGAGGTTCACCTGGTAACCTGCCCCCCCCCAAAAAAACACAAGGAACATTCATTTTGGATTTACTTTTTAAATAAAAATGTTTGGTTAATATATGTATGCGAGCATTGCAAATTCCACTTTTGTAGAAAGGGTCTAAATAATTACAGAAACGTATTAAAATGCATTTTCAATTAAGGATTAGCATATGCAATTTTTAATTAATATAATTCACCAGATATTAAAATGAGCCTGCCTCTTCAGATTGAGCTCAGAAACAAGTCAATACGTTTGAAATATCAAACAATATGTTGTATGTGTAACCAACTTTTAACATGTTATTTTTCTTTTTTAAACGAATTCTGGCTTTTTTTTCTCCGATATATTTATAATGTTCGAATCTTGTAGCAATAAATCTATACTTTTTGTAAAACAAAACAAAGTATTAGTCTTCAATTTACTATTAATTAATCCTAATAATAATTAAATATCCTATGAAATGATACAAAGGTGCTAAACAAGCTTCTAATACGTGCTCATTATAATTGATAACTTCATAATAAGCGGATAAAATATTTAATAAATGGATATGCTATCTTTGTCCACATGGGGCGCTGTTGTCTGTAACTGATCTGATTCCCTTTAATGTACGAGCTAGCATGTTGATGCTAAGCTAGCACACATCTTTTTTCAACAAATACAACCATGTGTTTGTTTGAATGCAATCTAGTGGATACATGGGAATTATAACATCTTGACTGTACTTTAGTACAAACATTTTTAATAAAAGCAACATTTAGTTTTACCGAAATGCCGTATATATAAAACAATAATAGTCAAAACGCCAGAACTTCCACCGAACACCAAATGACAACAATACGGGTTGACACCAGTGACAGTATTTACTGGCGCATCGATCAATTGTTGAAAATAGCTGTAAAGTCGCCTGTTGTGCTCGTCACTAACTAACTGCTGTGTTAATCTGCTAAACAACAGCCCACCATGCTGCCAAACGCGCACGTTACAACCAACAGAAGCAGACATCTCACCTCATACGACTAGCTCGGAGAGTAATGTATGTCGCAGGGCTTTCTTGTTTCTCTTTGGTTAGACAAAAACAACAACACAACAAAGCCAGGACCAGCAGCCAGGGCCGAGCAAAACATATTGCGCAAGCTCCGTTGCTCGAGGATGCTGGGAGATGTAGTCATTAGACGTTGAGCGCTCGCGATAATTTACCTCACATATATATCCTTTCATTTTCTTTACGGATATTTGAGGTATCGGTAATTCATACAGAAAAAATGTTAATCTGTTTCAATATATTCTTATTAGTGATTATTACTTCCGTAATAAAATGAAATAATAATTATTTGAGTTGCCCTAATACCCCGCCGTAGTTCTATAAAAATAGTAATATAGCGGTTGACTCATAGAGCAACAACAAACATCATTTGACACTCATGAAGGAGGTGTGTGAGAAGCTCACTCCCACAAGGCGGCGCGTTCTTTTCTCAGAAGCATCACGTTCACTAGAGCTCCTGCCTTATCTGCAGCTCCATCTCTCTGAAAAGGAGGGCTCCCTCCACACTCTCCATACCCATGGTTGTTTTGAGGATTAGAAATTCAAACAAACGGAAATACTCGTTTCTCTGCTTGTGTATCACTGGCATCATCATGTACCGATACCTCAGGTAAGTGAGTTCTGATAAAGTCACTGAGATATGTTGTAGGACCCATGGGTAAAGATGAGACACTTTAAGGGATCATTTTGTATGGAAAATGACATAAATGAACAATTAAATGAGAATATCTAATAAAAGAAGACACTAACATTGCTAAAAACACTAAAATCTACTCTGATATTACCACACCTGCTTTGTTGTGCGGAGAAACCGGGTCAACGTGATGTCGGTCCCCTACCTCTCCTCCAGAAAGTCTCGCAAATATCAGATTGGATTAGATATAACTTTATTGATCCCTTTGGAAAGTTCTTTTAGGAAATTAGAATTCCAGTGACATCACAGTAGCTTACAGAATAACAAAGGCCAAACAAAGTATAAAGAACAATCACAAAGAAGTGCAAAGAATCAATACAGAATTTAGAATAAATAAAGTGCTGTTTTAACACATTTCTAATGAGTGAGTGCCTTAAAACATATATATTTTACAAATAGCTTCACGTCTTCTCTTAATACTACGTAAATATTGTTAACATTTGAAAAAAGCACCACTTAACTTAACAATTAAACATTAAGAAAAAGAAATAGAATCATTTTTTATTCTATTCTTTTCCCCATATTTAAACTTGTAACGGTGCACAAATAGTACTATTATAAATACAGACTCCTTTATCATTGCAGTGCTTCTTTTTTTGACAACTGCAAATACCAATTAAGCTGGTCATGTGATGACCACATTACACTGGTCTCTATTGTGCGTGAGCATTAAACAGCATCTTCTCTTTAGCATGTCAGCAGGCGGCGAGAGGATGAGCAGAAAGGTCGGTTTGGTGGCCAATTCCTCCCAGTTTACCATGGAGGGGAAACCTTTCCAAATAATCGGGGGCTCCATCCACTACTTCCGTGTTCCTAGAGCGTACTGGAGGGACCGCCTGATGAAAATGAAGGCGTGTGGCATCAACACACTCACCACGTGAGACCAAGGATTATTTTGTAGCTTATTAAACTCTAAGAAATGACTTCTTCTCTGTCACAGGTATGTTCCCTGGTCTCTGCATCAGCCAGAGATGGACGTCTTCAACTTCCACACACAACTGGATTTAGAGTAAGGAGTTGTGTAGTCACCAATCAACACTCATCCCTCGCATGCTCCGGGGAGTTGGGAGTTTTCCTCTTTGCTCGGGGCTCATGGGAGGACCTGGAATCAGGTTACTTGACAACAGCAGCATCTCCACAACAACCACTGCTTTTTAGGGAATTGAACACAAAACAGTGGCATGTGTTGGACGGTGTTGATGGGGATTCAAACATGTTTTGCATAATCATGAATTGCTCACTTTCATTATTCAATATATTCCCACTTTGTTTCAGAGCCTACATCAATCTAGCGGCAGAAATGGGACTTTGGGTGATTTTGCGTCTTGGTCCCTACATCTCCTCCGAGCTGGATCTTGGAGGTCTGCCAAGGTAGGTCCTTGACATTTGTCTTTATAATTAAAAGTTTTTTTTAGAGAAACTGCCCAATTATCTGGTAAAATTGATGATGGTTTCCCTGTTATTCTGTTCCCAATAAACCAACGTCACGTCGAGGTTGTTTTTTTTGTTAGTTACAAACCAGCTACTGTGTAGAATCATGTCTACTTTGTTAGTCCCATTGTTGTTCTCATGTTTACAGACATAAACACAGCCCTGTTATCTTTCTGCAGCTGGCTTCTCCGTGATGGCAGCATGAGGCTCAGAACAACGTACCCTGGCTTCACCCAGGCCGTTAATACCTTCTATGATAAACTGATTCCGAAAATGATTCCATTGCAGGTAATCATTCTGTCATTCATTTTCTACCTCTTATTACCTTATCAGGGGTCACTGGGTGCTTCGGTTGCACAGTAGCAATCGCAGCTCAAAATAAAGTGATAGAGTTTGACATCTATATATTTTCTTCTCAGTTTAAGAAAGGAGGTCCGATCATTGCGGTGCAGCTGGAAAATGAATATGGATCTTACTCTAAAGATGAAAGTTACATGGTTTTCCTCAGAGAGGTAAAACTTTAAATGCCAGTATATAACTGAGATCAGCCATTCACGCCAGTTTACTTCAAAGGCTGTGCTGTCCAGAGGCATAAGTGAGCTAATGTTCACGTCAGACGGCCACAACACACTGAAGTCTGGTGGAGTAAATGGAGGTACAGCATTTCTGGTTAATCATCTGTAAACAAAACCAGACTAAACACAGTCTATAATTAAAATGTGTCCTGTAGCCATCAGAGCAGTGAAGCTGCAGAAACTAAATCAAAGAGACATTCAGAATCTGCAAGCAATCCAGGTTTGTGATCGATTCACGAAACAGGCGGGGAACATATGAGGACTTCCTTAACACTATGTCTTCTGGTTAGCCCAACAGTCCCACGATGGTGATGGACTACTGGACCGGCTGGTATGATGTGTGGGGGGAACTCCATCATGTACTTCCTCCAGAGGGTAAGGAACACTTGAAAAGTGTGAAATCCACAGCTAAGGTCCAGGAGACATTCTACCTAGAACATTTGCGAAAAAACTCAGTTACGGTTCTGTAAACCACAGAATTGGTGAGAAAACTCAATAAATTTAATTTCTTTGAACATGAAAGATAAAGGTTTGTAATGAGTAGTCAAACCTAATGCCTCCTCTTCACTCCATGAAGCTAGCAGAGTAACAACATCAATGCTAATAATGGTAAGCTAGTTGTCATCTTGGTCGATGTTACCACAAAAATGATTGAAGGGCTTAAACTCCTAGAACAGAGATTCCCAACCTGTGGGAATGGTATCATTTTCTTCTGGGAGGGAGGATGTAATTAAATAATAATAATAATAAAATAATAATAAAAATAAAAATGTGCATAATAATGTTATGAAAAATGAAATGTAAAAATGTGTTAAGTTTAAAAGGATATTAAACATTTTGAAATATTCTTTTAATTATTAATTTTACTTCGGGTATTATACATGTGACAAGGAAATGAAAGATAGGAACTTTTGTTGTTGTTGGCAGGACCACTTTGCACTTGACTTGTTTACGTTGGACATTGAAAGCAGAAACTGGAGTAAAAAAATGGATAGCTAACAATATGTTTCTCCTTTATTGATTTCAGTCCTTTATGTTTAATCTTCAATAAAAAAATGTGCTTTGAGAATGCATCGTAATTTATACGTTTTTATGGGGTCGGAGATGGGCCGCAAAGGTTTTTGAGACTTAAGTGGGCCCTGAGCTGGAAAAAGTTGGGGGCCACTGTCCTAGAATAAACCAGGTCTCAGGGAACACACACAAATTTTTTTTTACAAGGATTCTTTCATCAAATAATACAAGAGACCTTTTAAGTTCAAGGTTCTGAGACAGTATTATCAGTGTACAGAACAGGTGTCCAGCCAAATACCTGAGGTTTCCTCAAGTGGAAGCAACCTTCTTGCTGTGACGCAGTCTTGCTAACCATTAGGCCGCCAATTCGAACTAATATTAAACTTATACAATATTTTGTAAATGGTGGGGGGCACTTATATTGTATAATTTAAATATTAGTTAGAATGGTTAAGAGTTTAAAAGTTAGACAAACAATTCAAAGCAATTATTTGTGTGTTGGCTCATTTATTATATGTAAAACATATTGAAAGCTTAAAAGCATAAGCATAAGCTTAAAATTGAGCCACACAGTCATTTCATTATTCATTTTTTCGCAGATGAAAGTACATTCATACACATGGTGAGACGGCATTTCCCTAGCTTGATGTTTTTTGCATGAGAAACGGCGGGTACATCAACAATGTAAATGCAGATGGAAATGAGAATGGATTATCCTGTCAGTCAGAGCACAACGGTATGGAGGAGGAGGCTTGTGATTTTACATGTTTCTTTCAGACATGGTGTCTACTGTGAGAGAAATCCTGATGCGAGGGATGTCTGTCAACCTTTACATGTTCCATGGAGGATCTAGTTTTGGGTTCCTATCTGGAGGAGTCGAAGACCCCACCTACAAAGCACTAGTCCCCAGTTATGGTTGGTAACCCAGAAATAACACTGGTCGTTATAGTTTTGCTAAATTGTCAGGCCGACGCTGCAGTAACAGGAGCTAACAGCAGGTAGCAGCCTGTGATGACAGATGTTCTGTTTTTTCAGATTATGACGCTCCATTGAATGAAGCTGGTGAATACACCCAGAAGTATCATCTGCTCAGAGATCTGCTTTCTCGCCTTAACAGTAGGTCCTGAAGTATCATCAGAAGGGACTGGTCAAGATCTACCTCTCTCCTGTCTCTGCAGGAGGGCAAAGTTTCCCTGATATGCCAGCGCTGCGTTACAGAGAAGCATACGAGCCCACCATCATGTACCAGCACTTATCATTATGGGATGTTTTAAGCTTCACAGAGGGAGTGTGTATTTCGATCTAAGAAACAATATGTAGCGTTTGATTCAAGTCAATATTTTTTAATGATCTTTTCTCTGTTTCTCAGCCATTTAAGTCACACATGCCTGTAAATATGGAGAACCTGCCGTCTAACAACATGAACGGTCAGTCAGCTGGATACACTCTCTACGAGACTATCGTCACCAGTGGAGGCCTACTGAAGTCTGGAGATAATGTCCGCGACAGAGCTCTGGTGAGCCTACATCCCAGTGATGATCATGGTCTTATTGAATCAGTTGGTTAGTAGAATAAAATATATGTCGTGTCAGGAGCTTCTTAACAAGTGACACAGATTGATTTAGACACTTAAATTATTTTCCCACTCAACGATAATAAAAGTCCATCTTGCGAGGGACCATTGAACATCTTTTACATGCAAATAAAAGAGAGTGCAATGAACATACACCCAAAAATAACATCATCATAACTTATACTGTTTAAGCTACCATAATCAGTTTAGTTTAAAACAAAACAAAAAAAAAACCTGACCATTGAATTTATTATTGTGTTATAATTCTAGGTGTTTTTGGAAAGGGCCTTTATTGGAATTTTTAAGCGTCAAAACCTGGAGCTTGCTCTTCCTGATGGTAAGGTACGACAAAACAGAAAGAAGTAAAATTTGGCTTGATTTCATGTCCTAAAAGAATGTATTGATCTGCAGGGTGAGCGGACCTTAAGCTTACTGGTGGAAAACTGTGGCCGCGTTCACCAGGGGAGGGCGCTTGACAAACAGCACAAAGGTGACTGGAGAAAATGTTACGTTCTTCTATGATACGAAATGTATAACATACCAAAGTTTATTTTCACTTTTTCAGGACTTGTGGGAGATATTTTATTAAACAACACTCCTTTACGGGATTTTATGATATACAGCCTGGATATGAAATCCAGTTTTATAGACAAGTAAGTATACCTGTCAGTCTATTTCTTTCACTTTCCAACTGTTTACTTCAATGGCTTTTATAGTCTTTATCAGGCTCCTTGGAAAACCCTCCCTGAAAACCCAAGCTTCCCAGCCTTCTTCATGGGCAGGTTGTTTTCATACGGGTACCCCAGTGACACCTTTGTGAAGCTCACGGTCAGTGTCCAATTCGGGTGTTTCAAAAGCCTTTGGTTTATTTTTAAAAAACCTTTGCTTTGCAGGGCTGGGAGAAGGGTGTTGTCTTCATCAATGGTCTGAACCTGGGACGTTATTGGTCGATTGGTCCCCAGCAGGGACTTTATCTCCCGGGTCCATTTCTCAACAGTGGGATAAACCAGGTGAACTAGTCTAGTGAAAAATGCATTCTGTGTTAACTTTGCTTTAACTTTAAGCTGGATGGTGAGCTTTTCAAGGAGCATCATATGTTCATTCATTAGATTCCCAAAACTGCCTCAGGAACCATTAATGTCTAGAAGACAAGAACCTGCTTATACTAGTAGATTAGTAGATTTTCCGTGGCACAGGCAAAAAGAGCAGCATATATACTGTATATACTGTATATATATATATATATATATATATATATATATATATACAGTAATATATATATATGGCTGCTAGGACATCTATTTATGAACCCTTCTGGTGTGATTGTCATCTTGAACTGGGAGGAGGCCTTGGGCAGAGCCAATACATGATGTTATTTGTCTTAGTTGTTGTAGGAGCACTTCATAATTGCGTCATAAGATCTTGAGATCTTTGCTTGGACTAGTTTTTTTCTTTGGCTAATTGAAAAAAACAATTATTTCAATCATTTGTTTTGTCGGTCATCAGGTCATCGTGTTTGAGGAGCAGGAAAGCGACTACAAGATTAACTTTGAGGACTCTCCCGATCTTGGAATGGCAGCAGACATATTGTAACATGCATGGAAATGTTTCATGGATAATTCTCAACACAACAAATCAAACAGAGAAAAAAAGAGTTTATTCACATACCGTGGTCAGGAGAGGACAGATTTAAGTGTTTGGTGTGGCTCTCTGATCGTGTTTATTTAATTTGTTTAGCATCTGGACTCACAGCAGCATCAACAGCTGATCATCTGGTTTTTTTTTAAAAATGGTGTGGTTTTAAACATTCATTTATCTGATATATTTGGACATATATGAAATCAACAAGCATCTTGTAATAAGTGAATTTCCATGTGAGCAGCTCATCTCGTGCAAGATGATAATGAGTCTTTACATTTAGAAGATTCTTCTGCTTTTCAAGCTCCCCATTGTTGTGCAGTACAAATGGGAGGAGGGTTGAAATCCCCACCAAGCATAAAGTGCTTACTCGTGTAAGACAAGGACCCCTTTGACACACAAGTGGAGCCCAGTGTCTGACGGCCAGTCTGCTTCACAACAAAAGAAAACTAATGCTGACAGGACAGTTGGCGGTGATGTCTCCCCATCTCCTCGTCAGGAATAAATCACTCAAAATCCTTAATTTCAGGTCTGTGAGGTCTGGTCAGTGTGCATGTTCTTCTCGGCAGCAGGGTCAGTCCATCTTCAACGAGGTCTGGTGAAGCAGCAGTCAGAGATTCATAATCAGTCGTTCAACAACAGACTTTAGACTCTGATGATTCTCAATGCTTCTGGGACAGGTCTCTGGATATTTGAACTTTTACAAGGTTGACATATAAAGTGGTCTAACAAAAGACCACATGAATAAATTATTGCTTTATTTACGATGTTGTTACTCATTTATATTAAACATGTAAAAGCTGCTGAAATATGTCTTTCTTCAGGTGGAAATTTTGGTTTTCTCAGTAGAGCCCTGGGAGGGAATGTGTTCAGGGTGAGGCCACATTCAAGTGGAACATTACTTGACCTTAAAGGCAACAAGGAGGCATCCTGAGTGGATTTCTGACACATCTTCCTTCTCTCATTACAAGACGCCAGATGATCAGAATATTTTTGCTATGGTTCATTTCCTCTCTACTATCTACTTACGCTCACTCCAAATTACTATATAATCCACAAACATCATCGTCCACAGACACTTCACTCTAATCTAATTAAATGATAATAATAATAATAAATTGCTGTATGTATTGGCTATTGGAAAAAAACAATTTAGTTTCATCAATAAAGATCAATAAAGTTTTACCTTACCTTACCTTACCTTAATTGGCCAATCCATTTTAAAAAACAAGGAAGAGTGGGAGATGATTCTAATCCTATTCGCCCCTTCAACACCTCTGTAACTTCAACAGCCCACCTTGCCACTGTCCCACTGCCCATCATTACCCTCACCTATTCTCTGATACTCCTAAGACTATTCAAATAAAACCAAAAGTAATTGAAAATATGTCAACAAATTAAAAGTAACATATATAACATAGTGCAAATGGTTGTCTTTCTTATTAACCAATATAAATAAAATAACTAAATATTATTTTTAAATTACTCCTATACTACCTATCTTAGATAAAACTATACATTGTCACACCTCTTTGAGTGGGATTTTAAAATGAAAATAATAATTAAGACATCGGGGGTTTCAGGATATGAGGTGGTTCTATTCCAGCAGACCTAAGTTAAATACAATACAAGTTCAAGGGACTCACCTTTATCTGACAAAGTTAATCATATCTCCACATTGGCGTCTGTAAATCCCTTTTTGCCCTCGTTCACCAGCACTGGCTTCTCTGTCCGAGTGTGCCAGACTAATACCTGCGGGAGAGGAAGGATGACATGTGCACAAGTTTGATGAGACACTAATGAAGATGTCCTGTCAGAGCAGCAGCATCCCTTTAAAACTTCATGTTTACAGGCGTCATATTCAAATGAGCGAATCGTCTCTGTGGCCCAGACAAGCGTGCACTGAGTGGTAGAGATGAAGGGTGGAAGCCGACAGTTGCTGAATTTAAGAACAAATTGTTGTGACAGCCAAAGAGATCCTAACAACCTTCCTCGGGCTTTCTGTCATCACAGGATTCTAAATCTCCTAAATGTTAAATCCTACCTTTGTGCAGTTTGCAGCCTTAGGCTCCAGGTCACCGAGGGTGACCAGCTCCTTCAGTAAGCTGCTTTCCTGATAGCCTCCCTTTACGCCGCGTAACTTGAAGTACGCCTGCGGTTTGGACAGAATGAGCCGCAGGTTCACGGCGAAGCCTGCCATGTCGATGGCAAAAGGCCGATGAGGGTCAAACACGGTTTTCCAGCCGAACACCTTTCCCAGGGAGTTGACTTTTGGGGCTTCGTACCGCAGGCCGCCCACAAACGCCACGGGCCACACCGACACTTTTTTGGTGGATCTCATCTGGTTGATGAAGATAGAAAATAAATGAGGTTACATATAGAAGGGGTAAGTCATTATCCACCACTTCTTCCATCATTCCATTCCATCGTGTGGGAAACCCTAAATAGGTCTGTCACAGAGACAAACAACCATTTACACACACGCAGCTTCGGACAATTTAGAGAACTCAATCAAGCAGAACAGAGGAAAACAAGGTGTCCAGAGTAAAAGCACAATAACAGAAGGTAAAAATTACAAAATACAAACATTCTATAATTCTTTTTGTTGGCCATTAGAACATTGAGGCAAATAGTTCACAGCAATTAAGTCTGAATATACATTCAGGTATTTGGTAATGAAAGCTTGTGACATTTCAATGGCTCTAATGGACTTGGCTGAATACAGATAAAAACATATAAACTCATGAGCCCTCACCTCCTCAAACACCTCCAGGCTGTACGTGTTGTCATCATCTGCGAAGTAAACCACCCCAGGTTTACTGTAGTTCACACCAAAAGTGTCCCGGAGCCAACGCAGGGCCAGATTCCTCTGAATTGTTCCCCGCGGTATTCTAGGATCCTTTGCATCGCTGCGTATCTTGTAGTTCCTGGGCGTCTCCACATTCAGGTGAGTGTAGTTCAGTCCGGTCTCCTGGAAAAAACGTCGCACCAAGGGAGTCCGTCTGGGTGAGTCCTCCACCAGCAACCAGTGCAGGTTTTGGACATGAAGCAAAGTGTTGGCCAGACGTGTCAGCTCGGCCTTCTGCACCGGCCGGCTGTAGGTGGGGGTGATCACGTGGATGGTGGGGAGAGTGTCGGACCAGGGTGGAGGTCGCGTGTAGACGTACTCTGTCCGTACGACCTCCAACATCTGACGGTTGAGCTGGGTGCAGGGCTTTTTCAACAAGAAGGACTTCCAGGAGGTGGTGTGGCCATTGTGATGGTCATCTATTGAAGTTCATTAGATCAGGTTAAAGACTTGTATTGTTTAGTAACTCAAAACATTCAATCGAATCTGGTTATGTATTACCTCCACTCCCTTTGCTGTACCTAGTTACGATGGTGCTTTGGTGCCAGACACTGAAGAGCAGCGACCAGGGCAACAAGATCAGGACAACAGCAATGAAGTCTCGTCTCTTCAGCATCTCTGGAGTCAACTCT